>NC_081803.1:17722442-18066609 GCF_963082965.1 Carassius carassius
TTTTTTTACAATGGTCTCTTCTGACATGGTAGTCAGTGGACTAAAATGTTCTCTTATAAAGTAGTTGACATACACTAACTGGCTCCGCGGACGCCGCCGTCTTTGATTTAAAACAAGTACTCGCTGTCTCGCTGCCATAGCTATAAAGTTTGTGTAAACTCATCTTTCTTTATATAGACTCCTAAGCCTTTTCTGTCAAATGGTTCGCCAGCTGATGTGCCTTAGGATAGTAATTAAAAAAGCTAACAACCATTAGTGTATGGAAACTTTATTAATGAAAACACTTCCATACACTGGGTGTAGGCTATAACAACTTAAGTATTTTATGTGTATAATTTTAAAGTAAAGTAAAAATGTAATTTTAATTCTAAATCAGATTTTATATTAAAAGTTCATATAAAATTTTCTATGTGTAATTAAACTGCGATGTAAAAAATCTTTTTGCGTAGTGGTGGCCACTAGCGGTATGAACCGTAAGCAGTGATAAGGTATAGCTAAGAGCGCTCCAGACCAACCTTACGAACGCATGACTTACAGAAGGTATACTTAACTAAGAAGGTTTCGGAAACCACGTATTAACGATAAGGTACTTCTTAAGGTACAACTTAAGAACGACGTAGCGTTAAGGTAGTTTCGGAGAACGCACCCCTGGATGGAAACATGAATAGGCCTACTGTTACAGTACATTATGTTTAGAATTTATATTATGCCAATGTAATTTAATTATTATATTGTTCATTCTGTTGAAAAAATGTTTTATAAAAATACACTGAAATAAATAAATAAAAAAATAAAAAAATAAAGTTTGTACAGTCGGGTTTTGAGACATTTGATGAAACTTAAATTTAAAATAAAATATAAATATAAATATGTAATTTAATAATTTTTTTTGCAAAAATAAAAGACAGAATATGTTTGCAGTTACATATTAACAAGGTCATAGTCAGGTATACCTAATAAAAATAAGAGTAACAGAAAATAAATCTAAATTGTTGTGTTACTTTTAACCCACCTGTGTGTTACTTTCGTCCCAACCGATGGGGTCAAAAGTAACAATGTGCAACTTATGTTCAAATTGAAATTATACTGAAGCCTTTCTACATTTCTACAAAATACCACCTGGTATTGATAGACCACACTTATGAGTTACTGACCACAGCAGAAATACATCTCTGTCTACAACATTATCTTTTAAAATGATGTTTTTCTGAAAAATTGTACTTTCGCCAGAAATGGTATTCGGACCAGCCCTAAAGTTTTTCCTCTTATGGAAATCTCTGACGGGCCGGATTTGGCCTGCGGGCCGCCAGTTGACGTTGCATGCAATAGTATTGTTATAGTTAATAATAAATAACTATTATTATATTATATTAATAAATTATAAAAAATATTTAAAAAAAATAATGACCCCCCCCCCCCCCCCAAAAAAAAACCCATCTCTCTCTCTCTCTCTCCTTAATTAAAAGTTGTGTAATTTGATTATCTCATGTAAATAAAATGTATTTGCAAATGGAAACACTACAAATATTTCCTGTAGTCCATGGGTTGAAATGTCACACATACAGGCCTTATGTTTTGTTGTTTCATCAAGAAATGGATTACAGTAAACTCTGAAGTCCTGTTATGGACATCGTAATTGTTATTTATGAAATGTGCACCTGAGGATACTGTTAACACCTGTGCTACCTGTGCATGCAGAGATGATCCTCAAGTGTATCAATCATTCATTAAAGGTTCAAAAGAAACATAGGCAAACACACACAACAGTCTGATGCAACAGTCTCACTTCATATTAAGCGGCCCTAATACCTATTTACTTACATAGTAACTAGAAGTGTATGTAGTATGTAATCACAGTGTAAGTACAAATTGGTACAAAGTATCTACAGATGTAATATTTCTGTAACTACACATGTAACAACCCTGCAAATGGTTTGTGTTATTAAATGTTAAATGATGTTAAACAGTTACAGCATTAATTTTTTCCGATTAGTTTATATGAAAAATTAAACATAACTTCAATTTACTTGAAAAGTTAGAATAAAATATGTAATATTGTTATTTATCTTTGTGTGTAGCTCCACCCTTTAAATGCTTTTTGGATTAATCTGAAGTTGCTTTGTTTCAGATAATTTAATCTGAGGTGTGCTGTAAACCATTTTAATTATTCTTTTTGTGATGAACCACCACGATAATACACATGACACTTACACAAAGTTATAATTGACTGTCCTGTTTTTGTCTGTTATTGATATATCAACACCGATTCAGCATGACTGATAAAAGTGAAGCTTAATACAGAATTTCTGTCTTTATCATTTATTCCATTAGATTAAAAGTATTTATTTTTGATTACATTTTCCTAATAAGCTAATGCATCACAACTGAACATAAACTTACTGTGTAAAAAATAAATTTGCTTAATTGTTCAATTCTGACAAAACCTGCAACAGTTATAAAGCAATGATATTCAATGAAACAAACTATAATATTAAAATGCATAGAGTTAATTTTATAACATTATTTTATTGATATATATATATATATATATATATATATATATATATATATATATATATATATATATATATATATATATATATATATATATATTTATATATTTGTGCTCAGGAAGATGGCTTTATCAGTTTAATTACAATTGATGTTCTGAAAAAATATTGACCAGAGCGGATGCTGGCTGAAATATTTTCAGAGTTAAGATTAGTTTAACTGTCTTTTTAAACCAGTGGTAAAATAAAGCATAGACCATAGGATTCAGACCTGAGTTCATATGTAAGACCCATAATAAAACATTTATGGTTGTGGAAGAAGCTCCTGATATGGAACAGATATAGTATGGAATCCAACAAAGCAGATAAACTGTGACAATGATTCCTAATGTCAGAGCAGCTTTGCTCTCAGATTTCCTTCTCACTGAACCTTCATTTATGCATTTGCCACCTTTTATCAGGGTGTTTATAACTTTCACTTGCTGATGTACAACATAGAAAATCCTCAAATATAAAGATATGACCAGGACACAAGGAAAAATTAAACACATGATCAGATCAGTGACTCTCCAAGCAAAACCCATCATAACAGAACACTCTCCATAACACATGTTTGTTTTGCGTGAAATGTCAAAATAACCGTTATTAATAACAAAGGCGGTGCTATAAGTTGAGGAGAAAACCCAGCTCAGACAGATGCTTATTAATGTTTTAGTCATGGTTATTTTCTGTGGATAATGTAAAGGGTGACACACAGCCACATAACGATCAACAGCAATTAAAACTAAATTACTAAGAGATGCTGTGAGAAGCATCGCAAAAAATATTGAATAGAGTCCACAGAAAGTGTCTCCAAAGTACCAGCACATCTCAATCAGATTTATGGCATCTATTGGCATCGCAAGTCCAACAAGCATGTCGGCCACAGCAAGAGAGAGGATGAGCAGGTTGGTTGGAGTGTGAAGCTTCTTGAAGTGAGAGATGGAGATGATCACCAGCAGGTTCAGAAACACAGTCCACACCGACAGCAATGAAAAAAACATATACATGATATTGGATTCATGTCTGGAGTGTTTTCCCTTGACACATGATGAATTGATGGCAGGAAAGCAGTATTGAATCTCATGATGCTCTGTCTCATAGACCATGTGTGAGTCTCCTCCTTTTGTGAGTTTGTTTTGCTTTCCTTACTGTCCTTTCATTTATACAGTATCTGTATCAGACTGACCAACCCATCTACCACCCACACTGATGCTGTATGATAACATTATTTTCCTCCAACATTTTCAACTTTAATGTGACTGATGTGATCTTTAAACCCCTTATTTAGAACCTATACAGTATTCCTGCTATATGTTTGTACTTATTATCTTCCCATTAATTATCTAGATGGGTGGCCCTCAATAGTTTAATCTGTTCCATTACAGTTTCATAATGAACCAAAAATATTTATTAAACTTTTCGTATTTGCCCAAAAGGTCTCTAACATTGTGCTTTGCAATTTAATTAAATATATGCATATATATATCAGCAAACTTGACATAGATTCATTTTTTTAATCTAGATTAAAATGGCTCATCTGAATTCTGCCAAAGGCATTCAGAATATGAGTGTTACCCAAATAAAATAATGACTAAAAGTAACGTTAAGTCTTTGAGAACGGGTTTCTCAAGACAGGTGGTGCATTAGACTAGGGGCTCATCTCCTATTTCCTAAATGCATCACAAACTGCTTGAGAAAGCTGTAAACGAATTCCACATTGCACAAGGAGCAAACAACCTTACGCCTGTTTCACACATAGGCTACTCCGTCTGTAGTGCGTATGCGTTTCGTTTTTTTTTTTTTTTTTACGCACCCATGTTAACAGATTCCAGCTTTCACGCGGTTGCGGTCCGTCAGTGTGTTCCAGGAGTGTTGCGTCTGCAGCAGCACAGTGATCATTTACGTACCGAGTAGCGGACTGCAAACGCGTCCTGTGTGAAAGCACAATGAGTATGAGTCCGTGCTGCTTCAGCACCACATATGTAACGCACACGGACTGCATACGCACTGCAGACGGATTATGTGTGAAACAGGCGTGCGTCTTGTCGAGGTTTCCATTGGGAAGCTTCTTTTAAAAAAAAATAATTACCCTGAAGCAAACCCGGCTGCTTCAGCTGCATCCCTGTTAGCACGTCACGTTTGATGTGGTAATTTCACAGTAGGCATACACACAGGTTTAAAGACTCATTCTCGCCCCCTACAGATTCGGCTAGGTATACATCTGCACTAAAATATCAAGGTGAAAGTCATCATATCTCGCGTAGTATAGACCCAGCTCTCAACCCAACTTTAAGAATAGATTAACAGCGATATTTTTTTTATCTGATATATATATATATATATATATATATATATATATATATATATTATATATATATAATATTCTGTCGTGCTGTGAGTTCCAAAGTGAAGCACATAACTTTGTTTACGCGAGAAGCTGAATATGTGGTGTTTTCAGCAATCTGGTTCCCAAGAATGCAGCAAACTCAATGTCTGCATGTGTTGTGAGTTTAATATACATTTGGGAATGTAACATCAGAGCTGGCTCTACCTACAGTAATTAATGACATGTGGTTGCATAGGGCCCCATGTCATGGGTTCAGACAGCAATGCTTGGTAACAATACCTTTGATAAAGTTTTCTTGTGACAGTGTTAATGTTTTAAAATGAAGAAGCAACACTATCAAGTGAAGAGAAGAGGAAAGAAAGTGAGGTAAATAATTGCACGTTACTAATGAAGAAAATTAAACTGGATGTGTGCAAGACTATTTGACAACATTTAAAAGATGCACTAAGGAGAAGCCCAAACTAAACTCAACGGCCATGTGATGCTGAATTCTAAATTATGTAAACATACGCATAAAAATATGCTAAGGTGCAACAGAGTGTACGTGAACTGGATACAAAAAATGTCATGGATGTGCATCGGATGGTATCCAGTGGTAACGGGTAGGTTATTGTATTAAATGCAGTGTGTATGTATAGTCCAGTGTTGAACTGTAAACATTAAAGTGCAGTGTGTGGCATACCATATTGTGGGAGTATGCTGTAGGGTGTATTAGGGTGTATTACTGAGTCTCTGGAAAACCCCCTCCTCCTGCTGGAGCAGGGAAATATATCGTTCGAGGGCCATATGAGACTGTTCCTGGTGCTCGCTGCTCTAACCAGCTGCCAGTTTATACATCTCGTGCAGAGCACTGTCAATCCAAGATGGTCCTTGTGCGAATTACTCTGCCTTTGTGGAGTGAATCTCAGGAGAATCTCGCCAGTTCCACTCCTGACCCAGTTTCAAGCCCACCATCTCCCCAATGTGTGGAATGCATGCCCATGGCCTCCACTGACGGAGAGCAGGAGCCCGACAAGAGACCAACGAGCCATCGCCGCATGGTGCAACAGTGCTGACGATCAATGAAGAGCCGGAGCTGCTAGTGACGTCAGTGCTAGTGATGCGCCTTTTGGGAGTGGGACGATATGTCATATGTCCCTGGACTCTTTCTGTATGTTTTTCCTTCTCCATGTGCCTGCCCTGACCTAGTTTTCTCATGTTAATTATTTAATTTTATTACAGGCATGTTTTTGTTGTTCCCAAATAAGTTGTGTACTTAAGTTCGAGTTTGTTCAGACTGTGTTTTTCGGGTCTACTATGTTGCATTCGTGTGTCATTCCTCTTTTCTGAGTTGGATTTACCCCTGTGTCTTGGATCTAATAAAGACTATTTAGTGTATTCCATAGCGTTTTCTTTCTGGCAGCGATAGTGACACTTTAAGTGAACCTTAGTTCTCATCTACAAGAGTGATTTGAATGCCGATGGTGTAAAAGGAGGGGAGACATAAACACAAAACATTACAACAGAAATGTTAAATTGTTTAAAATATATAAATAAAACATTCTTTATTTTAAAAGTTTATTCTGTGGCACTTAAAACATATTTGGTGCCTAATTGTACTTCTTATAGGAGCCAGTGACTCCTTAAGTTATTATTATTATTTATTTTTTGTATTTTTTTTTGTTAATATGTTAAAAATAGACATGCTAATAAGCAACTACTTCAATTAATAGTGAGAACTGGTCCCTATACTAAAGTGTTGCCACTTGTTTTTATGTGTTGCTATATCCATACCAATAATATATGAGTTCCTCGGATATTGAAAATATTTAGAAAAATGTGTTTATTATTGATTTAATTCAGTATTCAAACACTACAGCACAATCAAAAGTTGATTTGAGCCACAAATTCAAAATATTGCTAGAATATTGATAGTAATTATGTCTACTGTATAAACATCAAAGCCATGACAAGAACAACAACAACAAAACACAGGACTAGGACTTGTGATTTAAACATTAACTTGTGCTTTATCAGTAAAGAAGAAGAAGAAACGTGCATGTATGTGTTTGGTATAAAAGCCCACAAAAATTATGATCTATTATAAACTCTGATTATAATCTGTAAAAATGTCATTGAGAGAAGATGCTGTCTGAAATATTTTAAGAGTTAAGATGAGTTTAACTGACACTTTAAACCAACGGTAAAATAAAGCATAGACCAGAGGATTCATGCCTGAATTAATATACAAAATCCATAATAGAAATCTTACTATTTTGAAAGAAATTACTGTATTCACTGTTAGAGATAAGATGTAGTACGGAATATAGCAAAGCAGATAAACACTCACAATGATTCCTAATGTCAGGGCAGCTTTACTCTCAGATTTCCTCCTCGCTGAACCCTCCTTTATACATTTACCACTCTTCATCAGAGAGTTTATAACTTTCACTTGCTGATGTACAACATAAAATATCTTCAGATATAAAATTATAATCATAGTACAAGGAAACAGGAAAGACAAGAACAGATCAGCCATACTCCAAGCAGAGTTAGTCATAAAGGGACACTCTCCATAACACCCATGTGTTCTGCTTGATGGATCAAAATATCTGTTATCTGTTATGAAGGAAATATTGTATGCTGAAGACCACATCCAGCAGATACATATGATAATCAAAGTTTTAGTTGTAGTTATTTTTTGTTGGTACAATAAAGGGTGACACACAGCCAAATAACGATCAACAGCAATTAAAATCAAATTATAAAGAGATGTTGAAATGAGCAGCCCTGTTATTGCCAAAAACAGTCCACAGAAAGTGTCCCCAAAGTACCAGCACATCTCAATCAGCCTCGAGGCCTCTATGAGCATCACAAATCCAACAAGCATGTCGGCCACAGCCAGAGAGAGAATGATCAGGTTGGTTGGAGTGTGAAGTTTCTTGAAGTGAGAGATGGAGATGATCACAAGCAGGTTCAGAAACACAGTCCATGCTGACAGCAATGAAAAAAACATATACATGATATTGGATTCATGCCTGGAGTGTATTCCCCTGATACACGATGAGTTGATGGCAGGAAAGCAGTATTGAATCTCATGATTCTCTGTCTCGTAGGCCATAAGTGAGTGTTCTCCTGTTAGGAGCTTGTTCTGCTCTTCTTACTGTCCTTTCATTTATACAGTGTCTGGATCATACTGACCAACCCATCCACCGCCCACTCTGATACTGCATAATGACATTTAATTATTTATTGTATGTTGCCTGTGCAACAGCCCATAATAATGCATTTGGTAACACTTTCGAATAGGGAACACTTGTTTATTCACTATAACGACTTTCCCTTCAATAAACTCCTAATTTGCTGCTTATGAATAGTTATTAAGGTAGTTGTTAAGTTTAGGTGTTGGGTAGGATTAGGGATGCAGAATAAGGTCATGCAGAATAAGGCATTAATATGTGCTTAATTAGTACTAATAAATGGCTAATATTCTAGTAATATACATGCTAATAAGCAACTTTTTTTTTTTACAAATAAATGTATGAATAGTAATTATTATTTAGTATAAATTATAACATTACTTACAATGGTAGGGTATTATCTTGTGTAAACCAGCCTCAGGATAGCAATTTATTTAGTGTTATTTATAGTGTTATTTATATTTATGTTATATATACCGGGACGTTGAATGCATAAATCTGATTGGCTGACAAACTTTCTGAGGTGTGCAATTATTTTTTGGGAAATGCACGGCGAACGTAGTTCCAGGCAGGTCTATTGACCGCATTACATTTCCATATCACTTTGCATACTTAACTTTAATAATGGTCATGTACTTTGCACAAAAAGGTTTTGTCAGCGTTGCCCTTGTGATTTTATCAGTTTGCCTATATAGTGTAGCATCTGAATGGCTACACATGACATTTCTCACTAGCGAGGTAATAACAGCACTGTTTAGAGATTCTGCAGCAGAAGAGTGTTGAGGGACGCACAGAGGTACATTAGACTAATTCACACAAGCTCTCTCTCTCTCTCTGTCTTTCTCTTTCTCTGTGTGTCTCTGTCTCTCTCGATCTCTTTCTAATAACTTAATTAATAAATGCATTAGAATGCTATCAATGGCTCAAGAATCCATTACCAGCTTTAAAATGAGGTTTTGGTACTAGCGAAAGAGGCATTGGATGAGATGCAGAAGAAATAATCCTACTCACAATAGCGATTTAAGAACAAAAACTGGACAAATCCCTTGAATATATCATCTGATCGATGTTTTCAGGTGTGGTAACCATAGTATAAGTGGAATAATTGACTCCGGGCCCTAGAATTATTAGAAAAATAATGCACATCTGAGGTATAATGGCATCACCACCTCCAGTATTTTTTTAATAATTCAATGGCCCATCGTCAATTATTCTTTACTTATTATATAGTTAATATATAGTTATATACAGTAATTAAATTTGTTTTTATCAAATGGCTACTACAACATTAAATCAATTAAATACAAAAAAATGCAAATAAAAAACATCATCATTAAAACATTATTTTATTAATCAAATTAGTCAAGTGCTACACATACTCTGGAAGATATACTGTAATCCCATATTTGTAAAATAAGGTTACTTTTTTAAATGTATGGTGTCAGTTGTGAGGTAATCACATGCATGACAAAGAAGATGAAGAATAATCCCTTTAACCAGGTAGAAGTACTTACTTCTTGCTTCACATGCCTAACAATGCTCCAAGCATTTTTTGTGTTTTGTTTTTGCTTTACTTTTGACTACTTTGATGATGTTTTTCTTACCTTTCTGGACATGGACAGTATAACGTACACACAGTTTCAATGGAGGGACTGAGAGCTCTCGGACTAAATCTAAAATATCTTAAACTGTGTTCCAAAGATAAATGGAGGTTTTACAGGTTTGGAACAACATGAGGGTAAGTTATTAATTACATAATTTTGCTATTTGGGTGAACTATCCCTTTAAGGCAAAGTAGAGTTTAAACAAACCATTTTTGATCAATTACACTGAAAAAAATGATTCACTGAATTTACAAAAAAAATAAATAAAAATAAAATAAATAAAAATAATGGTAAGTGGTTGCAATCAATTTATTTTAGCTATATTTAAATAAACTAATTTAGTTCATTAAATTTCAGCTAAATTTGTATATTTAAATGTAGCTAAAATAAATTGATTGCAACCAGTTTTTTTTTTTTGTAAATTCAATGAATACATTTTTTTCAGTGTAGGTTAAATTGGTATTCATGGTCATAATAACTAATCCTACAACTCTGACCAATCATTGACTTTGGTGTATCACTCTTATAAAACACACAAAAAGTTGATGTCTACCTAATGGATAATGTGAGCAATGATAATTAAACAAATCAGAATAAATGCATTATTCTCTCCAAAATTATGTCAAAGTTTACCCACCCTTGTGTTTTTCTTAAGCCACATTACCTTTTTATTTTATTTTTTTTTATTTTAAAATAAACATTTTGAGAAAAAAATATATATATCCTGCTCATGCTTGTCCACAGTATGCCAGTGAATGGAGAATACTTTTAAGCTTCGAAAAAATTTGTATCTTAAATCAATCCCATTCTAAAATAACTCTTCAACTTGCTTTATGAAGCAGGCCTCTGTACTGCTGTATTACAGATTTACTGCAGCCAGTAGCCACTAACTGTGCAGTGAATGAAAGTGATTTAACTGTGCCACAGTCACTGACATACACTCATGTGAAGTCATGGCTGTTGTTGGTGCATCAGTGGCCATGAATACAATTCCTATAACAAAATCAGATATGTACAGTACCAGCTGACAAGCTTTTCAGCGATAGTGGTTTATATTTGTCCTATTATACATGTTAATGGAGAATGGCTGATCATGCTTAAAATCAGAAGGTATGTATGAATATTGTAGCATGTATGTATTCACAGACATGCAGACACACACACAGTGCTTTTGTTTTTTATCAAGAAATGGATAACAGTAAACTCTGAAGCCCTGTTATGGATATCATGGCTTGTCATTTATGAAATGTGCACCTGAGGATGCTATTAACACCTGTGGTACACACAGAGATGATCCTCAAGTGCATCAATCATTAATTAAAGGTTCAAAACAAACACAGGCAAACACACACAACAGTCTGATGCAACAGCTGCTGCTTTCCACTGAAGAGTCAGTGATTTAAGAATTATTTAATAATTTTATGTATAAATTAATAATTTAATAATTAAATATTTCAAAAGTGCCATACAAAAAATAAATAATAAATAAAAGGAAAAGTCTGTGAGATTTCAGTTAGCCTTTGTTTGCATTATAAAAAGGTAATTAGGTAATGTTGAGCAGTTACAGTATGGTATTAATTTATTCACATTAGTTTATATGAAACAATAAATATTACTTAAACTTAAAATGACTTTGTTTCAGATGTTTTAATCTGAGGTGTGCTGTAAGCTATTTTAATTATTCACTTTGTGATGAACCACCATGATAATATACTTGACACTTACACATAGTTCTATATGACTGTCCTCTTTTTGTCATTGTGTTTTTGAAATATATCAACACAGCTTCAGCATGACTGATAACAGATTTGTGATTATTGTTCTATTTTCCATATGAGCTAATGCAACACAACTGAACATTTTGTCACTTAAACTTACTGTGTGAAAAAGAGTTTTCTTAATTGTTCAATACTGACAAAACCGGTATTTGAAAAGAGTATAATTATAAAGGAATGATACTCAATGAAACAAACTACATAATATTAAAATACATGTGTTGTAAATTATAACTTTTATTCTCAGAATTATGGCTGTATCAGTTTAATTACAATTGATGTTCTGAAAAAATATTGACCAGAGAGGATGCTGGCTGAAATATTTTCAGAGTTAAGATGAGTTTAACAGTCTTTTTAAACCAGGGATAAAATAATGCATAGACCATAGGATTCAGACCTGAGTTCATATACATGAACCATGTCAAAACATTTATGGTTGTGGAAGAAACTGCTGATATGGAACAGATATAGTACGGAATCCAACAAAGCAGATAAACTGTGACAATGATTCCTAATGTCAGAGCAGCTTTGCTCTCAGATTTCCTTCTCACTGAACCTTCATTTATGCATTTGCCACCCTTCATCATGGTGTTTATAACTTTCACTTGCTGATGTACAACATAGAAAATCCTTAAATATAAATTTATGATCAGAATACAAGGAAAAATAAAAGACATGAACAGATCAGTGGCTATCCAGGCAAAACCCACCAAAACAGAACACTCTCCATAACACATGTTTGTTTTCAGTGAAATGTTATTAATTACGAAAGTAGTGTTATAAGTTGAGGAGCAAACCCAGCTCAAACAGATGCTTATTAATGTTTTAGTCGTGGTTATTTTCTGTGGGTACAGTAAAGGGTGACAAACAGCCACATAACGATCAACAGCAATTAAAACTAAATTACTAAGAGATGCGGAGAGAAGCATCCAAATTAATATTGAATAGAGTTTACAGAAAGTGTCTCCAAAGTACCAACACATCTCAATCAGCCTCGTGGCCTCTATGGGCATCACAAGTCCAATTAACAGGTCAGCCACAGCCAGAGAGAGAATGAGCAGGTTGGTTGGAGTGTGAAGCTTCTTGAAGTGAGAGATGGATATGATCACCAGCAGGTTCAGAAACACAGTCCATGCTGACAGCACTGATACAAACAAATAAATTATGTTGTATTCATGACTGGAGCGTTTTCCCTTGATACATGATGAGTTGATGGCAGGAAAGCAGTATTGAATCTCATGATCCTCTGTCTCATAGGCCATGTGTGAGTCTCCTCCTGTTAGGAGTTTGTTCTGTTCTCCTTATGGTCCTTTCATTTATACAGTGTCTGGATTAGACTGACCAACCCATCTACCACCCACTCTGATGCTGCATAATGATTTTTTTTCTCCAAAACTTTCAAACTTGATGTGACCATTTAGGACCTATATAATATTATTGCTATAATTTTTATTTTGACATTGATTATCTACACTATGGTGGCCCTCAATAGTCTAATATCTTCCACCAGAGTTTCATAATGAACCAAAAATATTTGTTAAAATTTTCATTTGGGTTGTCCTTGACTAAAAATTTTTTGGTTCACTAGTAGTCATTGATTTTAAGCATACGTCGACTAATCACATGTATATTAATACATTATTTAAATCTAAAATGAGGCTACAATTGCCTATTAATCGCTCAAGGGCACAAATATAGCTTGCCACAGCACACCAGCAGAAGTAATGATAAATGTGTCATGGAAAAACAGTAAGATTAAAGTGCATTAAAGGTGCTCTAAGTGATGTCACACATTTTTTAGGCCAAAACATTTTTTGTCACATCCAGCAAACATCTCCTCACTATCCGCTAGCTGCTTGTCCCCTGAACACACTGTAAAAAAACGGGGTCTCTCTAGACACCACAGACTCCACAAACAACAAGAAAAACAAACTGGGCTCACCCGCACCACAAAACATAACAAACTGTTCCAGCCAATAACCGACAAGAAAGATTTGGCGGTGGGGTTTGGGGGGTTAGTGCACAGATGAGGAGGAGGGAGGGTCCAGCTAGCCTCCGTTTTGTTTGACAACAATTTGAATGTCAACAAGAAGTTACGACTCCCGGCATCGCTTAGAGCACCTTTAACATTTTAATAATCTATTGATAAACTAGTGGATTCAGTTTAAGAGTGACACTGACTTGTCATCTTCACAGTAGTTGATGCGTCTGCATGCAAATTTCATGTGGATTACATAGTCTGAAAAGATACTGTATATATGTCTATTTATTTTTTTCAGATTTGAAGTAGACATTTCAGTCCATCTCTCTCTCTCTCTCTCTCTCTATTGCTTTTTTTGTTTTGTTTTTTTTATGTCTGTAAGACAACTCAAGTTCACAGAGGAAGAAAGTGCATCCTGTTTGCACAATGTTTTGTTTTTTCTAGTAATGAGTGCACACAAATAAATGCAGAGGCTTTACAGATTCGAAAGATATATCACTCTGTATAGTGTGATATATACATAACATATCTGTTTTATGTGTTTTTGTGTTCATGGAAACATGGCTTAGCAACAGCGTTCCAGACGGCGCTATTGAGCTTGATCAGTTGACATGCTATCGAGCGGACATAGCTCTCGTTGCGGGAGATAAATCACATGGTGACGGGCTTTGTGTTTACATCAGTGATGTGTGGTGCCGGGATGCTGTTGTGGTCTGCAAACACTGCTCACCCCTGGTGGAGTTTATGATTATTGAAAGGATAGTTCACCCAAAAATCTAACATATTTCATGACATAATTTAGATTTTGGGGTGAACTATCCCTTTAAGTGCTGGCCATTGTATCTAATAGGGAGGTGCTGTCACGAGGAGCATGAGTTCCGAAAACCAGGTCCGGGTGGGACAGTAAGGCGCAACCAACAGGACCTGTTCCTCGTCCTCCCTGACCTTGCACAGTGTCTGTGTGAGCAAGGCTCACTGGGGGAAATGCATACTTGCGTAGAGCCCGAGGCCAGCTATGTGCCAGTGCATCCGTGCCCAAGGGGGCCTGGGACAGGGAACAGTACAGCTGGCAGTGGGAGGACTTGTGGGAAGCAAACAGGTCTACCTGGGCTTCCCCAAATCGACTCCAGATCAGCTGGACTGTCTGGGGATGGAGTCTTGAGAGCGCGTGGGCTACACGACTGAGCTCCCCCGGGATGTAGGGTGGCGAATCCCTGTCGACCGACTCCACATCAACCTCCTCGGAGGAAGAGAGTCGGAGCGTCGACCCCTCTCCCTGAGTGGAAGGAACCGCAGAGCGTGCTTCCGACTCTAGGGATTGGGTGCCGGATCTGGCGGAAGTGGAAGGAGATAAGGACTGGCCCGTCTCCATTCCCTCAACCAGATCCACTTGCGAACCCCATGAATGCAGCCGCCGTTCTGCCTCGGCAGAAGCGGGACCAGCACCGCGGGGAATGCTGGCGAAGTCCCCCTCCTCGAAGAGGGCCCTCCGAGGACGAAGCAGCCGCACCGACATTCGCTCACAGTGCGGACAGTCGGCCCCCTTGAGAGCCGACTCAGCGTGCTTCGCTCCCAGGCAAACCACGCATAGGCTGTGTGTATCCCCACCCATTATATATCGCAGGCAGGGAGGAACACACAACCTATAACGCGATTTGGAATCGCCATCAGAATGCTTTACTTTCGCCTTGCTCTTTGGCATGTCTAGGAGCTCTAACTGGACAGACAACAGTAAATAAAACTCACAAGACAAACAATTGACTTTCACACACAGAGCGCTTACTGAAAGACGCGAAGCTGACGCCAGCTGCACGGCACGTGCTTTTATAGCTTCCTGGTCGCTTACGTCACCCCGCCTGTGACGTCACGCTCTTCCATTGGACTGATTACACACAGTATTCAGAGTTGCTCAATGCGTTCCCCAAAGCGCATTTGACGCAGCTCGAGTTCCTGAAGAGGAACAAGAAGATATTGACACCCATGTAGAAAATATTAATGGGTTTGGCATATTGTTATCTGCCAAAATTAATTGGGGGAAACGTGAAGCTTTAACAAATAGTAAGCAGAAAGATAAGCAGAAAACTTGTTTTACCTGCCGGGTTAATTTGGAACAAGAGTAGTTTTAAATAACGTGGTGTTTATCTTGGAGATTATACTTTTCTGTGTAAAAATTGGGACAATGTTTTAGAAAAAGTTGAAGGATGTCTCAAAAAATGGAAATGGATCTTGCCAAACATGTCTTTTAGGGGTCGAACATTTAGTGTCATCAATGTTGTGGCACCGATTATCATGTGTAGACCCTCCTGCACAACTGTTGGCTAAGATACAGGCAGTGTTTTTGGACTTTTTCTGGGACCGGCTGCACTGGGTCCCACAGAGTGTACTGTTTTTGCCAAAAGAGGAAAGAGGGCAGGGACTCATTCATCTTGCCAGTAGGGGCGCTGCTTTCAGACTTCAGTTCATTCAAACTTGTTGTTGGGCCCCTAGACCTTGTCTGGTGACCCTTAGGCAGACCCATAAAGAGAGTGGCAAGCTGTGAGTCCCTATCATGGCTGTTGAAAGAGCCAGTGGTGAATTGCACTCGTTTCAACGTAAAAAACATAGCAGAACCTTTTGTGATGCAGTCGTTCTGTGCAGCTGGTATTGTTACACTGAGACATGTGGCTAATCTGTTTGGACCAAATTTGATCGACACTGCAGCTCTAGCCTCTCATGTTGGAGTTAGATTGATCAGGATCATAAATCAAATGCTCAACACTTGCAAGTGTGAACTCACAAAGACTCAAATTTCCTTGCTAAAAGACTACAGTAATGTACAATGTCAACCAGTTGTTAATGACTCTTTTCCAGCATTTAAAGACTGTATTTGTGAACTCTTAGAGTTCAGAGAGACTCTCACAAATGAATTTGAAGACATGGGAGGAAAAATGGTTTATAAAATGTTAAAATTGTAAATAAAGTCAAACTAAGTGGTCGGGCTGACACTCCTTGGAGAGCCCATTTGGGACTTGACAATATGGTCAGACCAGTATGGAGATTGATTTAGTCAAGTCAAGTCACCTTTATTTATATAGCGCTTTAAACAAAATACATTGCGTCAAAGCAACTGAACAACATTCATTAGGAAAACAGTGTGTCAATAATGCAAAATGACAGTGAAAGTGAAAGTGAAGTGACATTCAGCCAAGTATGGTGACCCATACTCGGAATTTGTGCTCTGCGTTTAACCCATCCAAAGTGCACACACACAGAGCAGTGAACACACACACACACTGTGAGCACACACCCGGAGCAGTGGGCAGCCATTTATGCTGCGGCGCCCGGGGAGCAGTTGGGGGTTCGATGCCTTGCTCAAGGGCACCTAAGCCATGGTATTGAAGGTGGAGAGAGAACTGTACATGCACTCCCCCCACCCACAATTCCTGCCGGCCCGGGACTCGAACTCACAACCTTTCGATTGGGAGTCCGATTCTCTAACCATTAGGCCACGACTTCCACGACTTCAGTTAAAGGCAATTCATCATTGAATTCAGTGATGTCATCTCTGTTCAGTTTAAATAGTGTCTGTGCATTTATTTGCAATCAAGTCAACGATATCGCTGTAGATGAAGTGTCCCCAACTAAGCAAGCCAGAGGCGACAGCGGCAAGGAACCGAAACTCCATCGGTGACAGAATGGAGAAAAAAACCTTGGGAGAAACCAGGCTTAGTTGGGGAGCCAGTTCTCCTCTGACCAGACGAAACCAGTATTTCAATTCCAGGCTGCAGCAAAGTCAGATTGTGCAGAAGAATCATCTGTTTCCTGTGGTCTTGTCCTGGTGGTCATCTGAGACAGGGGATCTGTATCTGGGGCTCTAGTTGTCCTGGTCTCCGCTGTCTTTCAGGGATGTAGAGGTCCTTTCTAGGTGCTGATCCACCATCTGGTCTGGATACGTACTGGATCCGGGTGACTGCAGTGACCCTCTACTCTGGATACAGACTGGATCTGGTGGCTACGGTGACCTCGGAATAAGAGAGAAACAGACTAATATTAGCATAGATGCCATCCTTCTAATGATGTAGCAAGTACATCGGGTGGTATGGGAAGTGTTCCCGGTTCCGATTTACCTAATTAATGCAGCCTAAAAAATCCTTTAACGGATTTGGATATTAAAAGCATATTGGTATGTTATGTGTAAACCAGGTTAAAGAGATGGGTCTTTAATCTAGATTTAAACTGCAAGAGTGTGTCTGCCTCCCGAACAATGTTAGGTATTTTAGGCGCCAAATAGGAAAAGGATCTACCGCCCGCAGTTGATTTTGATATTCTAGGTATTATCAAATTGCCTGAGTTTTGAGAACGTAGTGGACGTAGAGGATTATAATGTAAAAGGAGCTCATTCAAATACTGAGGTGCTAAACCATTCAGGGCTTTATAAGTAGTAAGCAATATTTTAAAATCTATACGATGTTTGATAGGGAGCCACTGCAGTGTTGACAGGATGGGCTAATATGGTAATACTTCCTGGTTCTAGTAAGAACTCTTGCTGCTGCATTTTGGACTAGCTGTAGTTTGTTTACTAAGCATGCAGAACAACCACCCAATAAAGCATTACAATAATCTAACCTTGAGGTCATAAATGCATGGATTAACATTTCTGCAGTTGACATTGAGAGTATAGGCTGTAATTTAGATATATATTTTTGAGATGGAAAAATGCAGTTTTACAAATGCTAGAAATGTGGCTTTCTACGGAAAGATTGCGATCAAATAGCACACCTAGGTTCCTAACTGATGACGAAGAATTGACAGAGCAGCCATCAAGAGTGTTCTAGGTTATTGCATGCAGAGTTTTTAGGTCCTATAATTAACACCTCTGTTTTTTCAGAATTTAGCAGTAAGAAATGACTCGTCATCCAGTTTTTTATATCGACTATGCATTCCATTAGTTTTTCAAATTGGTGTGTTTCACCGGGCCGTGAAGAAATATAGAGCTTAGTATCATCAGCATAGCAGTGAAAGCTAACACCATGTTTCCTGATGATATCTCCCAAGGGTAACATATAAAGCGTGAAGAGTAGCGGCCCTAGTACTGAGCCTTGAGGTACTCCATACTGCACTTGTGATCGATATGATACATGCTAATGCACTTTCATTAATGCCAACAAAGTGTTCAAGTCTATGCAAAAGCATGTTATGGTCAATTGTGTCAAACGCAACACTAAGATCCAATAAAACTAATAGAGAGATACAACCACGATCAGATGATAAGAGCAGGTCATTTGTAACTCTAAGGAGAGCAGTCTCAGTACTATGATACGGTCTAAATCCTTACTGGAAATCCTCACATATACCATTTTTCTCTAAGAAGGAATATAATTGTGAAGATACCACCTTTTCTAATATCTTGGACAGAAAAGGGAGATTTGAGATTGGTCTATAATTTACTAGTTCTTTGGGGTCAAGTTGTGGTTTTTTGATGAGAGGCTTAATAACAGCCAGTTTGAAGGTTTTGGGGACATATCCTAATGACAATGAGGAATTAATAATAGTCAGAAGAGGATCTATGACTTCTAGAAGCACCTCTTTTAGGAGCTTAGATGGTAGAGAATAGTAGTAGAGAATGAGTGGAACTGTTCCTCAGGGGGTCTATAGTGCACTGTCTGATGCGATACTGTAGCTGACGGCTGAATGGTTACAATTTTATCTCTAATAGTATTTATTTTAGAAGTAAAGTAGTTCATAAAGTCATTACTGCTGTGATGTTGGGAAATGTCAACACTTGTTGAGGCTTTATTTTTCGTTAATTTAGCCACTGTGTTGAATAAATACCTGGGGTTATGTTTGTTTTCTTCTAAAAGAGAAGAAAAGTAATCGGATCTAACAGTTTTTAATGCTTTTCTGTAGGATAGGTTACTTTCCCGCCAAGCAATACGAAATACCTCTAATTTTGTTTTCCTCCAGCTGCGCTCCATTTTTCGGGCTGCTCTCTTTAGGGTGTGAGTATGCTCATTATACCATGGTGTCATACTGGTTTCCTTAACCTTCCTTAAGCGTAAAGGAGCAACTGTATTTAAAGTGCTAGAAAAGAGAGAGTCCATAGTTTCTGTTACATCATCAAGTTGTTCTGAGGTTTTGGATATGCTAAGGAATTTGGATACATTACATTACATTTACATTTATTCATTTAGCAGATGCTTTTATCCAAAGCGACTTACAGATGAGGACAGTGGAAGCAATCAAAAACAACAAAAAGAGCAATGATATATAAGTGCTATAACAAGTCTCAGTTAGGTTAACACAGTACACGTAGCATGGGATTTTAAATAATAAAAATAAATAAATAAAAATAAAAAAATAACCGATAGAATAAAAAAAGAATAGAGCAAGCTAGTGTTAGAGATCTTTTCACATAGACATACACACACACACACACACACACACACAATTGCATAATAAATGAAAATAAAATAGAATACAAAAAGATAAGAAAGGTAGGTAGATTTTTTTAAAGAATAGAATTAGAATAGTGAGTGTTAAAGTTAGAGGGTCAAATAAAGATGGAAGAGATGTTTTTTCAGCCGATTCTTGAAGATGGCTAAGGACTCAGCTGCTCGGATTGAGTTGGGGAGGTCATTCCACCAGGAGGGAACATTTAATTTAAAAGTCCGTAAAAGTGACTTTGTGCTTCTTTGGGATGGCACAATCAAGCGACGTTCACTTGCAGAACGCAAGCTTCTAGAGGGCACATAAGTCTGAAGTAACAAATTTAGGTAAATGGGTGCAGAGCCAGAGGTAGTTTTGTAGGCAAACATTAATGCCTTGAATTTTATGCGAGCAGCTATTGGAAGCCAGTGCAAATTGATAAACAGAGATGTGACGTGTATTCTTTTTGGCTCATTAAAAATTAATCTTGCTGCCGCGTTCTGAATTAATTGTAAAGGTTTGATAGAATTGGCTGGAAGACCTGCCAAGAGGGCATTGCAATAGTCCAGCCTGGACAGAACAAGAGCTTGAACAAGGAGTTGTGCTGCATGTTTCAAAAGAAAGGGCTTGATCTTCTTGATGTTGAATAAAGCAAATCTGCAGGATCGGACAGTTTTAGCAATGTGGTCTGAGAAAGTCAGCTGATCATCAATCATAACTCCAAGGCTTCTAGCTGTTTTTGAAGGAGTTATGGTTGATGTGCCTAACTTGATGATGAAATTGTGATGAAACGAGGTGTTTGGTGGAATCACAAGCAGTTCTGTCTTGGCAAGGTTGAGTTGAAGGTGATGGTCCATCATCCAGGAAGAAATGTCTGTTAGACAAGCTGAGATGTGAATAGCAACCGTCATCATCAGGAAGATAACTTAAAAAACAGTATTTTGTGGTAGAAGTGATGGTTCTTCCATACTTGTAACAAGAAGTAGAATTTACAATTTTGGCTATATGAAGTTTGCACAAAACTAAATAATGATCTGAGATATCATCACTTGGCTGCGTAATTTCAACACTATCAACATCAATTCCATGTGACAGTATTAAATCTAGAGTATGATTTCGACAATGAGTAGGTCTTGAAACGTGTTGTCTAACCCCAATAGAGTTCAGAATGTCTATAAATGCTGATTGCAATGCATCTTTTTCATTATCAACACGGATATTAAAATCACCAACTATTAAAACTTTATCTGCAGCCAGAACTAACTCAGATGTAAAATCACCAAACTCTTTAATAAAATCTGTATGGTGCCCTAGTGGCCTGTATACAGTAGCCAGTACAAACATAACAGGGGGTTTATCATTCACATTAGTTTCTCTGGATAATATTATATGAAGCTCCATTACTTCAAACGAGTTATACTTTATGCCTGCCCTCTGAGGAATCCTGATAACGTTGTTATAAATTGAAGCAACACCTCCCCCTTTGCCTTTTAGATGCGGCTCATGTTTATAACAGTAATTTTGGGGGGTGGACTCTTTTAAAATAATGTAATCATCAGGCCAGGTTTCTGTCAAACAGAGCACATCTAGATTATGATCAGTGATCATATTATTTACAAAAAGTGTTTTTCGTAGAAAGGGATCTGATATTCAGTAAGCCAAGCTTTATCATTTGTTTATCTGTATTGCATCTGTTTTTTATTTGTTGAACCTCAATTACATTTTTAATCTTAACTTGGTTTGGACGTTTTTTTGTATTTTCTATTTCGGGGAACAGACACAGTCTCTATAGTGTGATATCTGGTTGCGGGGTGGTGTTGGCGCAGTGGATAAGACACACGTCTTTGGCGTGAGAGACCCGGGTTCGAATCCACTGTGAACCGCCAGTGTGTCCCTGAGCAAGACACTTAACCCCTAGTTGCTCCAGAAGCGTGTGACCTCTGACATACATAGCAATTGTAAGTCGCTTTGGATAAAAGCGTCTGCTAAATGAATAAATGTAAATCTAGGTGAAAGAGTCTCTATGTGCTGAGAATTAACTGAACTCTGTGACGTGAGGCAGCTAGCAGACGGTCGGTTTAGCCAGTCTGTCTGCTTCCTGATCTGGGCCCCAGTTAGTCAAGTATAAACACTAAGACTATTTGCCATATTTCCAGAGAGAAGAGTGGTGCCACCCCAGGAGGGATGAAGACCATTTCTTTTCAACAGGTCAGGTCTGCCCCAAAAGCTTGTCCAATTGTCTATGAAACCTATGATATTCTGTGGGCACCACTTAGACATCCAGCCATTGAGTGATGACAATCTGCTATGCATCTCGTCACCACGGTAAGCAGGGAGGGGACCAGAGCATATTACAGTGTCTGACATTGTGCTTGCAAGCTCACACACCTCTTTAATGTTATTTTTATTGATCTCCGACTGGCGAAGTCGAACATCATTAGCGCCGGCATGAATAACAATCTTACTGTATTTACGTTTAGCATTAGCCAGCACTTTT
The DNA here is from genome assembly GCF_963082965.1 of Carassius carassius. Lineage (NCBI taxonomy): Eukaryota > Metazoa > Chordata > Actinopteri > Cypriniformes > Cyprinidae > Carassius > Carassius carassius. Next base: position 17,744,783 of record NC_081803.1, read on the forward strand.
AAATTTGCCAAGATGTCAGGCGCTCTGGCTCCCGGTAAACATTTGACTATGGTGGCTGGTGTCTCTATATTCACATTCTGTACAATAGAATCACCAATAACTAGAGCACTTTCATCAGGTTTCTCAGTGGGTGCATCACTGAGTGGGGAGAACCTGTTTAATGTTATGATCGGAACAGAAGAGAGGTGTTTTGACCCACGACTATGCTGCCTCACTGTCACCCAGTTGCCCTGCTGCAGGGGCTCTGTTGCCGGAACCGAACAATGTACAGGAATCCCTGAGCTAGACGCATCCAAAGGCGTATCTAGAGCCCTAACTTTCTTACTGTCCTCAATTAAAGTTTGGATGCGTGTCTCTAATTCTGAAATCTTCTCTGTCAGCCTAACTATTTCCCCTGCATTTATCACATGTGAATCCCTCATCTGTGACAGAGATAGATAAACTGTACATGTGACAAGATGTGCAAATAACAATAGCAGGAGAAGCCATTACTCACCATGCTTGATGAAATATTCTTACCACGGTTGTTTGATGAACTTGTGAAAAACTGGAGCGAGAGAGAGGAGAGAAAAAAACAAACAAAAAAAAACAGCGATAGGTTCGAATGAAAACGCTAATGATAAGCTAACGAGTACTAACGCAATGCAGGTGTACTGCACTCACGTTGACCAAAAGGGTAGGGGATTTACAGTGGAGAATCCTACACGGTAGTGTGGCTGTCAATTCTTTTATTTCCATCATTAATCCTAATGTAAGTGAAGAGTGCCCTTTTTGTTTGCAGAGGGAAACAGTTTACAACTGTTTTTTGGATTGTAGCAGACTGTGCTCTTTTTTTCAGTTATTACAACAATTGTTCATGGTGATTTGAGATACATTTTCTAAGAATGTATTTATTATTGGTTTTAGTTATAGTCAGAAAAGGAGAGTGAAATGTCAATTGTTTAACTTTGTATTTGGTCAAGCAAAAATGGCTACCTCAGTAGAATAAATAAGATTGAAGAGTCCTTAGACTTTGACATAAACACTGTTTTTGTTAGAATGGTGAAACCTAGATTGAAAGTTGATCTGGATTTCTACAGTACCACAAATAATGTAGAGGAGTTCATAAACATTTGGTGTCTTAAAAATGTTTTATGTTCTGTTGTAGAAAATGTTTTTTCGTTTCGGAATTGATTTCTGTGTTGTAGAGAACTCATGTTTTGAAAAATAAAGAGATTTTCAATCTCAAAAAATCTATCTCTCCCTCTCTCTCTCTCTCTCTCTCTCTCTCTCATACACACACACACACACACACACACACACACACACACACAGCTTTTGTTTTATCAAGAAATGGATTACAGTAAACCCTGAAACCCTGTTACATCATGGCTTGTTATTTACAAAATCTGCACCTGAGGATGCTGTTAACACCTGTGCTACATGCAGAGATGATCCTCAAGTGCATCAATCATTCAGGTGCAATAAAGGTGCAAAACAAACACAGGCAAACACACACAACAGACTGATGCAATAGCTACTGTTTTCTATTGCAAAGTCTGTGATTTAAGAATTATTTAAAAAATGTATAATCAATCCATTAAAATAATCCAAAAGTGGTATACAAAAATTAAATAAGAGGAAAAGTGTGTCAGCTTTCAAAAACTAACTAGTTTAAGTTTATTTTTATAGTGCTTTTTTACAGACCAGATCGGTTGTACAATCATATCAGTGCTTCTGAAATTATTATATTTTCCTATGTAGTGTAGTAGTTTGCTTTGCCTGTGTTGTACATGGCCTTTTGTCAAGCATGAAAAACACAAGTTTAATTTAAATTCTGAATAAATGATGGTTCATGGCAAAAAAATAAATAAAGTAAATAAATAAAAAAACCTTGAACATGACCACACGATTAAACTTAGAAAGAAGTTATGAGTATTATAGAACTCAGCACTGGACCAAAAAAAAAAAAAAACTCTAATAGGACATTGCATTTTAGAAACCGACAAACTTGTCTGTGTTTGGCTACATTGCTCACCTCTGTAAAAATGCATTGTAATCATTTGACGCTTTCCAAAGCAGAAGGGCAGATACACTGTATTGTTTGCCAAATATATTTTGCTATGCTATTATTACAAAGAAAACAGGTCCCTAGACCAGGGGTTATGGGCAGCTTTTATGTTTGTATATGATAGCTTTTAACATTTCCCAAAATTTCCAATTCCCATGAATTCCCAAAAATGTCCATAATTTCCTGTTAAGTTTCAAATTTGGAATATTTCCAAACCCCAGTGTTGGTGGCATACCTGCTAACATTTGTTACAGTTGAATTCGAAAATGACATAAAAAGTAAAAATACACAACATGAGCGAACTACAACAGGTTACGCTGTCAGCTGTGTGGAACATTAACAATTTTGTTAACAATTCTAGTTTATAATCAGTAGTAATAGGGTTTCTTATCAAAATCTTTCGTCTAAATGCTGTGTTCTATTAATGTGTAAACTTCATATTATTTGTAGCACACTTGCCATCAAATAATTAGAATAAGCTTTGCGTTTTGTTACATTTTTTAATAAAAAGTAATAAGCTAGAATGTGTGTGTGTGTGTGTGTGTGTGTGTGTGTGTGTGTGTGTGTGTGTGTGTGTGTGTGTGTGTGAAGTGTTTGGCTCCAAAACGCAATAAATCCACTTTGATTAATTTGAGAAAAAATGTGTTTTCTTTACCAAGAAATTGGCAAGATGAAAACCACTATTTTTGGTTTCAAACTTTAATAAATTTTTATTTCAAAATGAATTACAGCAATAAAATTAAATTCCATCATGAACAAGAAGATGAAGAACAATATCACATTAGACCACAGAAATTCCAAAATTACATTTCCCTTATATTTAACTTCCAAAAGTGCATTCTTCTTTGTCATGTTACATTCATTTAGTTGACTAGTGCAATGTGCTGAATTAACAGAAACATAAATAGCATTAATAAATCACTAACACTGACAAGCTATGCAATATCTAATGAACGCGATATAGCGTAGTATTAAATGCATCTGAATAATTTCCATCTGAAAGCATGTGGGGCAGCTGTGACCTAATGGTTAGAGAGTTGGACTTGTATCCTCTAGGTCACAGGATTGAGTACGGCCCTGGCAGGAGTGGTAGGTGGGAAGGAGTGAATGAATAGTGCTCTCTTCCACCCTCAATACCCATAGCTGAAGTTCCCTTGAACAAGTAACTGAACCCACAGTTGCTCCCTGGGCGATATATAGCTGTCCACTGCTCTGGGTGTGTGTTCACTTCTCACTGCTCTGTGTGTGCACTTGGAAAAGGAAAGGCGATTTGCAGTGAATCATTTAAATACATTATACTCACTGCTTCTTTAGGTGAGGCTGGATCATTAATGATTCACGCCAACATAAACGCATTTAAGTAGATCAAGGGCACTTTTCGGCTCACTCAGGGCGGGACTGAGGTCCAGTCTGTGCTGAAACTCTGCTGTCAATCAAACAATCATGAGAGGGGCATCCGACCATGTTGTAAACAGTATTACGGTTTCCAACAGCCACTGACTGTAGCACACAGACTACAGTAATATGTGGCCGGGTTGAAAGGCCTGCGGTCATGTCTATACATCCTTAGGGGGCACTCTTGTGCGATTGAGCAGCGCAGTGAGGAGGAAAAAATGGAGAATGTTTATTCTAGGGAACAGGTTATGATTATGATTCGTGCGTGAGTTGAAGTGTGTGGGCTGGGAAACAACACCGTTCGCTGTTTGTTTAGGAAGAAAAAAAAACGGGAAACCCTCAGTTGTGTGTTGGTCCAGTGGCTGGACAATGTGGAGCAGTTTATGGTCACACTGATTTGATATTTCTCTGTGGGTGAGAAATATCTGCGTAGAGAAATTGCGCAGGCCACAGAGTTTGAGCGTGAGCGATATTTTATGGAAACGTTAAAGGCAGGGTAGGTAAAAAATGTATAAAAAACTTTTTTTCCAAATTTGTTTAAACTTTATTTATATATCAATACATAATTAAAATGTAAGTACTCTGAAAAAGAAAGTATAAAAATCGAGTGTCTGTAGACCTCTCACGACTGTTTTAAAGACTCATTATTTCCATTCACTCCACCCCCTCCCTTCTGGGCTCCTTCCAGAGCCTCTACTACGGCTCGCTAAGTAATGTTATGTTAGCTATATTATGCAGCTACGTGTGCTAATGACACATGCTTCATGAAAAAATAAACAAAATGTATGTATGATCAAAATACAAAAAGAAAGATGTACCTGTCCAGCAGAAATAAAGCCATCAAGGAGTCACTTTTCAGCCCCTTGAGTTCCCTCAGTTCTCGCCATCGCTGGAAAGCCACGCCGATATTAACTCGCGTTTTATTTCTTTGTTTATCCAAAGATTTTTTGTTCATTGCCTTTTCTTGTACTGTTACTGTCTTCCTTTTTTTTGCCTGGTTTGCCTTCACTAACTGCATAGGCCGGTACTGTGAATTTTGCTTGCTGTTTCTCTGCCATTGTTTTGGTATTCCTAGGATCCGTGCCTCTTGAATTCCTCAAATCAAATGTGCACACGCAAGTGGGCAGGTCATGTGTGGCAAAAGGGTGGTTGCCATGGTTGCGAGAGAGTGACAGTCGCCTAAGCCAATCCTATGTTTCGTCCCGAATGGAAATAATGAGCTGTGTTTAATACAGATTAAACGGTCTAGAGTCACTCGATTTTTATACTCTTTTTATCAGAGTACTTACATCTTAATTATGCATTGATATATATATAGAAAGTTTAAACAAATTTGGAAGAAAGTTGTTTATAAATTTTTTACCTACCCTGCCTTTAAGTTTAGGACATGCTATTTATGTTGTGAAGTGAAATGGAAAGTAAACTAAACTCTTTTGTCCTTTAATAAAATAATACTAGAGGGGAGAATGAAGGCGCGTGAAGGTGCATGTGAGATGACAGTTGTGTGAATTTTTAATGCGACGAAACGCGCCACAGAGTGAGTAACATTTATTTAATTTAATTTTGATAAATATATATGTACACTCAGGGGAAATGGTTCAATAGTCATATACTGTTTTGATGTCAATGTTAATTTGTATTCATTAATAACCTGTCCTTTGGAGAAGACAGTAGTAATAACAATGTTAATTGAGATGTACAGAATTTACAATGTGAAATGTGTATGTTTGAATAGTCAATAGATGTAAGTGATTATGAGAATGTATCTTTGATTATACTTTTATGGTTATTCTTCCTTTAGAAAGCATTATTAGCCACTACCGTTGTCTATCTGGGGTTTAAGTGCTCACAGTCAGTTTCTTTGTACTTTGTTTGATTTTTTTTTTTAAATTTGTTTATTTATTTATTTATTTTTTACTGTGTGGCTATCTGTGTAAAAGGAAAAAGGGAAACTGGCTAAACTGGCCTAAAGTGATATCTGTAATTGTGAAAACCACTGGAGGCACTTAGAACTTTGATTTGTTTCTTTATACCTTTGGGAAAGCGTGCTTTTGGTTGTGTTTATTGTGCATTTTATAAATCTCATTCAGCACAACTTTCCCCGCAATTGGAAGCCAATAGTATTAATGCCGTGTCTTCTGCATACGCGGTCGGAAATAAAGAACCCCTTTAGATGCTTGGTAGTGTTTGAGTTTCTTTAATAGTGTACACATTCACATGGCCACAAATAGAACACAACAGTGCTAGCATTTCATTCCATTTGCTGCTAAGAATAGATGTGTGCATCTGTAAAATATATTTTGTTGTGTTTTAAAAAGTCCTAAATTATATAACAAACATCTTATAATTTGAAGAGGTCTTTAATGTTATTATTAAAAATTAAAATGCCATAATTTCATAATATAAACATGAGCACTGCATGTTTTAGATTGAAAAAGAGGCGCTGGTGCATGGTCTACAGGCTCGCTTTTATGGTGACTTCTCGGATACTGCTCTGTTGGTCACTAAAAAGGACAATGCAGAACGTGTGACAGAGAAAAATGTACTACTATCATGTAAATATTGATAATGATTGTATGATAACATTCTTTTAATCATCAGTAAGTTTTGTTAATGGTAACCAACTCAGTGACTGCTGCTCAGTTTGCCCAAGTTCAAGTCAGACAGTTTAATTTACTCCACAGAACAAAATCCCACAACAATTATTATCTATTATAAACTCTGATTATAATCTGTAAAAATGTCAATGAGAGAGGATGCTGTCTTTAAGATTTTAAGAGTTAAGATGTGTTTAACTGACACTTTAAACCAACGGTAAAATAAAGCATAGACCAGAGGATTCAGGCCTGAGGTAATATACACAATCCATATTAGAAATCTTACTATTTTGAAAGAAATTACTGTATTCACTGTTAGAGATAAGATGTAGTACGGAATATAGCAAAGCAGATAAACACTCACAATGATTCCGAATGTCAGGGCAGCTTTACTCTCAGATTTCCTCCTCGCTGAACCCTCCTTTATACATTTACCACTCTTCATCAGCGAGTTTATAACTTTCACTTGCTGATGTACAACATAAAATATCTTCAGATATACAATTATAATCACAGTACAAGGAAGCAGGAAAGACAAGAACAGATCACTCATACTCCAGGCAGAGTTAGCCATAAAGGGACACTCTCCATAACACCCATGTGTTCTGCTTGATGGATAAAAATTTCTGTTATCTGTTATGAATGAAATATTGTATGTATTGTATGTTGTATGAAATATTAAACTTTATTTTTTTAGTGCCAAAATTGACCAGAAATTGATTTTCCATTTCTAGCCTACAATATGTAGCCTAGTCTACAATGCTTTTTTTTTTTTTTTTGAAGGTGACGAAGGAAGCAACAGTAGCACTAGTGCTGCTAGTGCTCCTGCTGTTGAACAAGACAGTTCAGCTTTTGAGTCAGAGCAGGAAACCTTCAGGTAAAGTTTAAGCTATAAACAAAACTTAATATACTGGCTATACTCTTAGAAAAATATGTGCTTTTATGATTTATAAGGTCATCAGTAGTAGGACTGTGATCATTGGGACATACAATTGATGGCTGCGTAATTAATATAGATTATTGAAAGTGATTATTTCATATTAAAGAGAAACTCATTGTGCAGAGTGAGAGAGATGGGGATTAAGGGAAAGATAATAGAGACAGTGAATGCCTTGATACTTCTTGATACTTCATTTGATTATTTTGCCCGTCCAAAGTCTAAGGATTTTGATTTATTTTTTAAGTATAACCCAATTCAAACAACTGAAAGAGCCAAAGAGTTTAGCAGTCTGGTGGACATATGAATTGGGTGGTGGTGACTGCAGCAACAGAGGTGGCCTGGGGTGGAGTCAAATTCCCGGCCTGATTTACTGTCCCAGTTCGCAACTGTATATATATGTATATTATATATATAATATATATTGTGATTTAAGCTATTTTGTAGGTTATCTGTAACACATTATCCCATTTTCTCCATAAAGATGCATCCAAGCTACTTCTATGGGAGAGGGAAAGAGAATTGGGCAGAAATAGCTGTTCCGCAAGAGCAGAGTGAGGATGAGCTGGTGGACAGTGATGAAGACAACGAGGTTGATGTAAACCTGGATGAGAGTTTCACAAGCTGTTGTGGTGGGGAAAAATAAAAGAGGGCCCCAAAGCTTTGTCCCGCCAGATCCTGTCCACAGAGACCGCACAGACCACTGGCCCTTGCATGCATCTGAGAAGGGCAGATGCAAAATGCCAGGATGCAAGGGCATTATGAGAAGCAAGTGCTCTAAGTGTGCAGTTTTCCTCTGCTTCACTGCAGAGAGGAACTGCTTTGTTGACTTTCACAAGGCATGAAGAGAATGAAATGAAACGAATGAATAGTGTATTTCAGTGAGACAGGTTCCTATAGAATCAGATTAGTCTCAAATATAATTCACACAAAAAACACGATTCACACATGCGTAGACAATTTCACATGCATGAAACCTAATTCACGTACACACAAAAAAAATTCACGTGAGTGAAAAAAATATTCACTAAAAGCAATTCACAAGCGCAAAATAAAATTATATATTTATAAAATACATTTCAAAAATGCAAAAAACTATTTGTAGATATACAACTGTGCACAAAAACCTTTGAATGTTTAAAATGTACGAGTGTCTGAATGTACGAATCGTCATTTACTACGAATCCACTCGGATTTGTTTGTGTGTGTTTTTGAGACTTTCCTGGCAGAGCTCTCTACCCACGTGGGTCTGTCGTACTCTTTAGCCAATCAGATGCGAGCTTACCATTCAACCAATCATATCATAAGCCACTGAGTGCATTCAAGGAGCACGATTCTGCGCACCTTTAGCGCAATATGGATTAATTAGAACGGAAATTAAGCCTTTACATCAGTAATCCAGCATGGCGAATGAAGAACGGGAAGCACGGGTAAGAGTTTAGTTTATTTCATAAAAATCTGAGTTTACACATTTTATCGTTTACACATTCAATCAAGACAGTTTTTCTAGTTAGAAAACTAGTTAGAAAAAAATACAGTTGTAACAGGACAGTTACAGTAATTATAAATTAAACTGCAATCAGGATAGTAAAAAGAAAGACCTGTAAAGACAAAAGTAACATTTTGAGAGTTGTGAAATTATAATTCTAAATAATCTTGTTTTATAAATTGATGTCTGTTAGGTCAGTGTGTACTTTCTTACAGTAATACATTTTAAAACATGTAGCCTAGTCATTGTTAACCACTATGTTGAAGCAATGTAGTTTGATCAAGATAAACAACATCACATATTTAGAGAGAGCGGCAACAGCACTGGTAAGATCATTTCGTTTCTCTACTATTAATGATGATGATTGTTTGTTAAGCGTTCGCGACTTACTTTCACTTTAATTTGCGATAGTTTGCACGTTGGTTTAATGAATATATGCTCAGCTTCTCATCTGTTGGTGCGTGTTCCAGTAGCGTCGTCATATCTGGCTATAACATTACATATAGCCTATAACACGCCCTCACACGTTTATTTTTTTTAGCAGTTTGGGGAGGAGTACAATTTACATATGTGGTTTTAACAACCAGATGCATTTACACTTGTCCAGTTTCGTCTGGAATGCGGCCCAGACCACCTCCTGAAGTGGTTTGAGCGATCGGATTCAAATCCGTCTCAAATGCGTTTCGGAGGGCATTTACACCTGGTCTTTTCACGATCGGATAGCTATCCGATATGAGAAAACGCATGAAGTGGCCAGGTGTAAACGGCCCCTAAATGTAGAAAGGCGCGAACCGATTCATTGTCCAGTTTCCTGTATGACAGCCAGATTAACCAATCATGATCGAAGTAATAAAATAAAACTACCAATGGGAGTTGTTTCAGTGTGATAAAGCAGCGAAATGTATATAGTTTTATCGTTGTTAATGATGATAATATTTAGATTTAAGAATAGGTATCATGACTAAAATATTTAAAAATGTTATTATTATAATAATAATAATCTTAAATAATTTAATATAAACAATTTAAAAGCTTGTTAACCTTTTTCAACCATTTAGCATTAAACATTTTTAACGTTGTTTCATTAAAACAACTGACCTTATTTCAACCATATTTCAACGATGAAAGTTGGTCATGTGCTGGAAGTTTTTCAACCATTCGGCTTTAAACGTTGAATCAACGTTGTTTCAACGTTGAAACCACAACTGACCTTATTTCAACCATATTTCAACGTTGAAGGTCGGTCATGTGCCGGCTGGGAAGTGACAGCATTACCAGTGACCAGCTGCTTCTGTCTTCAATTTTAATCTATATATTAAAAAAAGGAAACTCATTCGTCTTGGCTGCTTTTTTTATGTGTGTACATATTTATTTATTAATTTACTTTTTTATACATTTTGTACAATTTCATAGTTTATGTATTATAATTTTAAAAACAAAAATAAATTTAGCCACTCACATAGAAATATCTTAGGCCTTATCCTTTTCTGACAGTTTTAGGGATTTTTAAAAATCCCCAAAAAACTTATTTGTGCTGCAAATAATAATTTCAAACTAATTTGATACTGACATATGACATCCTGTGACATGATATTTATTTGAATTTACATAATCTCATGGATGTAACAGTAAATCTGTTCAGCTCACAGATGAAGACTAAGCTGTAATGCAAGCAGAACTTTCACAAATGCTTGTAGGTCAATAAAATCATTACAAAACACTTATAAATCATTTAAGGATTTGATAACACTGTAAAATAATGTCTAATTTGTTAACATTAGTAAATGCATTGGTAACACTTTATAATAACTGCACTCATAAGTAAATAGTCAGTTTATGCTTTATAAAGCCTTGTCTTAACATTAATAGTCAATATTAAGCAGTTTATAAATACAGCTATAAATAGCTTGTTCTTGGTTTATAAGCACATTTATTACAAAGGAAAGTAAAGGGTCAGTTATCTTCCTAAGAAAAATTAAAATAAACAAACAACAACACAGATTGATACAGAACTCAGAAATATTTATTTCAATATGCAATAAAAGTAAACTGTACACTTTAATTATATATATATATATATATATATATATATATATATATATATATATATATATACACTTGATAAAAAATGAAATATAAACGTATGCAATTATATATATATATATATATATATATATATATATATATATGTATGTATGTATATATATATATATATATGTATGTATATATATATATATATATATATATATATATATATATATATATATATATATATATATATATATATATATATATTAGGGGTGTAATGGTACACAAAAATCACGGTTCGGTACGTACCTCGGTTTTAAAGTCATGGTTCGGTTCATTTTCGGTACATTAAGGGAAATAAATGCAAACATTAAACTGCAGGTTGTTTATTACTAGAAACTTTTTTTAACAATTTGTTTACACTTTTAAAAAAATACTTTTTAATAAAATATATATAAAATAAAAAAAAGAATAAGAAATAAAATACTGCTGCAAAGTTCTCCACTAAATAAAATACCCTCAGTCTCAAACAATATCATATAAATATAATGAAAAATATAAATAAATAACTATGATTACAGTGCAGCACTACCAATCCCAGCTTGTAGGCCTGTTCATATTTAAAAAAATATATATAACTTTTATATATATAAGTGTAAAGTGCAGCATCAACAGTTTCAGTTAGACCTACTCAGATTTCGTTATTGCGTTGGACCGATGGGATTTAAGAGCAAAGGTCTGTTTAAATGCCGACGGGAGCTGCGTTTGAATTACAATCGCTTTTTGTAGTGATGTTCACACTCGCGTGATGCCTTTTGAAAACCTTAGGCCGGTGACACACTGGTATATTGCACCTGTCAAACATAATCTATTTTGCCGTCAATACTGTTGACGGTGTCCTTTATCAGTAGGCTTTATATTTATGCTCAACATGAAGTAGATATTGTTGTCGTGAAGACAAGAGCCTGGTCTGTCGGCGGCCTCCCTCTATGTCACCTACAGTAGCAGACTCTCGCGAGTATTCACACTTGAAGCGTATAAGTAGCCTACAGCATCACAGCAGCGGCTGCAAAGCGTGTTCGGCAGACAGTATAACCATTTCAAACAAGGGTATAATTCTTTCAACATTTGCTTTTATAACAATACAGCATACTTTCAACCAAAACGATTAATTAAAAGGTTTATATGGGTAAATACATATTTGTTATACTTAATTTTCATTTCTGACATAATTGTTAAAACACTAGACATTGGCATTGTTGTTAAAGCTATTGACATGCTTATTCTGTGCATTTTGAGCACATTTTGTATTAAATCACATTTACTTTGTAACCCCTGTTTCACACCGCAAGCGTGAGAGGCGCGCGAGCAGCGCGTATTTTTTTCGGCGTCCATGTTAATCAATGAGTGCATTCACACCGGGACCAGGAGCAGCGCGTGAGGCCGGTGACACACTGGCTGCGTGGCGTCTCTGCTGCGTGTCAGGAGCGTGGCGGCTGGCTGTCTCGCGTTTTCTGTGTCTTTACACACCAGAATCGTGCCTGCGCTGCTGCTGCTGTAGGTGACATAGAGAGAGACCGCCGACAGATCAGGCTCTTGTGTTCATGACAACAATATCAACTTTTTTTTACACACCTACACCTACGCCTACTGATAAAGGACACCGTCAACAGTATTGGCGGCAAAATAGACTATGTCTGACAGGTGCAATATTTGAAAATCGATAATTATTGATTTATTTTTTAAATTACACTTATATCTGAATTTATGTCAACCTACAGACTTTCAAATATCAAAATGTCATGAATTAATATGTATTTGTGTACAAAATGACATATAAACATATGTTTCTATTATATTTAGCCTGGAAACGCTTCCAACACGCGCGCGTGTCGCGGTAAAAATAGGCGTCGGTTCTATTTCTAGCATGCACGCGTTTTCCGCGCGGCTCATACTCGAGCCGCGCCTGAGACGCGCGTCTCACGCAGGCAGTCTGCAAGCTCTAACCTGTTACCCCTCATTTACACTGAACACGTGTGCGGCGCATCACGGCTGCGACAAGGTTTTATTCCGTCCTCCACGCGGTGCCAACTCACATCGGGAGCATATCAGAAGCGGAGTGACTGGATGCGTGAGACCACTTGATTTGCCTGTCCGACGTGTTTTTCTGATTTTGGGGTTTCAAGTACCATGGGTAAGTTGGCTAAATGTTTATGTTTTGTCCGGTGTAATTGTGTTTATTGTTATGTTTTTAGCTATGTCCTACTTTGTTGAGCTGTTGCCGGCATAGTTAATACACTTAAATGTCCACCATAGTGTAAAAAAAAAATACTAATTTGATGTAGGCCTATTGGAAATATTTGTGTGTGTGTGTGCGTTAAGTATCCTAAAAATAAATTTAAATATTTATGTGCTTAATAAAAAATACCCTGCAATTTTACTTTTTTTATACTAAACTAAATTTTACTAAAAGTCTAAATTGGGAAAACTAATTTTGTACTTAATTCACTTTAATTGTGGGGAAGTAGTGCTGAGGTCCAACTAAAGATATACTTAGTTCCTTTTCAGGAACTCGAGCTGCGTCGAAACGCTTTTGGGGAACGTCCCTGACGAGACCGACTCTGAATATCGTGTGCAATCAGTCCATCGGAAAGGCGTGACGTCACGGGCGGGGTGACGTAGCGACCAGGAAGCTATAAAAGCACGTGCCGTGCAGCTGGCTTCAGCTTCGAATCTGTCAGCAAGCGCTCTGTGTGTGCATGTGCAAAAGTCTGTCCTGTTGGTCCTATTTATTGTTGTCTGTCCCTTAGCTTAAAAAGATCGCTAAAACAGCTCAATATGCCTAAGCAGAAGCAAAAGACCAAACATTTGAAGGGCGATTTCAAGCCACGTTACAGACTGTGTGTTCCTCCCTGCACTCGCTACATTACGAGCGGGGATACACACAGGCTGTGCGTGGCTTGCCTGGGATCGAAGCACGCTGAGTCGGCTCTCGAGGGGGCCGGCTGCCCGCATTGCGAACGTTTGCCAGTGCGGACGCTTCGATCCCGGAGGGCTCTCTTCGAGGAGGGAGCCTTCACCAGCGTTCCTCGCGGTGCTGGCCCCGCTTCTGCCGAGGCAGAGCGGCTGCTGAACTCGTGGGGTTCGCAGGTGGATCTGTCAGAAGGAATGGAGACGGGCCAGTCCTTATCTCCTTCCTCATCTGCCAGATCCGGCGCCCAAGCCCTGGGTTCGGAAGCACGCTCGTCGGTTTCTTCCCCCCAGGGTGAGGGATCAGCTCTTCACCTCTCGTCCTCTGAGGAGGTCGATGTGGAGACTGTTGTTGGGGATTCGCCACCCCTGTCGCCCCAGTATGAGGAGCTTTTGGAGGTGGTCACGCGGGCAGTAGATAAATTAAAAATCGACTGGCCTGCTGAAAAACAGTCTGAGCCGCAGAGAAGCAAGTTAGACGAACGCTTTCACGGGTTGAACAGACGCTCGCGGGCTATCTGTCACCCGGTTCGGCCTCGTCTCTAAAGGCTCCGACATTGCCCACTAAGCCGCTTAGAGTTACATCATCGCTAGTGGGCAAAGGTTATGTGGCAGCAGGTCATGCTGGGGCTTGCCTTCATACTATGGCAGTCCTGCAAGCTTATCAGGCTGACCTGCTGAGAGATGTCGATGAGGGGGAGGGGATTAAGTCTGAAGAGATTGAAGAACTCAGAAAGACCACTGATCTCTCCCTCCGCGCCACTAAGGAGACCGCTCGCGCAATTGGGCGGTCTATGGCAGCCTTAGTGGCCGCGGAGAGGCATTTGTGGCTGACCCTGTCAGAAATTAAAGAACGAGACAGGGTCTGCCTCCTGGACGCCCCGCTTCAAGCCTCGGGCCTGTTCGGCGACACAGTTAATACTGTCGTCGACAGGTTCCAGGAGGCGCACAAGCAGGCAGCGGCGTTCCCGAGTTTCCTCCCTCGTCGCTCTCGTGGTGCATCTGGGCGGGAGATGACCACGCCACATACCGGCTCCTCACACCGGGAAGCGCAAAAGCAGAGCGTCGCCACTCGTGCTCCCCCACGTCGGGGCCGAGGGCAACAACGCTCTGAGTCGGGGGCTTCTAGGGCGAAAATCGATTTAAGATCTGTCATCGAAGCCCGGAAGTCCTCGACGAAAAGATCCTGACGCCAGGATCCAGAGGGTAGCCCCTGCTGGGGTAGAGCGCGGTTCACCTCATTACACGGTGCCCGTCTCACCTCAGTACCCTCAGGAGGTCGGTCTGCCAACCCTGCCAGAGCTTCAGGGCGCAGCGGCCTCCAGCGAGCGCCACTCCCAGTTACTTCCGCCCGTGAGCGTAGCGGAGCTGGGATGCTCGCCGCCCCTTTGGGGGCCTCTTACACCAGAGGTCAGTCTCAAGAGACTGATTCCCTTAGTAGATTATTTAGCAGCGTGGAAGCTACTGCCAAATGTATCTCAATGGGTCCTGCGTACAATAGAAAGAGGCTATTGCATTCAGTTCGGTCATCCACCACCGAAGTTCAACGGGGTTACACCGACTGTGGTCGGCCCCCAGCAGGCTCTGGTTATGGAACAAGAAGTGAATACCCTATTAAGGAAGGAGGCCATCGAGGTGGTCCCTCCTCTAGACAGGGAATCCGGATTTTACAGCCGGTATTTCATAGTTCCAAAGAAGGATGGGGGGTTGCGTCCGATCTTAGACTTGCGTCTCCTGAACCGCTCAGTTATGTCACTGAAGTTCAAGATGCTCACTGTCAACCAGGTTGTAGCTCAAATCAGATCCGAGGACTGGTTTGTCACAATAGATCTCAAAGACGCATACTTCCACATATCCATCCTTCCACAACACAGGAAGTTTCTGAGGTTTCGCTTTCGGGGGCAAAGCTTATCAATATCGAGTACTTCCCTTTGGCCTCGCACTCTCACCCCGCACGTTCACGAAATGTATGGATGCGGCTCTGGTATCCCTCCGTATGCAGGGCATCCGCATTTTAAATTATATCGATGATTGGTTGATCCTAGCTCAATCAGAGCAGATGGCGGCTCGACATCGAGATGTCGTTCTCGCACACATGGGGGAGCTGGGTTTGAGACTAAACGCCAAGAAGAGTGTACTTTCTCCAGTTCAGAGAACCACCTATCTAGGCGTAGTGTGGAATTCGACCACGATGCAGGCACGCTTGTCTCCTGCTCGGATCGAGTCGATCCTCACATCAGTCGAGAGAGTCAAAGAAGGCCAGTCACTCACTGTCAAACAATTCCAGAGATTGTTACCCTGCCCGCGGTCTGTGGAGTGGTCGCCATCTAACATGGCACATCAATTGCCTAGAGATACTAGCGGTCTATCGAGCATTGAAATATTTCCTCCCAGACCTGAGAGGTCACCATGTGTTGGTGCGCACCGACAACACATCAGTGGTCTCTTATATCAATCACCAGGGGGGTCTGCGTTCGCGCCCCTTGTACAAGCTGGCACACCAGATCCTTCTGTGGTCCCAGGGCAAGCTCCTCTCGATCAGAGCAGCGTATATTCCTGGGAGATTGAATGTGGGAGCAGACATACTGTCGAGACAGGGGCCGAGGCCCGGGGAATGGATGCTTCACCCCGAGGTGGTGAAGCACATATGGAGAGTATTTGGTACAGCCCAGGTGGACCTCTTTGCGACTCAGGAGACATCGCAATGTCCCCTCTGGTTCTCTCTAGTTCATCCAGCTCCTCTGGGACTGGACGCTATGGTACAGACCTGGCCGAGGCTTCGTCTGTACGCTTTTCCCCCTATCGCTCTGCTCCCGGGAGTTCTGGCGAGAGTACGCCGGGACGGGGCCCGTCTATTACTAGTAGCCCCGTTCTGGCCGGGCCGAGTATGGTTCTCAGATCTAGTCTCGCTCCTCGACGGCTCTCCGTGGGAGATACCGATCAGGACAGACCTACTCTCACAGGCGCAGGGCACGATAATTCACCCTCGCCCGGAGTTGTGGAAGCTGTGGGTGTGGCCCCTGAGGGGGCACAGCTGTTAGCAGCTGGTCTCTCAACCGAGGTTGTTGAGACCCTACTCCAATCCAGAGCTCCCTCTACGAGGAAACTGTACGCCCTGAAGTGGAAGCTCTTCACTTCATGGTGCAGAGACCGCCAGCTTGACCCAGCAGACTGCCCAGTCGGTACAGTTCTGGAGTTTTTACAAGCCAGGCTCTCTGCGGGGTTATCCCACTCCACCTTAAAGGTTTACGTGGCGGCCATAGCTGCTTTCCACGTCCCTTTTAATGGTCAGTCAGTGGGTAGACACCCCCTAGTTACACGTTTCCTCCGCGGTGCACTGAGGCTGAGACCTCCAGTACGATCCCGTGTTCCCCCCTGGGATTTGGTTGTGGTTCTAGAGGCTCTTTGTAAAGCTCCATTCGAGCCAATACAAGATATCTCAGATAGACATCTGACACTTAAAACTGCCCTGTTACTGGCAATCACCTCACTAAAGAGAGTTGGAGATCTTCAGGCCCTTTCGGTGGCCCCTACCTACTTAGACTTTGCCCCTGGTATGGCCAAAGCATTCTTATACCCTCGAGCGGGTTACGTTCCGAAGGTTCCCTCTGTTACACCACAACCTATCGTACTGCAGGCCTTCTGTCCTCCTCCCTTTCGGGAGCCAGACCAAGAGAAGCTAAACTGTATGTGTCCAGTGCGAGCACTGGACGCATACGTCCACAGAGCTGCCCTGTGGAGAAAATCAGACCAATTGCTTGTTTGCTACGGTCCTTCTAACAAGGGTTCTCCTGCCACCAAGCAGACCCTTAGTCGTTGGATAGTCGAGGCTATCAACGTCTCCTATGAGTCCTCTGGTCTTCCCCCTCCTTTGGGGGCCAAGGCTCACTCTACTCGGAGTATGGCGGCCTCCAAGGCCTTCTCAGCAGGTGTGTCCCTCTTGGACATCTGCAACGCTGCGGGGTGGTCCACGCCCTCCACATTTGTCCGATTTTACGATCTTGACATGCGAGCCACGCCGGGCTCTTCTGTTCTCTCGTCTTAGCTGTGCTCTTTTGACTACACACTAGGCAGGGATTTGGAAGTCTGGCAGCGTGGGCACATCGTTCCCCAAAAGCGTTTCGACGCAGCTCGAGTTCCTGAAAAGGAACGTCTCAAGGTTACGTATGTAACCCTAGTTCCTTGAAGGAACGAGACGCTGCGTCGCAGAGCCATACTCCCGGCACCCCTGCCGGTGCTTGCTTCCCTACTCGAAGCTGAAGCCAGCTGCACGGCACGTGCTTTTATAGCTTCCTGGTCGCTACGTCACCCCGCCCGTGACTTCACGCCTTTCCGATGGACTGATTGCACACGATATTCAGAGTCGGTCTCGTCAGGGACGTTCCCCAAAAGCGTTTCGACGCAGCGTCTCGTTCCTTCAAGGAACTAGGGTTACATACGTAACCTTGAGACGTTATACGTATATTTGATTGTGCTAAAGTATTGCAAGTATACTTTAGGTACATTTTAAATATTTTGCATTTAAAGATATACTGCACAATCCTTATTAATAGAGATATTAAATTAAATAATATATTTTTGAAATGCAATATTAAAATATTGATTTGGTTTAAGATGTAATATTAAGAAATGTGCATTTTGCAATAAAGAAATGCTCCAAATAAAGGTTAATTATTATTTTTATGTGATATGTCAATAAATATGGTTTGAAGTATACAATGAAGTTAATGTATTTTAAATAGATTTTGGTATAGTTTTTTTACTAGGGTAGTAAGGAACAAGGATAAAATATTTGTTGCTGTGTTTTCGTCCTTTAAAATGCATCCTCAATTATCTCACATCTATATTTCACATACAGTGCCTGTGAGCAGGAGGAGGACACTGATATTTGTTCTCTTACTTAAAAGAATACAGAGGGGCAGAGGGAGAAGGAAACGGTGTTGGGTGCATCCTCTCAACCAGTGAAGGAGACAACAAGGTGATTTTTTATCATCTTGTGGCTGAACTGAGGCTGGACAGCCAATGCCATCATCTGTACTTTAGGATGAGTGCAGAGCAGATGGATGAACTTCTGTCCATCATTGGCCCTGAACTGACCAGACAATCAACCAATTACAGAGCTGCCATAGAACCCAAGCAGAGACTGGCTGTTGGATTGAGGTAAGATCATAATGTTATAGACAACAAATTGCTGACCACAAACTCATGAAAGTTTTTTTATATACCAAATTCTCAGACAAGTATTTTTTTAATTATTAATAAACATCAAATAAACATTCAACTTTTTTAAACAGGAAAAGTAACAATAAGCATTTTTTTTTACGAACAACTGAAACCCAACAAAAACAAGTAGCTATTTACAGTTGAGATAGTTTTTCCCTGTACTGGCTACATGTCTCTGTAGTAAGACCCCTCATTGCTCTCGTCTTCCCATTGTGTACCCTGTGGAGGGAAGATAATATTCTGAAATCCTGATGGCCTGGAGATGTGAGTGGAGTGCCCTCTAACATTCTGAGTGGGGGGATGCCAACCAGCTGCATGTTGTGGGGGGACAGTTTGGTGGTGTTGGGCTTTTTCTAGGTTGTGTAGTGTAGTCAAGATCTCTATTTTGGCTTGTTGCCTCCTGTCCTTATCCAATCTGTGCAACATTGGCACAAGGCTTAGTGCAAAGTGATACGCTTCATCTAGTTCAGTATCTGGCATGTGTGGTTTTGGAATAGGCTCGTGAAGTAAAGACATCAGCCTCTCCCCAATGTCTGTGGTCTGTGTTCTGTGGCTCCTTTTTTCTTGTGAAGCACGTACCACTACTTGTGAGGATGCCCGCTCCCTAGGGCTACGGGACCTAGAGGGCCTTTGCCTCTCCTCTGAGGTTGTTGGTGCAGCAAGTGATTGGGCCGGAGATGCAGATATGGACCTCTGTATGGTAATACCAGGGGTACTGGATCGTTCATCTGTACCCAATGATGACAGTGGGGAATAGTGTTGGGCGATATGGTCATTTTTCAAATCGTCACATCGTCAGCCCGTGAGATCGACGATACACAATATTATCGAGCATGGGTGGAGCAAGAGAGAGACTCTTTGTTCTTGTCATAGCATAACTATTTGGTGTTTTAAGCCGCGCAGGTGCGCGAGAGAGAGCCTATGGAGTCACCAATAATCAAAAAAAAAATACTTTCAAACATACTGACTGAATTAACCAGTGGCGTAGCCAGGGGAGGGGCCATTGGGTCAGCCCAGCACCACTGCCCAGGATGGCAACCAGCCAAGCGCCACAACCCAAGATTGCCGCCAGTCCAGCACCACTGCCCAGAATGGCTGCCAGCCAAGCGCCACAGCACAAGATGGCCGCTAACCCAGCACCAATGCCCAAATTGGCCACCGTTCCAGCGCCACAGCCCAAGATGGCCGCCAGCCCAGCGCCAATGCCCAAATTGGCCACCGGTTCAGCTCCACAACCCAAGATGGCCGTCAGCCTAGCGCCACAGCACCAGATGGCCGTCAGTCCAGCGCCACAGCACAAGATGGCCATCAGTCCAGTGCCACTGCACAAGATGGCCGCTAACCCAGCGCCAATGCCCAAATTGGCCACCGGTCCAGCGCCACAGTACAAGATGGCCGCCAGTCCAGCGCCACAACCCCAGATGGCCGCCAGCCCAGCACCACAGTACAAGATGGCCGCCTGTCCAGAGTCATGGCCCAAGATGGCTGCTTGCCTAGCGCCACTGCACAGGATGAGAGTCTCAGCTGACCCTCCGGAGTCGATTCAGGTGCCAGTTGACCCTCCGGAGTCGGGTCAGGTGCCAGTGAACTCTCCAGAGTCAAATCAGGTGCCAGTGAACTCTCCAGAGTCGAGTCAGGTGCCGGTGAACTCTCCAGAGTCGAGTCAGGTGCCGGTGAACTATCCAGAGTCGAGTCAGGTGCCAGTGAACTCTCCAGAGTCAGGGCTAGTCACCGCTGATCCTCCAGAGTCAGGGCTAGTCACCGCTGATCCTCCAGAGTCAGGGCTAGTCACCGCTGATCCTCCAGAGTCAGGGCTAGTCACCGCTGATCCTCCAGAGTCAGGGCTAGTCACCGCTGATCCTCCAGAGTCAGGGCTAGTCACCGTTGACCTTTCAGAGTCCAGTCAAGTCACCGGTGATCTTCAAGGACTGAGTCAAGTCACCGGTGATCTTCAAGGACTGAGTCAAGTCACCGGTGATCTTCAAGGACTGAGTCAAGTCACCGGGGATCTTCAAGGACTGAGTCAAGTCACCGGTGATCTTCAAGGACTGAGTCAAGTCACCGGGGATCTTCAAGGACTGAGTCAAGTCACCGGTGATCTTCAAGGACTGAGTCAAGTCACCGGTGATCTTCAAGGACTGAGTCAAGTCACCGGTGATCTTCAAGAACAAAGGCAAGTCACCTCTGATCTTCATGAACAAAGGCAAGTCACCGGTGATCTTCAAGAACAAAGGCAAGTCACCTCTGATCTTCATGAACAAAGGCAAGTCACCTCTGATCTTCATGAACAAAGGCAAGTCACCTCTGATCTTCATGAACAAAGGCAAGTCACCAATGATCTTCATGAGCAGTGTCAGGCCAGCACCAATCTTCTGGAGTCCAGTAAGGACACCAGGGAATTACCAGAGTTTCGTCGTCCCGTTGGTCCAGCCGCACGGAGGTCTGCTCCGCCTTGGGGGGCTCTGGTCCTGACCACATGGCTGTGGTGGTCTTCTGCTCCGCCCTGGGGGCCTTCTGCCCTGACCACACGGCTGTCGGGGTCTTCTGCTCTGCCCTGGAGGACTCTGGCTTCATCCACAAGGACGTGGTGGTCTTCTGCTCCGCCCTGGGGGGCTTCCGTCCTGACCAAACGGTTGTGGTGGTCTTCTGCTCCACCCTGGGGGGCTTCCGCCCTGACCACACGGTTGTGGTGGTCCTCTGCTCCGCCCTGGGGGACTCCAGTCTCCACCACATGGACGTGGTGGTCTTCTGCCCCGCCCTGGAGGGGCTTCATGTTGTTTTTTGTTTTTGTGTTCACTCCTGTCCCTGTTCCTCTCTGTCAGTCTGGCCCTCCGTCCCTCCCCCTGAGCCTCCACCTGTCCGCCTCCCTCCTGGTCTCTGTTTTGTGTCTGTCGTGGAGCATCTGGGAGCCGCTCCGTAGAGGGGGGGGGGGTACTGTCACAGTGTCTGGGTTGTGTCCCTGGGTTTCCACTAGATGTCCTCCTTTCCCACGGTGTCTGTCACCTTATTAACTGTCTGTTCCCTTATTTGGTCACCTTCCTCCTTGTTTGAGTTAATTGATTATTCCCCACCTGTCTCCAGTTCCCTCATTCACCTTCTGTGTATTTATACCCGGTCTGTCTGTGTATGTGTCACGGAGTCCTTGTTAAATGTTTAATTCATGTCTGTCAACTCTTGTCCTTGCCTTGTGTTCGTGTCTTGTTTATGTTTGGATGGATGTTTTGGTCTCGTCCCCTGCCTGGACTGTTTACTCTATTTGGATTACCCTTTAATAAAAGACTTACCTGCAATTGGTTCCCTCTCCTGTGTTTCCTGTAACGCCGATCGTGACAATTATAAATAAATTCTATTATTATTATTATTTGTGAGTTGTACACTGTTCATACATTAGATTCTTTTATTTATTACAGTTTTTCTTTCACTTTTGTAAAGTGAAAAGTTAATACAAATTGTATTTGATTGTTTTGATTTAGAGCAGTGAATAACTGCTATTAAAATATAATAGGGTATCACTGTTTATTACTGATTTTAAAGGTTACTGAACTCTTGAAATGATTTGGATATACAGTTCAAACAACACAAGATTGGTCCCTCTGTATTAATCGTGGCCCCTCTTGTGCCCCCGAGTTGAAAAAATCCTAGAATCGCCCCTGGATTTAACTAACGCTAAATAAAAAAATACTGTATTTAAAACAGCTAGTTCATACATAGTCGGACGCAACTGTCATATCGCACGTCCGCATCTGCGCAGGGAAGTTATCAGTCTAAATGTTCTGCAAAATCAGCCAACGGTGAAAATCAATAGCAGATTTCATTTAAAATCCAACAGCTAAACACTAATATTGGGCATAAACGAACATTTAAATATAAAGTGTTTAAAACAGGTAAGTTGATATATTTGTAGTAAAGTTGAATTGAACTGATGCATCAGTCATACAGCGCCCAGACCTCATGACGAGCTTGACGCACTGCCACAGAAACAAGAATGAGATGCATTCTTACATAACTGTGGCATTAAACTCAGTTAGTGAGGGCTTGTTTAATATATTGCACATACAGTATATAGGCCGTTCAGATTACTTGTTAAAGTGCAATGAAATACCTTATATCTGCAGACGATGTACGTCTGTTTGTGGATGGAGACTTTGTAATGGCCAAAACTATGTATTTTGCATGCATCACATTATAGAGCGGTGTGCATGAAAATAATAACAAGGCGGCAGATTGAACTTATTATCCATAGTGGTTCTCACGTAGTCCTTCTACGTCATCACCACATAGTGTGTTTTATAAGTTAAGTGATCAGTCTTTAAGAAAAGGACTACGTGAGAACCATGCACTATGGATGATAAATTCGCTCTGCCGCCTTGTTAATTATTTTGTCTTTACTTTATTTGTGACACCAAGAAAGAGTTAATCTCTCATGTATGAGAAGAGCGCGTTGCCGTATACCAGGCATTAAATGTGTGGGACACCAACTCGACGTTTTCTATCTCTTTCATTTCATGGATTTAACGAATTATCCGAGTCAAAGCGTTACAACTTCACCGACTACATGCTCTAATCCTACTGCGCGTGCGAGGTGTGTGTGTGAAATGCGGGCAGTGAAATTAGGTGAAATAGCTGGGCAGTTTAAAAGCCGAATTATAATAAGCAGCCTAATAAAAATAAAAATAATAGTTATTATTATTATAATCTAATACATTAATAGGAAAATGAGCCTAATATCATCTTGATTATCGACAGAGAATTCTGCTTATGTCGATATCTCTGACGATCGTCGATACACGATACTATCGTCTATCGGCACAACCCTAGTGGGGAAGCAGATCTTACACTGTGTTCCACATAGACTGTTTGCAGGGTCAAGTTGCTTTTCGAATTGTATAAAAAGCAAAAGCAAAAACAAAATAATTATATTGATTTGAAATAAAGCCAACGTATCTATCTATCTATCTATCTATCTATCTATCTATCTATCTATCTATCTATCTATCTAAAACTTAAAGCTTTTAAAACTTTTTCAAACTTTCTGGCTAGGCTTTTTCAAGCCAACTTAAAGTTTGTCTACTAACTTTACCCATCTAGTTAGTCACTGCATGTCTTTATGCCATGCAAAAAAATTCCATAGGGACATTATAAATTTAAGTTATACTTTCTTACCACCTTTATAATAATAATTGAAAAATTACACTGTTGCTTTAGTCAAAAACACTTTATCATTGTTAAATTTAATGTAAATTACATGTTTGAAATTTATACAGACCTTCTTGGCTTCAAGTGGGGCAAAAGGAAGGACATTATCTCTGAATATTTCCAGTCCTTTTGACTTCCACCTGCTGATCCACTAGGCAGATTCTTATTTTTTCTGTTTTTCATAAAAGCATCTCTTAATGTCTTCCATCTCGCCCTGCACATGTCGACTGAAACAAAGAAGACACACAGATGAATACAATACTTTTCCTTTGTTTCTTCCCTCACAGGTACTTGGCTTCTGGAGATTCAATGGTCAGCTTAGCATTCAGCTATCGCCTAGGGCACGCATGAACTCTGTCCATATGGTGTGTGCAGCCATTGAAAATGTGATGATGGAGAGGTTCCTACCCAGGCCAACACAAGACACTTGGAAAGAGGTGGCCCAAGGATTCTGTGAAAAATGGAATTTCCCAAATTGTTTGGGAGCGTTAGATGCAAACATATAATAATACAAGCACCACCACTGTCTGGAAGTCAGTTCTTCAATTACAAGAAGACCTTCTCCATAGTGCTTTTGCCGCTTGTGGATGCTGACTACAGGTTCTGATTCATTCAAGTGGGGGACTTCGGAAGAACCTGCGATGGTGGTGTGTACGCCAGTTCGGATTTGGGGAGGGGAATGGATACCAACACATTGCATGTGACACCCAGTACCTCTCTGCCTGGTGCTGCCCACCTGGGTGATGTGCCATTCATCATGGTTGGTGACGCAGCTTTCCAACTCAAACCAATCTTGATGAGACCATACCCCGGAGCAAACCTCAGTTACAAAAAGAGGATTTTCAACTACAGACTTTCAAGAGCAAGGATGGTGGTTGAAAATGCCTTTGGCATTCTGTCCTCCAGGTGGAGAATATTTCTTAACAGAATCAACCTGCAACCAAAAAATGTTGACACACTTGTGATGGCTGCATGCATCCTTCACAATTTCCTGCTTGTCCCCAGCGAAAACCAGAGATTGCTGGATGAGGCAGAGCAGCTGGGGAGACACATGGCACCAGTAAGAAACATGGAAGGAAACAGGGCGTCAACAGAGGCCTGTAATGTGAGGGAGGTCTTCTGCACCTACTTTACCTCTCCTGAAGGCAGTGTGTCATGGCAGAACAGGATGGTGTGATCAAAAAGCATGACTTCAAAGCTTATTTAAGTATCATGCTAGGATTGTAAAAAGCTGAAAAGTGATTATGATCCCAAAAGACAAGTATGCTGTATTGGTAAAAAGCTGTTTTGGCCAAGAAATAAAAAAATAAAGTTTTTGTTTGAGAACTTTGGTGTGTTAAACTATCAATTCCATTGAAAAGAGGTAATGTCACTCCAAGCAAATTTACATTAGCATTTGAAAAGCTCGAGAGTGCAAGTCCAAGCACCTTCCCAACAGTACTGTATCTGAACAGCATTTACACAGTAAGTTACGTATATAGGCTCCTGTAATAACATTAGTGAAGTTCTTCTATAGTAACATAATTTTAAAACATATTAAACTAGGCCTACCTGAAAAAACTCATAGCCTACACAGGTCTATGTACTTCTATGTACTTGTACTAATATCTCATAGTGTCCTGTGTAATCAGGCCCGGTTCTACGGGGGTGCTTGAGGGTGCTAAGCACCCTCAAATAAAAGTGAAAGCACCCTCAGATGAAAAATTATTAATAGCACACATAAACGAGATTTTGCCGAAAATAAAACACAGACGGATTTCACACTCTTGCCTAAAATAGGATAGCCTACACAAAATAAATAAATTAATAAAATTAAACAAATATATATACATATATTAAATAAATTATTTTGTTATGCTTTCATGTTTAATGCATTGTAGTTGTCCTTTCGTGATCGCGATACGCAAAAGGTGAAGCTGTTTCTTTAATTGCCCACTTTGCTTGCGTGCGTGCTTCCCGCTCAGAAATTTTGTTAGCTGACTTTCTGAGACGGGGCTTTAGGTAACGTAAAAATAAGTGTCCATTTTTAATCATCATGGACATAAGAAAATGGCTCAAGAACGCACAAACATCTACATCGCAACAACAACAAAACAACACGGATGAAATAACACCACCTGCCACTGCCGATGACAGCAGCGAAGCCCGCCCTACAACTTCACTTTCACCGCATGTCACCCATGATAAATCACAGCAAGTAGCATGTTCAATAAGTATTTTGTGTAACGTTATGTGTGTTGTGTAACGTTAAGCTAGCGCAGCTTCTTGGTCTTTTGCTGTCAATTGTTTTGAACTGCTTGTCGTTGTTATTGGAGTTGTCATAAAGAATATAGCAGCAATACCTTGGTGTAATAACGTTACTGCAGCAGTGCTTTATTAATATGTTTATGCATAACGCTAACAATGAATGACTGATTGGGTGTTGATGTGTTGTCATCGTTGTCATATTGTACAGACCCGGCAGTCAGCGCTAGTGCATTATGGGTAATTGTTTGTTGGGAGTTGATTTATGCATTATTACAGCAATATGGTTGGGGTTTGTGTTAGTAAAGTTACGTGTGTTTATGTTCAAGTTAGGTTGGATGTTCTTGGTACATTTCCTGCCTTGTTATGTAAAATTTTAGTTATGTAAAAAAAAAATGTGTCTCTCACCATCATGGAGAGAGACGTGTGTAAGGCACTGACTTTTGGCCATTCCAGGAGTTTTCAATTGAAGTTGAAGCCGGCTACAAAAAGGGTTTTACCACAGTGTAGGTAGGTTTTAGGCCTAGTCCACACGGGCACGGGTAATTTTATAACCGGAGTTTTTCCTCCTGCGTTTAAAAAAAAAAATCTCGTCCACATGAAAACGCCAAAACATGCTATCAAGCGCTGTCAAGAGCATGCCACACCAGCAGGCGGCGATATAACCCGAATTGTAAAGTCACCTTGGCCAATCAGAAGCAGTCAGCAGCGCACAATCTGACGTCAAACACAGCGGATAACAGCGCACACTCTGACGTCGCAAGGCAAAAACCCCGGTTATACTGTCCACACGACAACACTGCAACACTGCGTTTCTGAAAATGCTCACCCATGCCGTAGTTTTCAAAAATGTTCGGTTTCTGTGCCCTGAAACTGCGTTTTCGTGTGGACGAAAGGCCGAACCGCGTAAAAAAAGTCACGGTTATAAAAATACCCGTGTCCGTGTGGACAGGGCCTAAGTGTGGCATGTTTTAATGTTTTGCAAAGTGAAGATTGCTGCTTGTTTACATGCTATTCTATAATTTTCTGCCAGATCGTATATTGTTTAACATAACAGCAATTACAGTAGTATTGTTGTATAAAACATCCCCAATTTTGAGATACTATGTTTCAGACTGATGATGACTGAGCTATTTCCTACGATTATGTAAGCAGCACCCTCACTATATTCAGAAGCACCCTCAGTGATTTGGTTCTAGAACCGGGCCTGTGTGTAATGCAAAGTTACTTGACATTTTAATTGGTTTTCTAGATGCATAACTACTGGTTATATAAATAACCAGATATATAAATAATGGTTATATAGGCTACTTTTCAAAATCATGTAGTAGGAAGATAATTAGGAGGTTATTGTATTCACCTTCCACTCCTAAAACTTGTGCAATCAAACTCCATGTCTTGTCCTTTTTGGAATTGTCCTTGTAAAAAGGATTTGTGGTGTCATATAACACTGTGTGTTTTTCAACTTGAATGAATCTCTCGTCGTCCATTTCTTGTCTCCCACCAAGATATATTGCCAATATACATGCAATACGTTTGGGAGTCTGCACAGGGTGTTTATTTTGAAATTGACAGGGATTTTTGAATTTTTAGTTTGTATTTCCGGTGCGACTTGGACGCGCGTCCGTCAAAAATAGACTAGGCGCCTATATTTAGCGAAGCAGCGCGGAGTAAGCACAATCATTGACTAGAATGGGCGCGATCAGCTCCGGTAGCCGTGTCGCAGCCGAAATGCGCCGCACACGTGTTCAGTGTAAATGAGGGGTTAACATGGGAGCCGAATTAAAAACAGACACGCCACGCAGCTGAGACGCTTGCGCCAGTGTGTCACCGGCCTCAAGCAGGAGCGTCGCGTGAACAGCAGTGCAGCGGGGGTTTCGGCGTCCGGTCTATTTTTGCTGTGCTGCTCACGCTCAATTAAAGTGAAAGCACACTTTTGATGGACAAAATAAATGTGATTTAACACAAAACGTGCTCAAAATGCACAGAATAAGCATGTCAAGAGTTTTAACAACAATGCCAATGTCTAGTGTTTTAACAATTATGCCAGAAAAGAAAATTAAGTATAACAAATATGTATTTACCCAAATAAACTTTTTAATTAATCGTTTTGGGTGAAAGTATGCTGTATTGTTATAAAAACAAATGTTGAAAGAATTATACCCATTGTTTGAAATGGTTATACTGTCTACCGAACACACTTTGCAGCCGCTGCTGTGATGCTGTACTTATACGCTTCCAGTGTGAATACTCGCGAGAGTCTGCTGCTGCAGTGACGATGTAGTTGTGCGGACGCGCTGCTCGCACACCGCTCACGCTTGCGGTGTGAAACAGGGGTCAAAGAGGGGTAAAGACACAGAGATCGCGAAGCAGCCGACACGCAGCAGAAACGCCACGCTCACGCATATATATATATATATATATATATATATATATATATATATATATATATATATATATATATATATATATATATATATATATATAATTGCATAAGTTTATATTTAATTGTTTTTATCAAGTGTACAGCTGTACAGTTTCATTTTTTGCATCTTGAAAAAAATATTTCTGTGTTCTTTATCCCTCTGTGTTGTGTTTAACTTTTCAGTTTGGAAGATCAATTATTCTTAAAATCTCCTTTGTGAATGCTTTAAATGTATAAATAGTCCTCACTTTAGATGAGCTCACAAAAATAGATAGCTGGCAATTACTAAATATTTTATAAAAACCTGATATATATATATATATGTCAATAAAGCAGTTATTAGCAAACTGACCAACTATTATCATGTGTCTAAATAATAAGATTTTTTATATATTTACACTAAAATAGTTCATTAATCATTTAATTTCACTTTCTTAATGATCTCATAAACCACTGACAACTCCTTAATAACTGGTTTGTAAATAATGCAATAATTTGTAAATGATAAATTGATCCTTAAAACTCACTTTTTAAAAACTACAACGAACAAATTGTTTGGACTACAACAAGCATTTTCCGGGATTTGTGATAACACAAATATTGACGAATGGGATGTGAAAAAAGACTGGAAGAAAAAAAAAACTCCTTATATTCAGTTTTTCCTTTACTGATAAAATGAGCCAAAAAAGACATTTCACTCAGACTGAAAAAAAAAATAATTATTAGATCCTCATGAGAAATATTCAAAATTAGATCACTACTTAATTGCAAAGTAAAGACATGACCACTGGACAGCAAAATGCTTACTGGGTCAGAAGGGTCAGAAAAAAACAGGTAGAGAAGACCAGAAACACGTAAACTGCAAAATAATTAAGAATCAAAGTGAAGAATTAGGTGTGAAACAATCAGGGAGCATTTAGTCTACAGTGCCACCATTTTCCAGAACTGCAACTTTCCTGGAGTCTACGAATTATAATGTGTCAGGTTCTGAGAGACGTAAAAAGATCCCAAAAAATGACTTAATTAGAATAGCACAACGTATTGTGGAATACTATATTAAGACTTTATATATAGGCTTTATGAACAGATAGGTTTTGAGAGATTCTTGAAGGACTAGCATCACCTCCTCCTTTACGACGGTTTGAGGAATGTATCTTCCAGATAGTACCGCCGCTCCCTATATGCAGAGTACGCAGTCTTCGTAGAGCACCAACTCCCAGAGGGGGCACCATACCAGTTGCTCAAAAAAAAAAAAACATGCGCCATTCTCCCTTCCGCGCTCGCGACCACTTGCACCTCATGTTTGCGGATGGATGTTCATTATTGATGGATGGACATCTATGCCCATGTAAAGGACATCAGCAATCCGGCACAGAGAAAAGAAAAATAAAGAAAGTAAAAAACAAAACAAAAACAGGCATAAAGTTGGCTTGACATTCTCGAGTCTCAAATTTAGGGACCGTCTCTAAAGTTACATGTGAAATTGTTATATACTTTAACGTCAGTAGCATTTGAAGAGAATGACTTACAGTCATAAAAACAACTGTAATTGTTTATCTAGGTGACAGCTATAATGCACAATTAAATTGAATGTTTGATATTTATTAAAACAAACTGTAAGTCATATGTAAATTATGCTACTTTTTCACATGGGCTCAAACGCAAATTTGAAGCTCAATAGCATTTGAGGAGAAAGACTTGCAGTCATAAAACAATTGTAATGTGTTACAACCCGAATTCCGGAAAAGTTGGGACGTTTTTTAAATTTGAATAAAATGAAAACTAAAAGACTTTCAAATCACATGAGCCAATATTTTATTCACAATAGAACATAGATAACATAGCAAATGTTTAAACTGAGAAAGTTTACAATTTTATGCACAAAATGAGCTAATTTCAATTTTGATTTCTGCTACAGGTCTCAAAATAGTTGGGACGGGGCATGTTTACCATGGTGTAGCATCTCCTTTTCTTTTCAAAACAGTTTGAAGACGTCTGGACATTGAGGCTATGAGTTTCTGGAGTTTTGCTGTTGGAATTTGGTCCCATTCTTGCCTTATACAGATTTCCAGCTACTGAAGAGTTCGTGGTCGTCTTTGACGTATTTTTCGTTTAATGATGCGCCTAATGTTCTCTATAGGTGAAAGATCTGGACTGCAGGCAGGCCAGGTTAGCACCCGGACTCTTCTACGACGAAGCCATGCTGTTGTTATAGCTGCAGTATGTGGTTTTGCATTGTCCTGCTGAAATAAACAAGGCCTTCCCTGAAATAGACGTTGTTTGGAGGGAAGCATATGTTGCTCTAAAACCTTTATATACCTTTCAGCATTCACAGAGCCTTCCAAAACATGCAAGCTGCCCATACCGTATGCACTTATGCACCCCCATACCATCAGAGATGCTGGCTTTTGAACTGAACGCTGATAACATGCTGGAAGGTCTCCCTCCTCTTTAGCCCGGAGGACACGGCGTCCGTGATTTCCAACAAAAATGTCAAATTTGGACTCGTCTGACCATAAAACACTATTCCACTTTGAAATAGTCCATTTTAAATGAGCCTTGGCCCACAGGACACGACGGCGCTTCTGGACCATGTTCACATATGGCTTCCTTTTTGCATGATAGAGCTTTAGTTGGCATCTGCTGATGGCACGGCGGATTGTGTTTACCGACAGTGGTTTCTGAAAGTATTCCTGGGCCCATTTAGTAATGTCATTGACACAATCATGCCGATGAGTGATGCAGTGTCGTCTGAGAGCCCGAAGACCACGGGCATCCAATAAAGGTCTCTTTTTTTAATGATGTTATGCACTGTAGATGATGAGATTTGCAAAGCCTTTGCAATTTGACGTTGAGGAACATTGTTTTTAAAGTTTTCCAAAAATTTTTTACGCAGTCTTTCACAGATTGGAGAGCCTCTGCCCATCTTTACTTCTGAGAGACTCTGCTTTTCTAAGACAAAGCTTTTATAGCTAATCATGTTACAGACCTGATATCAATTAACTTAATTAATCACTAGATGTTCTCCCAGCCGAATCTTTTCAAAACTGCTTGCTTTTTTAGCCATTTGTTGCCCCCGTGCCAACTTTTTTGAGACCTGTAGCAGGCATTAAATTTTAAATGAGCTAATTAAGTGGATAAAAGTGTAAAATTTCTCAGTTTAAACATTTGCTACGTTATCTATGTTCTATTGTGAATAAAATATTGGCTCATGTGATTTGAAATTCCTTTAGTTTTCATTTTATTAAAATTTTAAAAACGTCCCAACTTTTCCGGAATTCGGGTTGTAATTTAGGTGTCAGCTACAATGCACACCTTATACATTTTTTATATATATTAAAATAAAGTGTTACTAAAGTCATATATATTGTTCTGTGTATGTGATTTCAAAGTCTAGATGGGTCGGATTAACCCTTTAACTGCCGTATCCCTTAAAACTTGATTGCCAGAGGGTTACTGTAAATGCTTATGCCCGCTGGGCACAGTTTTCCCAATGCCACCGGGGTGGCGTTTGCACTGACGGCTTGAGCCCGCCATCGTTATAGCCATAGCGCCACCTGCTGGCAACAGGAAGTGACATGTTTTATGTTGTACAAAACTACTCCTAGAAATTTGATGACACCAACATTTTATTTTGGTCAGCCTAATCTAAAGTTCTTTGTTAAATTGTGGAGATCTTGAGTTTTTGTTAAAAGGTGTGTCCGTGGCACCGTGACAAAATTTGATGTATCGCCATGGGAATAGAGGTTGTTGTAACTTGTGCATAAAATATCCAATCTTCTCCAAACTTCACATGTTTGATAAGAGTCCTGGCCTGAACACATCTGAAGGCCAATATTCCATTATAATGATAGCGCCACCTTCTGGCAACAGGAAGATTAGCACATATAATGAATATACTTTAATATATTCCACTTATATTTATGACTTTAAATGCATATTTCTCAACGTTCACCTTTTTACTAAAGCCACTCGCTGCTGGTGAGCCCGGGTGCGAGGGCCCGTTCATCGCTGCTTGCAGCTTTAATTAATATTGTTATTGTTAAGCTTTACCTTTGTGTGTAGCTAAAACCTTTAAATGCCTTTTGGATGAATCTGAAGTTACTTTGTTTCAGATGTTTTAATCTGAGGTGTGCTGTAAGCCATTTTAATTATTCTCTTTGTGATGAACCACCATGATAATACATTTGACCCTTACACATAGTTCTATATGACTGTCCTCTTTTTGTCATTGTGTTTTTAATTTATATCAACACAGATTCAGCATGACTGATACAAGATTCGTTATTCTTGCTCAATTTTCTTAAGTTACTGTAACACAACTGAACATTTTGTAACTTAAACTTACTATGTGAAAATAAGTTTGCTTAATTGTTAAATTTTGATTAAACTTGTATTCAAACAGAGTATAACTATAAAATAATAATACTCAGTGAAACAAATTATTTAAAATTAAAATACATTTAGTGTAAAGTATAACTATTATAATTATTTACCTTTATGGCTTTATGATAATTTCAGTATTTGTGAAATTGTTTGCAGAATGATGGCTTTATCAGTTTACTTATAAATTATGTTCTGTAAAAATATTGACCAGAGAGGATGTTGCCTGAAATATTTTAAGAGTTAAGATGAGTTTAACTGTCTTTTTAAACCAGGGATAAAATAAAGCATAGATCATAGGATTCAGACCTGAGTTAATAAACAAGACCCATGACAAAACATTTACGGTCGTGGAAGAAACTGCTGATATGAAACAGATATAGTACGGAATCCAACAAAGCAGATAAACTGTGACAATGATTCCTAATGTCAGAGCAGCTTTGCTCTCTGATTTCCTTCTCACTGAACCTTCATTTATGTATTTGCCACCCTTCATCAGGGTGTTTATAACTTTCACTTGCTGATGTACAACATAGAAAATTCTCAAATATAAAGATATGATCAGGATACAAGGAAAAATAAAAGACATGAACAGATCAGTGACTCTCCAAGCAAAACCCACCAAAACAGAACACTCTCCATAACACATGTTTGTTTTCTGTAACATTTCAAAATAACCGTTATTAATTATAAAGGCACTGTTATAAGCTGAGATAAAAACCCAGCTCAGACAGATGCTTATTAATGTTTTAGTAATGGTTATTTTCTGTAGGTACAGTAAAGGGTGACAAACAGCCACATAACGATCAACAGCAATTAAAACTAAATTACTAAGAGATGCTGTGAGAAGCATACAAATAAATATAGAATAGAGTCCACAAAAAGTTTCTCCAAAGTACCAACACAACTCAATCAGCCTCGTGGCCTCTATGGGCATCACAAGTCCGATAAGCATGTCAGCCAAAGCCAGAGAGAGAATGATCAGGTTGGTTGGAGTGTGAAGCTTCTTGAAGTGAGAGATGGAGATGATCACCAGCAGGTTCAGAAACACAGTCCATGCGGACAGTACTGATACAAACACATACATTATATTGTATTCATGTCTGGAGCGTTTTCCCTTGATACATGATGAGTTGATGGCAGGAAAGCAGTATTGAATCTCATGATCCTCTGTCTCATAGGCCATGTGAGACTCTTCTCCTGTTTGGAGTTTGTTCTGCTCTCCTTGCTGTCCTTTCATTTATACAGTGTCTGGATCAGAATAACCAACCCATCTACCGCCCACTCTAATGCTGCATAATGACATAACATCCAACACTTTCAACCTTGAAGTGATTATTTAGGACCACAGTATACACAGTATTCCTGCTATATTTTTTGTAATAAATTTTTATTTCTGTAAAAAAAAAAATTGCCTTTAATTATCGAGCATATAGTGGCCCTAAATAGTTTAATTTGTGCCACCACAGTTTCATAATGAGCCATAAATATAGATTTTTTTTAACTTTTCATTAGAGCTGCCCTCGGAAGAGGGCTTAACTCGGGCACAGGGGCACTACGTGGGTTTAACTCTGGAACAGGGGCCTGCCGTGGGCTTAACTCGGGAACAGAGGTCCACCAAGGCAGAGCAGGTGGCGTGGGAGCCCACCAGAGCAGAGCTAAGGACCACCACAGCCAAGAAGACGGGACAGAAGCCCACCAGGGTGGAGCAGATGAACACCATAGCTGAGCAGACGAGACAGAAGCCCACCAGGGCAGAGCAGAGGACCACCACAGCCAAGAGGACAGGACAGAAGCCCACCAGGGCGGAGCAGAGGACCACCACAGTGGAGTTGATGGCACAGGAGAGCAAGTCTGGTCAGGTGGAACTGAAACAGAGAACATAAACAGGTTAATAGCGGCCTCCATGGCCGTGATGAGATGGTAGCTGGCCTCTGTGGCCGTGACAGGGCAGGCGGTGAGTTCATCGAGGACCTCCGTGGCCATGACAGGACAGACAGAGAGTTGGTGTATGGCCTCCATAGCCATGACCGGAACAAATGAGAGCTCATAGATGGCCTCCATGGCCGTGACAGAATAGGATGAGAGCTCTGGAAGTTCGGCTGAGACGTGACAAGGCACTGGAAGTTCGGCTGAGACGTGACAAGGCTCTGGGAGAACGGCTGAGACGTGACGAGGCTCTGGTAGATCCGTGGTGATTTGACTGGGTTCATGAAGATCAACTGTGACTTGACTTAACTCACGGAGGTTAATGTTGACTTGACTTTGTTCATGAAGGTCATTGGTGACTTGACTTTGCTCATGAAGATCAACTGTGACTTGACTTAGTTCCTGAAGATCAGCCGTGACTTTACTTAGTTCCTGAAGATTAACTGGGACTTGACTTGGCTCGTTAAGATCATTGGTGACTTGACCTAACTCTGGACGGTCAATAGTGACCTGACCTAACTCTGAACTCTGACTAGGCTCTGGGAAATCAACAGGGACCTGATCAACAAGGACCTGACTTGTCAACAGGGAATTGACTTGACTCATGAAGTTTAACTGTTGTTTTACTTGACTGTTGGCTGTTAGTGGTGACTTGACCGGACTCTGGACGGTCAACGGTGACCTGACTTGACTCTGGACAGTCGACGGGGACCTGACTTGACACTGGGCAGTCGACGGGGACCTGACCTGACTCTGGACAGTCGACGGGGACGTGACCTGACTCTGGACAGTCGACGGCGGCCATCTTGTGCAGCGGCGCTGGGCTGGAGGCCATCTTGTGCAGTGGCGCTGGAGCGGCAGCCATGATAGGATGAGTCTCAGGGGTGGCTGCCATCTTGTGCAGTGGTGCTGGGCTGGCGGGCATTACGAAAGCAGACTCTGCAATGGCGACCTTTTTGTAAAAAGTCTTCTCAGCAACTCCCACAGTGAAGGGTGAACCACAAATTTGCAATGCAACATCAATATAATGTTCAAGTGTCCAATTAGAACCATGTAGGGGCATAAGGGAGCTGAGTGGCTCGGAAAGCCCTCCACGAAAAAAAAACAAACATTAAACATACCTCATCTAATGAAGTTAAGTGAGCCAGATCAATAAAGTCCACTACATAATCTTCAAAGGGCCGTTCATCTTGACGTAGACACATAATTTGGGCTACTGGGTTCATGACTGACCTGGATGTACAGTGGAGAGCCCTGCTGAAGTTCATGGGCACTCCAGCTGACGATCGTGACAATGCTAATGGCCATTAATTGCATACATAGCCAAGTAAGCGCTCAAGCACATGCATAAAGCATGCCACAGCACACTGGCAGAAGTAATGATGAATGGGTCATGGAACATAAAGACATATTCTTAGAATACATATTCTAAGAATATATACACTCTAAAAAATGCTGGGTTGAGATCGCTGGGTAGGATGTTGGGTTGAAAATCAGTCTTGATCATAACCCAGCGGGGCTAGGTTGGGAGCATGGACATGAAAGAGAGAGCATGCACGTCATGTTCACATCAGATGTCTCCAGTGCAAGAAGCCGCCATTTTCTCAGCGAGAAGCGAATGAAAGACATTAAAGGCAGGGTAGGTAATACATGTATAAACAACTTTCTTCCAAATTTGTTTAAACTTTCTATATATATAAATGCATAATTAAAATGTAAGTACTCTGATAAAAAGAGTATAAAAATCGAGTGACTCTAGACCGTTTATTCTGTATTAAACACAGCTCATTATTTCCATTTCGGGACGAAACATAGGATTGGCTTAGGCGACTGTCACTCTCTCGCAACCATGGCAACCACCCTTTTGCCACACATGACCTGCCCACTTGCGCGTGCACGTTTGATTTGAGGAGTTCAACAGGCACGGATCCTAGGAATACTACCAAAACAATGGCAGAGAAACAGCAAGCAAAATTCACAGTACCAGCCTACGCAGTTAGTGAAGGCAAACCAGGCAAAAAAGGAAGACAGTAACAGTACAAGAAAAGGCAATGAACAAAAAGTCTTTGGATAAACAAAGAAATAAAACGCGAGTTTATATCGGCGTGGCTTTCCAGCGATGGCGAGAACTGAGGGAACTCAAGGGGCTGAAAAGTGACTCCTTGATGGCTTTATTTCTGCTGGACAGGTAAATCTTTCTTTTTGTATTTTGATCATACATATTTTTTTCATGAAGCATGTGTCATTAGCACACGTAGCTGCGTAATATAACTAACATAACATTACTTAGCGAGCCATAGTAGAGGTTTTGGAAGGAGCCCAGAAGGGAGGGGGTGGAGTGAATGGAAATAATGAGCTGTCTTTAAAACAGTCGTGAGAGGTCTACAGTCACTCGAATTTTATACTTTCTTTTTCAGAGTACTTACATTTTAATTATGTATTTATATATAAATAAAGTTTAAACAAATTTGGAAAAAAAGTTTTTTATACATTTTTTTACCTACCCTGCCTTTAAGGTAAGTAAAGATTCAAAATGTAAAGTTATCATTCATTGTTTATGTCTGGGAGTATTTTGAGGTTTATGAAAGGCAGAAATAAAAAAGCTTATATTGAAAAATGCGCGGACGCAGTTTTTGCCTCAGAAACTGAGGTTTTGACAGCCTCTTTTACTGAATGGAAGCGGTACTTTTAATATAACGTCTGTGAGTGTATTAGGTCATATTTACATAAGATTTTACAATATCTGCACTATTTGAGGTGTTAATAGATGGTTATGGTTACATTCATGTTAATTTGTTATCTTATTTTTCGTGGTTAAACTGAATGTACTTTAGTTCAGTTTAGTTTAGTTTTAAAGGAAACAGTGTAATGTGATAAAGACTAGCATAATTATCTTGAGGCTGTTGAAGTGGTAATTGTTAAAAGAAATGTTTTGCATGTAATATTTCAGACTTGTTGAGCTTGTGTCTTCATTGTGTCCGAGCCGGGAGTTAAAGACACAGAAGCCTGCTTTTGTGAGGAGGCGGTGATTTTCTCAGCTTCTTCAGAAGAGAGGGAAAGAGGATTTTTAAGATTAAATTTTTTTTTTTACTAAGACTAAAAGAATGTTTGTTGTTACGATCCTTGGTATTTGTTTAGTGTGGGTGTTGTTTTGTATATATGTGCAGGGATTGGCTGTCGCCGGTGGAGTTTGATTGGTGGATCTACTGATTGGCCGCTTTTAAAAAGGTGGCACTTGCAGAAGAGATCAAGCTCATTCTGGTGTTGGCTTGTTGGCGTGAAGAGCTCCAGATCCCTCCGGATCCCTCCTCCCGTCGACAGATCCCATAACCTTCTGTTTATTGTGTTTGTTTGCTTGTGATGATTTAATTTGGTTCTGTTTTGGGAGCGTAGGGGTGTCCTGCCATTTACTTTGATCTGGTTTGTGATTTGTTTATTTATAGGGAGTCAGGGAAGTTACTTTGTAATTTTGTTTATTCCCTGATTAGGTAATTTATATATGTTTGGTTATAAGTTTATTTTGTTTATTATTTTGGCCTTGGGGCACCCTGAAGTCGTTGCTCCTTCATTTAATTATTCTTTCCCCTTTAAATAAATGATACTTTTGTGGAACTTTTGTGGAACTTTTGTGTTGTTGGTGATCTGTCGGCTGGGGCTGGTTTCCTGTTACTATCAACAAAACGCTTGCCAAGCCCGTCCTAATAATAGGGGACGTAACATTTGTTTTTGTAGATGTTGAAAGTAAGAGACAAGATAACTTTATTTTTTTGAGACTGATGTGAGTTATTTTTAGAAAATAAATGTTTCTGTTGTCTCCTGCCTGTTTACTTCACATTTTGATACAACAACAGTGCACTGTAAAACTGAACAGTGAAAATAAATTAAATTTAATTTAATTTCAATCAAATAATAATGAAGTTCATTGGACTTAATTGAAATAAGTTATGTAAACTCAAAATGCTGTTGTAGTAAGGTGAACTTAAAACTATTGCATTTTCTAGTTCAGCATGCTCAGCATGCTTTGCATCAACCAACAAGGACAAATAAATTTAGAAATTAAGTGTTATTCTGTGTGTTTTTACACAAGATTAACATAGAGAGACATAAGTTAGTACTTAAATGTTGTATGTTAGGATTTACATATGTTTCTGTTATGTTGGTTTTGTAGTGTTACCGTTACCGTGGTGAAGAGTAGACCCTGTGGTTAGGTTGAGGATGGAGAGCAAATCTTAAATGCTATATATATTGCAAGATAATTGAATATTTATATGCAAGCATTTGAGTCTTTTTGATAAGTACATTGTGCTGTTGCTAACTGGCAGTGATCTATAAAGATCTGAATGAATATGCTGTAAATTGAAGTTGTATATGATTATCATTGTGATGAGTGGTGTGGGATCATGGAAGTGAGGCTTGGCTTGGCTTGGCTCCCATGGCTCTCAGCCCCGAGATTAACCGAGACGTTCCCTTTCAGTCGGTCACTCTCGACGCCACGTCGGTGACCGACGAATATGGGATCCCTATCAAAGCGCCATGGGTGCTGCCCCTTCCAGTGCCCTGTGCGAGCCGCCTGCGCCCCTATTAGGTGTAGGCCGGGGCTCAGAACAAGAAGCTCCACTCACCATTGTGAAAGCTCTACCTCACTGGGTGAGATTGGATAACACTGGGAAAACGTACCCGGTCCGCTTGGAGCCGGGACGCTGTGGAAGCCCCATCCTTCCTGAAGGAGGTCTCGGAGGCAAATACACATATAGCATCCGTTTAGGAGTATACAGAGAAATTTGAGGTGATTAAAACCCTCTAGGGAAGGCAGAAGTCTGCTGGGGAAACACGGGCTCTAAGGCTATACTGTGGACTATACACATATGAGTACCGCTTAGGTCTCAATATGGAACCCACCCTTCCATGGTTCTCACGGATTCATCATGAAGGTCTGGCGCCGGATGTTCCGCCGCGTCCAGCTGCTTAGGGTGATGGAGGATCTCAACAGGGTCTACAATACGGACACTCTGGAGCGGTTTAAGCAAGCCAACACTAACCGGGGCCTCTCAGTGCCACTACCCGTTTGAGGTGAGAACACAGGAGGATACCGGCTCTACACGAAGGCTATAGAACCTAGCGAACGTGTTAGGGGTCGCCCAGCCCGCAGCTCTACAAATATCTGTCAGCGAGGCGCCACGAGCCAGCGCCCAGGAGGATGCAACACTTCTAGTTGAGTGAGCTCGCAACCTGAACGGGCAGGGCACACACTGAGCCTGATAAGCCAGGGTTATGGCATCCACAATCCAGTGGGCCATCCTCTGCTTAGAGACGGCACTCCCCTTCTGCCGGCCTCCGAAACAGACAAAGAGCTGGTCTGAGGTCCTGAAGCTTTGTGTCCGGTCTACGTAGCACCTTAATGCTCGGACGGGACAAAGCAAAGCCAGGGCTGGGTCTGCCTCCTCCAGGGGCAGTGCTTGCAGGTTCACCACTTGGTCTTTGAAGGGTGTAGTGGGAACCTTGGGCACGTAGCCAGGCTGGGGCCTCAGGATTACCTGGGAGTCAGCCGGCCGAACTGTAGGCACGAATCGTCGACCGAAAATGCATGCAGGTCTCCTACCCTCTTGATGGAGGCCAGTGCAAGCAGGAGCAGAGTTTTCAATGAAAGAAACTTTATCTCAACTGAATGCAAAGGCTCGAATGGGCCCTGCTGTAGTGATTTAAGCACTAGAGACAGGTCCCAAGAGGGTATACAGGGGGGCCGGGAAGGATTTAACCTCCTGGCCCCTCAAAGGAACCTGACGATGAGGTCATGCTTACCCAGAGACTTCCCATTCACGGGGTCATGGTACGCAGCAATAGCGGCAACCTGGACTTTGAGGGTGGAGGGAGACAGCCTTCGCTCCAACCCTTGCTGCAGAAAGGATAGCACGACCGCAATCGGGCACCTTCGGGGGTCTTCTCGGCGAGAAGAACACCACTCAACGAACAGGTTCCACTTCAAGGCATAAGCGTGTCTCGTAGTCGGTGCTCTCGCCGAAGTGATGGTGTTCACTACCTCTTGGGGTAGGTCACCTAGAACCTCCGCGTCCCGTCCAGGGACCAGACATGGAGTTTCCAGAGGTCTGGACACGGGTGCCAGATGGTGCCCCGTCTCTGAGTCAGTAAATCCCTCCTCAGAGGAACCGGCCAAGGAGGGGCTGTCGAGAGGAGCACTAGTTCGGGGAACCAGGTCCGAGTATGGCGCTACTAGCAAGACTTGCTCCTCGTCCTCCCGGACTTTGCACAATGTCTGTGGGAGAAGGCTCACTGGGGGAAACGCATACTTGCGTAGGACCCGCGGCCAGCTGTGTGCCAGTGCGTCCGTGCCGAGAGTTCCCTCGGTCAGGGAGTAGAACAACTGGCAGTGAGAGGTCTCTGGAGAAGCAAACAGGTCGACCTGAGCGACTCCAAACCGTCTCCAAATCAGCTGGACCTTCAGGGGATGGAGTTGCCATTCTCCCGGGAGCATTGCTCGAGACAGCTCGTCGGCTGCACGATTGAGCAGGCCTGGAATGTGAATGGCACGAAGTGACCTCCAAAGGAGGAGGTGGCGGTTGATGTACGCAATGGTCACAGTGTTGTCCGTTCGGACCAGCACATGCTTGCCTCGTAAGAGACCTTTGAGACGGTTCAAGGCAAGTTGTACTGCTAGCAACTCTAGGCAATTGATGTGCCAATGCAGCTGCGGGCCCGTCCAAACCCCTGAGACTGCATGCCCGTTGTACGTAGCCCCCCAGCCGGTGGTGGAGGCATCTGTGTAAACCACAGCATGCCTGGAGATCTGCTCTAGGGGCACCCCCGCTCGGAGAAATGCAAGATCTGACCACGGGCTGAGGGTTTGGGGACAGGCCGGTGTAACTTGGACCCGGTGAGTGCAACGCTTCCACGCCCACCTCGGGACTCAGCCATAAAGCCAGTGCTGGAGCGGTCTCATATGTAACAGGCCGAGCGGTGTAAGTGCCGCCGCGGCCGCCATATGCCCCAGGAGCCTCTGAAAAAGTTTCAGTGGGACTGCTGTCCTGCCCTTGAACGTACTCAAGCAGGCTAGCACCAACCGCGCACGTTCCTCTGTGAGGCGTGCTGTCTGTTCGACCGAATCCAACTCCATACCAAGAAAAGAGATCCTCTGCCTCGGCAAGAGTTTGCTCTTCTCCCAGTTGACCCGAAAGCCCAGCAGGCTCAGGCGCCGGAGCACCACATCCCTGTGCTCGCACAACTGATCTCGAGGCTGTGCTAGTATCAGCCAATCGTCTAAGTAGTTGAGTATGCGAACACCTTGCTCTCTGAGGGGAACGAGAGCTGCCTCCGTGATCTTCGTAAAGACACGGGGAGACAGGGACAGCCCAAAGGAGGAGGTGCAAGAGGAGCGGTGGTCCCCAGAGTGTTGGTTCTCTGCGTGGTTTGCCACCACTGTGACCCTCAAACCGCCCGAGCCACTACCGGAAGTGGACCTCGTCTGTCCGCCAGAACGAGCCCCAGATCGCGGCAGAGGCAGCGGGACTCTGCCCCCCTGAAGGTAGCGGAGCCTGGTTTGCAACTCCGAGATGGTCATCTTCCCGCAATGGGAACAGGACTCATCCACGAAAGCCACCTCAGCATGCTTGACGCCCAAGCATGCTCTTTTAGGAAAATGCTCTTTCAGTGCTGAGGCGCACAGGGGAGATGGCCGCTTGCCACATGACAGGGGATAGTGCAGCCTGAAGTGTGCAACCCACTCGATACTGGAACGACCGCCGCTGTAGCGCCGTCCCGCCAACACAGGAAGCTTCCCAGAGCGTGCTGAACTCGCAGTTCACCGTAGACACAGTTCAAGGTAAGCAGAACGACACTGTCACTCGGCTTCAAAGCGAAAAGCTGGTATGCATTGCACCTGCTGCTCTCTTATACTCACGCAGTGATCAGCGGCAGATGGATGCAATAATTGCATGCCAATGTGCATTGGCTCGTTTAGTTTACACTCAAAGTAGATTGGTCTATCGAAGCGATATCCCCATATTCGTCGGTCACCGACGTGGCGTTGAGAGTGACCGACTGAAAGGGAACTGGGTTTTTTGTGTGTGTGTTCCAGATTTTTCTCAATAAGCCTTTGATAAAATAGGATTTACTTCCATAAAATTACCTACATTTGTTTTTTTTATGCAGGGCATAAATGAAGTCTATATCATTGAGGCCACTGAAGACACCACTGTTGGGATTTACACTCTCAAAAACATGCTTCTGATGAACCAGAGGACATTGGTGTTGTCCTCGACTGGAATTGAACTGCTGGTTTTATCTGGTCAGAGGAGAATTGGCCTCCAACTGAGCCTAGTTACTCCCAAGTCACCGATGGAGTTTTGGTTCCTTGCCGCTGTTGCCTCTGGCTTGCTTGGTTGGGGACAATTCATTTACAGGCAGTCGAGCAGTCGAGGTCAGACACAGCGATACAAAACTTAACTCAGAACACAAAACTCTCAAACGGAAAAGAAAAGAAGTAAAGTTTGACGAGACTAGGTGGTGTTTTTTCTCATCGTGGCTAAGTAGCAGCAGGTGTGCAGGCTGAAGCACGCTGGAACCGCGCTCAAAGAATGCTTAAAGCATGGTTAAAAGCTAAAGCTAGGAAGCAAAGATAAAAGCTAAAAGCAGGCATGACTAATAGCAGAAGCAAGGTTAAAACTAAAAGCAAGATTTTATGGTGTCCTAAGTATTTAAACTGGCCTGTTGGCCACACCTCAAATGTTGTCTTGACCAGTCAGATATTGTCTTGGCTCGGGGGTATCATAAATCATATGTTATCTTATCAAGCATGTGGTCCGAATTTTCCCGCTCTTGCAGGGCCTAATTTTGGACATGATTCCTATAACAAGAATATTTGAAAAATAACTGATGGTCATGACTGTTTCAAGCAAGCAGATTCAAGCACATACATATGAAACATGAATATGTATCCTTAAGTTATCCAATAGTTATTAAAAGACATACACAATAAGTGATTATAACATGATAGTCAAATGTGTGGGTTACATATAAATGAATATGGAGTGAAGCGATGGACTGATATTCATTTATAAGTCTTTTTGAGTTCATTTTGGTCCATATATATGTAAAAAAAAAAGAAAAAAAAGTTTTTGTGTCATTATCTGACAAAGATTTCTGTGGAGACCAGAGGTTAAAAGGCCTCCCTTAGGAATTTCAGTCTGGTTCTGCTAGGTGGGGAAAGTGTTTAAGGATATTGTGTATAACTCTCATGGGTTTACATGTGATGTCCGGCGTTGCTTCTCAATTACTTGCCCCAAATTTGACAATCTCTTCTCCGAATTGAAATTGTCAATAATTGTTCTAGTGGTGTTAATGTTGAAAGCTGTTGTAGCCGCACTGGGTTGTACATAATAATTAACTCAAATGATATATAGGGAATTTGAATAATTAATCGGGAATATGATTAATATATATATATATCATATTACAGTTGCATTAAAATTATTGAAGATGAAAAATAGGTCAATTGTATATATTAATAACTCATCACAAGGCACTGTAATTTACTCATTAATATTTCAATATTCTATTCTTCATATCAATTATTGTGATATCTTTTACTAGAAATGAATGTAAATCAAACGTGGTTCGTCCAGCAAACGGCCGTAAGATTAACTTATTAACTCTCAGTAATGCTATCACTTCTTATACCTCCAGGACAAATAGATTCTGGCCATGAAACCATTCTCCTGTCCTTATAAAATTTAGATTACTTAAAAGTAACAAATAAGCTTTGTAGCTAAGATCGACATTTCATTGACTTTGTAACATGAGCAACTTAGACAGA
This sequence comes from Carassius carassius, assembly GCF_963082965.1. NCBI lineage: Eukaryota > Metazoa > Chordata > Actinopteri > Cypriniformes > Cyprinidae > Carassius > Carassius carassius. Next base: position 17,789,475 of record NC_081803.1, read on the forward strand.
CAATCTGTAGTATATGGAATTTAATAATTGAACTAATGATACATCAGACTACGATTTATACAGAGTAAATACGCTTACGACAATATAGACAGTAAACTTTGTACAAGACATAACGGCATCCAAATGAGGGAGAGGGAGAGAGAGCGAGAAAGAGAGAGAGAGAGAGAATGAGTGAGAGAGGATGAATGAGAGAATAGGCGTGATCACAGAATCACGCGCTCAGTTATGCAAACTCACAGACAGTAACCCTTGAAAGACAACAACGAATCAAATCATAGACTAACTTTAAGCAGCATTTTAATCTCCATAGAAAATTATACTTGCATGGTTCTCTTTGTGTATGCGAAAGACGAGCGTGCGTGCAGCGTGCGTCGGTCTGGGCGTGTTCTCTCGTGTCTTCCAGGGCGAGCGGACTCGCGCGAAGTTTTGAAGTTTCAAAGAAGTGATTCAGAGTTCTTTCTCGTAGGGAGGCGAATATGAGAGTAAAACTTAGTAAAGAAAAGAAACGAAAAGGAAAGAAATAAAAGCTCCCGGAGGAGCCATGGGAAAGGCTGTTCTCTCAGATGAAGTGCTTTTCTAACTTTTCGTGTTAGTCCTTTTATAGAGGGACTTGGTTCACGCCTCTGTTCGCGCGAACAACCAATGAATGTCCAAAGATCTAAAGCGGGAAAAGTTCCTTTGTCTCTGGGGAGACGCCAACTCTAATAAGTTCTGGTTTATAACATTTCAGTAGTGATATTCCAGCCAGTTCGTAATTCCAGATTAATACATTTTACACACCTTTTATACAGGTGGATAGTTGGGTCACAACATGACAATTCCAAAAACAACAAACAGTACGTATATAACTGATAGAAACACGACGTTACATTCATATGCAGAATTACACACATTTAAAGATTAACACACGATAAAATTGTGGATCCTCCAATTTTTGATTATGGAAAACATCTAATGCACCAAAAAGCAATACTTAATACATTTGGAATACATTGAGAAAATAAAAGGGTACTATTCTCTTTTCTAAGAGTTAGCTTTCCTGTCCTGTTTGTTAGGTCATAAAGTTTTATGACCTGGTCAGGAGTAGGGTTACAGCTCATGATTCTATTTGAGAACATTAAAATTAGGAGAAACATTTCCAATTTATAAGTATCAACTTATACTCCTCACATAACAAGGATTAACCATTTTATGCAAAGCAAACCTATTCAAGATACATATTATTAAGGACTTATATAAAGAGCATAAAGAAAAGTTCATTTTTGTGTGTGTGTGCTTAGGAATGTGGGTGTTTTGTTTCTCCTTTGAGGCTGCTCACGTGACTTTGGAATGTCTCATCCTGTGTCGTAAATAATTTAAATCCAGCCAGGCTGGCGCCAGGCCAGGCATTTAGTTTAGAAAGAGTTGGGTTTATAATATATATTCAAAATCTACAAGCGTTGGGTTTGCATTGTTTTAGATTCAACGAACGGTGATTCATTAGTTCAGAATCCATGAATCGATGACCTGCATATCCGCTACACTGTTCTGTGAAAGAGTTGGTTGGTTGGTTTACTTGTTTCTGACTTGTGGCACTAGAACTGATTTATGACCTCCAGTTGCCTTCCTGAGGAATTCGGCTCGTGTTTCAACCACAGTTCTGCAGAGTCAGTGATTTAAGAATTATTCAACAATTTAATATATAAATTAATCAATAAACTAAAATAATCCAAAAGTGGTGCACAACATTTAAACAATAAATAAAAGGGGATGTGTGTGAGAGTTTCAGAACTAACTAGATAAATATGGTCTGCATAATATTTGACTTTTGTTTGGATCATAAAAATAATCATCCTACATAAGTTGATGTTCAGCAGTTACAGTATTTATTCACATCAGTTTACATGAAACAATAAACATTACTTACACTTATGAAAAGTTGGAATAAAATACATATTTAATATTGTTATTGTTATGCTTTAACTTTGTGTGTAGCTCCAACCTTTAAATGCCTTTTCAATAAACCTGAAGTTACTTTGTTTCAGATTATTTAATTTGAGGTGTACTCTAAGCAATTTTAATTATTCACTTTGTGATGAACCACCATAATACGCATGACCCGTACACATAGTTCTATATGACTGTCCTCTTTTTGTCATTTTATTTTTGATTTATATCCACACAGATTCAGCATGACTGAAACAAGATTTGTGATTCTTGCTCAATTTTCCTAATAAGTTACTGCAACACAACTGAACATTTTGTCACTTAAACTCACTATGTGAAAATGAGTTTGCCTAATTGTTAAATTCTGATGAAACCTGCATTTAAACAGATTATAATTATAAAATAATGATACTCAATGAAACAAAATATATAAAATTAAAATGCATGTAGCGTAAATTATAACTATTATGATTATTTACCTTTATGATTTTGACAATTGCAGTTTGGGTAAAATTGACCTCAGAATAATGGCTTTATCAGTTTAATTACAATTGATGTTCTGAAAAAATATTGACCAAAGAGGATGCTGTCTGAAATATTTTAAGAGTTAAGATGAGTTTAACTGTCTTTTTAAACCAGGGATAAAATAAAGCATAGATCATAGGATTCAGACCTGAGTTTATATACACGACCCATGTCAAAACATTTATAGCTGTGGAAGAAACTTCTGTTATGAAACAGATATAGAATGGAATCCAAACAAGCAGATAAACTGTGACAATGATTCCTAATGTCAGAGCAGCTTTGCTCTCAGATTTCCTTTTCACTGAACCTTCATTTATGCATTTGCCACCCTTCATCAGGGTGTTTATAACTTTTACTTTCTGATGTACAACATAGAAAATTCTCAAATATAAAGATATGATCAGGATGCAAGGAAAAATAAAAGACATGATCAGATCAGTGACTCTCCAAGCAAAACCCACCGAAGCAGAACACTCTCCATAACACATGTTAGTTTTGTGTAACATATCAAAATAACCGTTATTAATTATAAAGGCAGTGTTATAAGTTGAAGTGCAAACCCAGCTCAGACAGATGCTTATTAATGTTTTAGAAATGGTTATTTTCTGTAGGTACAGTAAAGGGTGACAAACAGCCACATAACGATCAACAGCAATTAAAACTAAATTACTAAGAGATGTTGTGAGAAGCATCCATATAAATATTGAATAGAGTCCACAGAAAGTGTCTCCAAAGTACCAACACATATCAACCAGCCTTGTGGCCTCTATGGGCAACACAAGTCCAACAAGCATGTCAGTCACAGCCAGAGAGAGAATGATCAGGTTGGTTGGAGTGTGAAGCTGCTTGAAGTGAGAGATGGAGATGATCACCAGCAGGTTCAGAAACATAGTCCATGCAGACAGCGCTGATACAAAAACATAAATTATAATGTATTCATGACTGGAATGTTTTCCCTTGATACATGATGAGTTGATGGCAGGAAAGCAGTATTGAATCTCATGAGCCTCTGTCTCATATGCCATGAGTGAATCTTCTCCTGTTTGGAGTTTGTTCTGCTCTCCTTACTGTCCTTTCATTTAAACAGGGTTTGGATCAGACTGACCAACCCATCTACCTCCCACTCTGATGCTGCATAATGACTTTTTTTTTTTTTTTCCTCCAACACTTTTAACCTTGATGTGATTATTTAGGACCTACACAGTATTCCTGCTAATATATATATATATATATATATATATATATATACAGCACAGACCAAAAGTTTGGACATACCTTCTCATTCAAAGAGTTTTCTTTATTTTCATGACTATGAAAATTGTAGATTCACACTGAAGGCATCAAAACTTTGAATTAACACATGTGGAATTATATATGGAATTATATACATAACAAAAAAGTGTGAAACACAAAAAAGTCTTCCAACAGTCTTGAAGGAGTTCCCCGAGAGATGCTTAGCACTTGTTGGCCCTTTTGCCTTCTGTCTGCGGTCCAGCTCACCCCTAAACCATCTCGATTGGGTTCAGGTCCGGTGACTGTGGAGGCCAGGTCATCTGACGCAGCACCCTATCACTCACCGTCTTGGTCAAATAGCCCTTGATGCCTTCAGTGTGAGTCTACAATTTTCATAGTCATGAAAATAAAGAAAACTCTTTGAATGAGAAGGTGTGTCCAAACTTTTGGTCTGTACTACATATATATATATATATAATTTTTTTTCTGTAATTTTTATTTTGCCATCAATTATCTAGAATATAGTGGCCTTCAATAGTTTTATTTGAGGCACCAGTGTAACAATTGGACACAGGAAGCGAGAGATCCAATAGCAGTGTATTTAATGGGGTAATCCAAAAATCATAATCCAAGAACAGGCAAGAGGTCATAACACAAAATCAGTCCAGAAACAAGAAAAATAAGAACAAGAAAACACAAGGGAACATGAGAAAACCGGGTGACGGAAAACAAGGACTCCATGACACAGATAGAAAACAGACCGGTTTATATAGATAGGTGAAGACGATGAAAGTGGAGACAGCTGAGCTGTGCAATTAACCGTGATGAAGTGACAAGGCTTTGTGGGAAATGTAGTGCCTGCAGTGGGATGCCTATGGGGAAGTGAGACCACTAGTGGACACTCAGGGAAACACAGACCAGACACTGTGACATTACCCCCTCCTCTAAGGAGCAGCTACCAGATACTCCATCGAACACAAAAAAAAACATGGAACACAGAGACCAGGAGGTAGGTGGACTGGTGGAGGATAACGGGGAGGGAAGGAGGGCCAGGTCCATAGCGGGAAACAGAGACAGGAAGTGAAAAAACATAACAACAACCACAAGGAGACCAGGAGGGAGGTGGACCGGCGGAGGACCAGGGGGAGGGATGGAGGGCCAGGTCCATAGCGGGAAACAGAGACAGGAAGTGAAAAAACAAAACAAATCAACAACCGTAAGGAGACCAGGAGCGAGGTGGACCGGCGGGTCCGCACAGCTGTGCGGTCGAGACAGAGGCCATGTCTCGATGTCTCCATGGCCATGACAGGGCAGGCGGTGAGTTCCTGGATGAGGATGAACAACCAATGAACAGGATGAGCCATGACAGGATAAGTCGAGCACTCAGGAAGTTCGGATGAGACGTGACGAGGCTCTGGAAGTTCCGCAGAGATGTGAAGAAGCTCTGGTAGTTCAGCAGAGACGTGGAGAGGCTCTGGTAGTTCAGCAGAGACGTGGAGAGGCTCTGGTAGATCCGTGGTGATTTGACTGGGTTCAGGAAGATCAACTGAGACTTGACTGGACTCAAGAAGATCAACGGTGACTTGACTTTGCTCATGAGGATCAACGTGACGTGAACTTGCTCATGAAGATCAACGTGACTTGAATTTGGTCATGAAGATCAACGGTGACTTGACTTTGCTCATGAAGATCAACGGTGACTTGACTTTGTTCATGAAAATCATTGGTGTCTTGCCCTTGCTCATGAAAATCAACAGGTGACTTGCCTTTCCTCATGAAAATCATTGGTGACTTGATTTTGCCCATGAAGAACACCGGTGACTTGACCTTGCCCATGAAGATCATTGGTGACTTGACTTGACTTTTGAGGTCTAACTGTGGTAGTGCTTGACTCATGAGTGTAAATGGTGATTTGACCTGACTCTGGAGGGTCAGTGGTGACCTGACTCGACTCTGAAGGGTCTACGGTGACCTGACTCGACTCTGGAGGGTCAACGGGGCCCTGACTCGACTCTGGAGGGTCACCTGTGGCTGTCATCTTGTGCAAAGGCGCTGGGCCAGCGGCCATCTTGTACAATGGCTCAGGGCTGGTGGCCATCTTGTGCAGTGGCGCTGGGTTGGGGGCCACCTTGTGCTGTGGCGCTGGGCTGGCGACCATCTTCCGCTGTGGCGCTGGGTTGGCGGCCATCTTGCGCAGTGGCGCTGGGCTAGCGGCCATTTTGTGCAGTGGTGCTGGGCTGGCGGCCATCTTGTGCAGTGGTGCTGGGCTGGCGGCCATCTTGTGCAGTGGCACTGGGCTGGTGACCACCTTGTGCAGTGGCGCTGGGCTGGCGGCCATCTTGTCTGGAGACACCGGTCTAGAGTCGGCCATCACACCTGGATAGACAGGTGTGGCTGGGGTATCCCACTGAGACCGATGTTGCAGGTACATTATGAACCCCCAAAAATCCTAGATCTCCAGCTCATTCATTTCCCATTCCAGCACAGGGTTATCCAGACAGGCGCTGAATAAGTCTTTCAGGGCCTCATCATTATACCCCATTCCTACCGCCATGGTCCAGAACATTTGCGCCAAGCCACCCACCTCACTCACCTTTTGACGGAGGGTGGTTAGGTTTTGGAACCATACTGGCTGGGGAACGGATAGGAAGTCCCACACCGCTGGATCTGGACATGATGGAGTCCTTCTGTAACAATTGGACACAGGTAGCTAGAGATCCAATAGCAGTGTATTTAATGGGGTAATCCAAAAATTATAATCCAAGAACAGGCAAGAGGTCATAACACAAAATCAGTCCAGAAACAAGAAAAACAAGAACAAAAAAACAGAAGGGAACACGAGAAAACCGGGTGACGGAAAACAAGGACTCCATGACACAGATAGAAAACAGACCGGTTTATATAGATAGGTGAAGACGATGAAACTGGAGACAGCTGAGTGCAATTAACAGGTGTGCAATTAACCGTGATGAAGGGACAAGGCTTTGTAGGAAATGTAGTGCCTGCAGTGGGGTACCAATGGGGAAGTGAGACCACTAGTGGACACCCAGGGAAACACAGACCAGACACTGTGACAACCAGTTTCTTAATGAACCAAAAATATTTTTTCAACTGTTCATTATCTATTTAGCTATCCATCTACAAATCCGATTCTAAAAAAGTTGGGACACTGTAAAAATTGTGAGTAAATTTTTTCTGAATAATTTTGAAATGTCATTAATTTATATTGCATTCACAACAGAATATAGATAACATATTAAATGTTGAATTGCCATGTCAAATATTGGCTCATTTCGGATTTCATGAGATCTACACCTTCTAAAAAAGTTTGTACAGGTAGAAATAAGAGGCAGGAAAAGTTAAATGTACGTAATGGAGGACCAATTTGCAAATTATAAGGTTAATTGGCAACATGATAGGGTATAAAAAGAGCTTCTCAGACTGGCAGTGTCTCTCTGAAGTCAAGATGGGCAGAGGATCTCCAATTCCCCCAATGCTGCAGCAAAAATAGTGGAGCAATATCAGAAAGTTTGAAGTTATCATTATCTACAGTGCATAATATCATCCAAAGATTCAGAGAATCTGGAACAATCTCTGTGCATACGGATCAAGGCCAGAAAACCATACTGGATGCCCATGATCTTCGGGCCCTTATTAGTACTGATTATAAACTAGAACTGTTAATAATATTGTTAATTTCCATACAGCTGACAGCTTTACCTGTTGTAGTTTGCTCATGTTGGGCACAAAATATACACTGTTTTTTGTGCACTTAAACATTTAACTTTTTATGTCTGTCATTTTCGAACTTAACTGTATCAACTGTAGCCTGCTCTTTTAGCAGGTGTGCCGTCAACGCTGGCGTTTGGCAGAGATGAGGACTGTTTGAAAGTCTTTTTTTTCACTTAAACTTTGATGCGCATCGTCTCAGTCTAATACGCCAATGCCAATGGCAGTCTCAGCAAAAAATATCACTCGCAAATGAATGTTTTTGGTTGCAAATGCGACCGTTTTAGCCACAGTCTGGAGCCCTGAAACAGATAAGATAACATTTGGCCATTTCACCAATATATATTCAAACTTCATCACTTACCCTTATCTTCCCCACTTTCTTTCCTTCTCTTCACTGGACTGATAGTGCCGCTTCTTCATTTTCAAACATTAACACTGACACAAACAAAGTTTATCAAAGTTATTATTACCAAGCATTACTGTCTGAACCCATGACATGGGGCCCTATGCAACCACATGTCATTAATTAGGTATATCAGATGCATGTTAAATTCACAAAACATGCAGACATTGAGTTTCTTAGGAACCAATCTGCTGAAAACACCATATTGAGCTTCTTGCATAAACACAGTGCTGTGCTTCGCTTTGGAACACAAAAAATAAAAAATAAATAAATAAATATAATAATGAATATGTATATTCAACCTTTTGGGCACATATGAAAAGTTTAACAAATATTTTTGGTTCACTATGAAACTGTCCAGATAATTTATTGGAAAATAATAATAATAATAATAATAATAATAATAATAATAATAATAATGTCTAAAGATCACATCAGTCACATTAAAGTTGAAAGTGTTGGATATATACATAATAATGTTAAGACATGAATCCAGTATCATGTATATGTTTTTTTCATTGCTGTCAGCGTGGACTGTGTTTCTGAACCTGCTGGTGATCATCTCCATCTCTCACTTCAAGAAGCTTCACACTCCAACCAACCTTATCATTCTCTCTCTGGCTGTGGCCGACATGCTTGTTGGATTTGTGATGCCCATAGAGGCCATGAGGCTTATTGAGATGTGCTAGTACTTTGGGGAGACTTTCTGTGGACTGTTTTTGGTAATAACAGGGCTGGTAATGTCAGCATCTCTTAGTAATTTAGTTTTAATTGCTGTTGATCGTTTTGTGGCTGTTTGTCACCCTTTACGGTACCCACAGAAAATAACCATGACCAAAACATTAATAGTCATCTGTCTGAGCTGGGTTCTCTTACGAGAGTTCTCTCGTACTGCGTCTTAGCTAAGACGCTACGGGAAAAGTCTCTTTTCACGAAATACTGAAGCAAAAAATTATCCTTAATTTTGAATTTTTGTAAAGCGCATTTGCAGCAGTACACAGCCATAGGCGAGACGGCTCGCTCGCTCACTGGCTGCTTCTGCGGCAAGTGCACAGCCTATCGAGCGCAGGCTGATGCCATATCAGACCAATAAGGGCTTCGCGCCCTTCACGCCACTTCCCGCCGAAACGGGTGTGGCCCAACCTTATAAAAGGAGCTCGAAAAGGCTGACTCACCTGATTTTTCATCTCTTCAGCGAAGCTCACGCATCGCTGGAACACTGAGGAAGCAAGCGCCGTCTGAGAGGCATATCAGCGGGACGAGCCATTCTGAAGCTGCTGGCCTTCGCCGCCTTCCACTGCCGTTCCTTCTGCGCTGTCCGGCGCCTATATCCTTTCAATTCTGTTATATCCAGCTGTTCTTTACACACTCGTAAAAGAGCTTGCGTCTTTTTTAAGATGCCTTCCTGCAGCTCGTTAGAGCCCCACTCAGCGAGGGAGACCGGTACGTCATCTGTGTCTCCTGCCTGGGTGAAGATCATGCAGCGCTCGCGCTTGCTGACGGCGGATGCCCTCACTGCGAGCTGTTGCCATGGTGACTTTGAGGACTCGCCTGGCCTTTTTCTCTGAGCCTGCATTCTCCGCTGCGCTGAAGGCATCGTAAAAGCGCCGTTTCCAGCGGATTCCGGAACCGTCTTCAGCTCAACCGAGCTCGCAGGTTCGCCCTGCTTCACCGGCCTCCCCTGCATCGCTTCCCGATGGGCAGCGCCCGCTATTTGCCGCCGCGTCGTCCAAGGAAGTCGATCTCAGGGCCGCGTCAGGAGGAGGAGGACACGCGCTCCCTGCTAGCTTCGGACAGTGAGGGCTAGGCGAGCTCCGAGGATCTCGCGCCTTCTGCTCAGAAGCCCAGCAGATGAGCTGACATCGAGAAGGAGCCGGGGTGAGTGCTCACGATGGCCGCGATTAGTCTCGGCCTCGAATGGTCTGCACCAGCGCCCCCCTCTCGTTCCCGGCTGGATGGTATGTTCCTTTCGGATGAGCGTACTTCTCAAAGCCCGCCTAATTTCTTCCTGAGCTTCACGAAGAGGTGGCAAAGGCTTGGAACGCTCCATATTCAGCGCGAACTCGTTCGCCCGTCTCACTAGCATTCTCCACACTGGATGATGCTACAAACAGGAACTACCAGTCACTTCCGCCGGTGGAACAGGCAATAGCGACGCACCTTTGTCCGCCCTCTGCTGGATGGCGGACAAAAGCGGTGTTGCCATCTAAAGCCTGCTGCATGACGCTGCGTCTGCACTACTCACGATGGCTGCTTCATCGAAGCGCAGGTGTACGAGTTCCGCTGTGGCCGAGCTCTCACCCAAGCGCGCCGCTGTTTCAGTTCCAGGAATTGTGACTGTCTCAGCGTTTTCTGCAACGCGCAAGCCTGCACAGTTGCCCGCTTGCCTGCACACAAAAGCCGTTATCACAACAGCTTCAGCAACGCAGCTCGAGACCCCCCGTTCTCGCTCTACCTGCCGTCGCCCCGTGCCGCGGGGACCGCAGCAGAGGATTACGGTGAGGCCGGGAGCCCCGAAGCCATCCTAGGAAAGCGCCGGTGTACGAGTCGCCACGGCCGAACTCTCACCTAAGTGCGCCGCTGTTTCAGTTCCAGGGATTGTGACTGTTTCAGCGTCTTTTGCAATGCGCAAGCCTGTACAGTTGCCCGCTTGCCTGTGTTACCCGTATCAGGGCTTAGAAGCCTGAATGGGTAAGGTGAATTAACCACTTCTGCCGGCTCTGTAGAAAGATAAATGAAACGCTGTGAGACAGGAGTACTGGCTGTAAGCTCCGGCAAAGTTTAATTAACTCTCTCATTTTTCTTAGTTCTCAATGTATTCACAACATTCACAGATTTAACTTTTCAGAACAATTACTTGTTTCTTTGTAACACATTCCATTAAAGAAAATAACTTTTCAATAAAGACTTTTTCCTAAATTACTTTTGTCTATATTTAGTTGTTCTGAAACACATTATAATCAATCACAATACATTGACCTGCTACTGTTTTCACATGTTTTCACATCCTCATGAACACTAATTCCAGTTTCACACTGTCACATAAATGAATCTTGCATTTAGCTTCACAGTAACCTCATGTTTTACATGCAAGACGCCATTTTGCCTCTAGTTCACAAATACATGCACTGCCATTTTGGCTCGAGATAACTCCAGTAGCAAATGTACATTTAACTTGCTTAAACTTTATAATCCAATTACAATCAACATATAAAACACTTTAGGAACATTCCTAAACTCTTCCCAAATGAGTATTTTCTCTCATTTCGCTTTAGATTTACATATTTGTCACTCGTGTGTGATCTGATATTTGACTCATTACTACTGCATGCATCTGAACAAAACTAACAGTCTTTCTCAGTAACTTAACAAAAATCTACATATACATGTTTGAAACACAGTTTTTAACACCAGTTTCGACCAGTTTTAGAATCGTTTTTGCTCACCTGTAGAAAGATAAATGAAACACTGTGAGACAGGAGTACTGGCTGTAAGCTCCGGCAAAGTTTAATTAACTCTGAAGCACCCGGTGCAGTACCTTAATTAAACAGCGCTAAACACCCTCTACAGGAAACAATAATAAAAGCAACCCACAACAAAGAATGTAACAATGAATTTACCCATCAATAAACAAATGTTGAAGGCATCATTTATGAACAATACAAAATTTTAAAGGGGGTGTCCTTTTTTCCTCTTTAATTTTAACATATATATTTTTTTTCAACCTACTACACTCTCCCCTGTTTTTTTAGATGACTCCTGACATCTGAGTAACCTCTGAAAATGTGTTATTTGCTTTCATTCTCTTCTTTGAATCACTACCTCAGTACACCTTATGACAACAATGACAACAAGGGTTGGTGGCCATATACTGAAAGTAATGTGTCCCATTTTGAGATATATATGGTTGTGTGAGTTGAAGTGAGTGTACCTCTGATCTCCAGGGTTGGTAAGATGGAACACCCAGAGTGTCATATGTAAACATTTCTCTTGGTTTTCCCACTCTTTGTGTCCTTCTCACATTTCCTTCCTCCAACACTGTAGTTCCCCTTTCCATTTCATTTGCTGCAACTCTGACTGTTTCTCCTTCATTCCTTCGCATCTCCTCATCTGGCATCACAGACCTTTGATTTTTCCCAGGAACAGATGGAGACTCAAGAATTTGTTCCAACTCCTGACCCTGGTTCCTTGGTGAATCACCTCTTTCGTCAGGATAAAATTCTGTTGCAGTTGGACGGAGGTAAGAATGGTTTTGGGTTGTTTGACTTTCGAGTTCACTCTCTGTTGGTGGAACTGTCACAAATCTATAACAAGGTATGTTCGTACGAAGGTTATACCGGTAAGTATGTTCCTCCTCATCTGAGGCATCTGAGTCTGACTCATTCTCCAGCTGATTTCTCACTTGTTTTTTGTGTTTTCCTTTCCTTGTCTCCTTAGCTTCAGCAATGGGATCTTCCAAAGGTAAATCATTGACAGCGAGCAAGAGGTTGCGATGAAGCACTCGAAGGGTCTTGGAACCTGTCTCTGATTGTATCTTGTATACTGGGCTATCACCGATACGCTCTAGGACACGATGTACATCCTTTTTCCAGTATGCACGTAACTTTCCCGGGCCACCTCTTTCCGAAAGGTTTCTTACCAACACCCGGTCTCCTGGTTGAAGAATGACACCTCTTACCGCTCGGTCATAGTATTTCTTGCCCTTTGCTGAAGACTTTTGACCTTTCTCTTTCGCGATCTGATATGCTTGCCTCATTCTGTCTTCCCATGTCCGTGCAAAAGTTTGTTGATTTGAACCCTCTGTCTTGTTTTCCAGGTTAAACAGCAAGTCGACAGGCAATCGGGGTGATCGGCCGTACAAAAGGAAGAATGGAGAGTAGCCGGTTGCTTCATGCCTGGTACAATTATAAGCATGCACAATGTGAGGCAAGTAGTCCTTCCATTCCTTCTTTTTTTTCTCCTCCAGGGTCCTGAGCATTTGCAGAATTGTCCGATTTAACCTCTCCACAGGGTTACACTGAGGATGATATGGTGTGGTTCTGGAGTGGGCTATTCCTGACAACTGTTGTAACCTCTGAAACAGTTGATTCTCGAACTCTCTACCCTGGTCATGGTGGATTTTTTCAGGATACCCAAAGCGAGGAATGAAGTCCTGGAAAATCTTTTCTGCTGCTGTCTTACCGGACTTTTTTCTCGTAGGATACGCCTGCGCGAAGCGGGTGAAGTGGTCTACCAGCAGAAGAATATACTCACAACCACCCTTGCTTGGCTCAAGATGCAAGTAGTCCACGCTCACCAGCTCAAATGGGGAACTAGATGTAATGGATCCCATGGGTGCTCGTTGGTGGACATGTGGATGCTTTTGTTTTATGCAAGCACACTTAGTTGTTACATACTCCTCAATCTCCTTCCTCATTGAGGGCCAATAAAAGCGTTCACGAGCAAGATGGAGCACTTTCTCCACTCCTACATGTCCCATTTCATTGTGCAACTTTCTAAGTACTGTGGTTTTAAACCGCGGAGGGAGAACTAATTGCCTGGTCCGTCCTGTCTTACGGTACAAGATCCCGTCCTCTAGCTCCAATTTGGTCCATTCAAAGAGAAGTCGCCTTGTTTCTCTTTTCAGGTTATTCTTGTCTTTTTCGTTTGGTGTCCAGCCCTGTTCTTTCAACATGATTATCTCACATATCGCTGGATCATCACGTTGTGCAGCTTTGATGTTTTCAGGAATGACTGTGAAGATGCTGCCCTCAGTGCATATTACATCTTCCCCTGGACTATTGAGCTCCAAGGCGGCAACCCACGGAACATCACTGTCGGCCACAGCTTTACTACCCTGCCAAACAGCAGACACAGTTTCAGGTGATAAGGTTTCTGTGTGTTCACCCATGACTTCAATCAGTTTCAGGGGCTGTCTGGACAGTGTATCGGCATCGACATTGGCTTTACCAGGTCGGTATCGGATGTCAAAGTGAAAGTCCGCTAACTCACCCACCCAGCGCTGCCCTACTGCATTCAACCTTGCTGTGCTGAGGATATAGGTCAGCGGATTGTTATCGGTGTAAACTGTGAATGTTGGAGCATAGTAGAGATAGTCTCTAAACTTATCACAGATGGCCCATTTGAGTGCCAAAAATTCCAGTTTCCCCGAGTGTAGGTGGTAGTTCTTTTCAGCCGGGGTTAATGTGCGGGACCCATACCCAATGACGCGGAGTTTATTGCCCTGTTGCTGATAAAGCACAGCCCCTAACCCTTCATTCGAAGCATCGGTGTGTAATACAAAGGGCAGGTCACAATTTGGGTAAGCTAGCACTGGCGGGCTTGTCAACAAATCGACAAATTCGGAAACCGCATCCTGATGTTCTGCAGTCCAAACGATTGGGGTTCTCGAGTTAAGCTGCCCTTTTTCATTCTTTCTTAGTGTACCTTGACGATTGGGATCTTGGGGGTTTTGCGTACTCTCTCTTGTTCCAGGTGGCGTGAGGAGAAGCTCAAAGAGTGGCTTGACCAATCTCGAGAAGTCTTGGATGTAAGACCTGTAATAACTCAGGAATCCCAGCAGCGTCCGCACTTCTCCCACTGTGCGGGGTTCCTTATTTTTCAGGGCCCTGACAGCCTCCAAGTCTGCTGGGTCTATCTGGATTCCATCTCCGGACACCAAGCGACCAATGTATCGCACTTGACTTCTAAATAGCTCACATTTTTTTGGTCGAAGCTTAATTCCATGCTCTCTCATCTTACTAAAAACATTTCGAAGATGGTCAACATGATCGCTGAAGGATTTTGAGTAACATAGTACATCATCTAAATAGGGTGCACAGCACTCATCTCTAATACCCTCCAACACTCCTTCCATGCATCGTTGAAATGCAGCTGGGACGTTTGTTAACCCAAAGGGAATACGCACCCACTGCATAGTGCCCATGGAGTGTTAAAGGCAGTGACATGTCTAGAGTCCTCACTCACAAATCCCTGATGGTATGCGCTTCCCTGATCCAGAATGGAAAACCATGAATTTCCCCCAAGGCTATCTAACAGATCTTGAATCCTGGGCAGGGGATGTCGATCAGGGATGGTCTTGCGGTTAAGAGCTCGAAAATCGACACACAAGCGCAAGCTACTGTCTTTTTTCCGAACACATACCACTGGTGACGAATACGATGAGGATGACTTCTTAATCCAACCTCTGTTCAACAGATTTTGCACATAGTCTTTGACCTCCTTATAAAGGGGTTTTGGGATGGAATTATAACACCTCTGGACTGGTGTATCATCTGATAAACGGATTTTCAACTGCAGATCGGGAATACACCCGATGTCTCCCTCATCCTGAGCAAACACATCTGACTCCTCAAACAACATTTTCCTCACAATATCTTGTTCTTGTTTATTGAGGTGTTCAAGATCAACAGGTGGGTGCCATTTTTCTCCAACTCTCCTCTCATGATGTTCCCTTTTACAGACATTGTCCGCTGATGTGAGCTGGGATGAACACAAAAGCGCACCATTGATCTGTTGATCTGGATGTGAAATGCTGGAGGAAGAGCAAACTGGTCTAATTTCACTGATGGGTTCAATATTACCTAAGACAAGTCTCTGAGGTAGGTAAATGTTATGGTTTGTGGAATTTTGAATTGGAATTTTCACTGTCTTTGAGGCACCAGGAGGCACATTTACAACAGCAGGAAATAACTCCAACCCTTCGGGGATGAAACTTTCTGACGCTGGTTCGAACATCATGGTCCCACCCTTGTGCCCTGTTCTTACTCTGCATTTTACCTCTAGGACCTGACCACAGGGGATGGTGGTTCCTGACTTCCCATTCTTTACTATACAGCTGGCAGTACATTCTTGGAGGAGGTTAGAGTTCACTGTGGACACCAAGGTTTCAGTGGCACCTTTTTGCATCTGCAAAGCTTCAGACAGCAGATCAATTAGGCTCATGTTATTTGCACAGTCATAATTCTCCCTTATGATCTCCTCAATTACATTGAACCCAAGCAGCGGACAGTCCATGCATTTTTGACTCACCAAAAGGGGCACTTGGATGGCGATTTTGTTTTGTTTGCCACTTGTGATCTCTAATAAAACCTTAACCCACCCATCAAAGGGTACAGCTGTCCCATTTGCTGCAGTGACGTGTAGCTGGCTATCTGCTAATAGAGATTCTAGTGGTTGGATTTCGATGTTTGGTAGGTTCTTCTTTAGCCACATCTGTCCAGCCATACTGATCTGAGCTCCACTATCCAAAAGCATTTGAGTCTGGACACCATTTAAATGGCAAGTTATCATGCAGTGACTGCCAATCAGCTATGCGACACGTTTCCCTCCAATTTCCTTTGCTCTGCTGGATGTGTTCTGTGTTACAGGTTGCTCGCCTCTGGGTGCATGGAAAGAAGGTTGGGACACGAGATCTTCTCCGGTCACTGGTGGTCCCTCCCCAGTGACCTCCTCTCTTTTAACGCCCGACTTTTCATGAGACAGCCCACAGCTCGGTGCCCTGCTTGACCACAGAAGAAACAGTGAGTACATACTTCAACATTTTGGGATATACACTGTTGGCATTTACCCTTTGCCTCTGATTTTACTGGTTGTTGTGCACTTGCAGCGATAGTTTGGGTTTGCTGTTGAACACCAGGGCCCATTGACATGACAACTTTCTCTAGATTCTTCGTCAATGCAGATACTTGTACAGAAAGTTAATGAATGGCATCACGATTGGCTCTAACTTCGGCATGATTCAGTGAAGAACATTGCCCCTTCACATCCTCCTGCTGTGTCACAGTTGCAATTGTGACTTTGGATTTGTAGGTGTGACCTATTCGTTTTTGTCTTTCAGTTTCCTCACTAACAGACTGTGTAATCAGTTCTAGGATCTGATCATCTGAGGTTTCCTGTGTACCTATTGCTGCTTTAATGTCCCTCCGGACAAATGTGTATTTTTCATTCAGACCCTGATACAGTGAGTGTAGAAAAACACCTTGGACCAGTTTAAGGTCATACTGAAACTCAGATTCTGTTTGTTCTGAAGCAAACAACACCCTCTGCTTAAGCCCCATTAACCTATACATAAACTGTTGAGGGGATTCTTTGTCCTGTTGTTTTGCATTGCTCAGCTCCTGAAATAATTCAGTACTACTTTTGTCCCTAAGGTGAGCTCTAAGGAACCGTTTCAACTCAGCTACGGTAAGGCTGTCTTTTGTAATAAGCATCTCTTTGAAGGTACCAGGTTTGATAACCTTTAACACTGTTCGAATAACTTCTGACTCTGAGAAATTTTCTGCTATACCTTCATCAATTTGCTTACAAATGCTGTTGAAACTCAAGTCTGAATTTGAATCAGACATTTGCCCACCATAAATTTTGAACTCTCTACGTGGCAAATATGATGCAACATCAGAGAATTTGATCAGACCAGTCATTTGTTCAGACACTCTAGGCAGTGGAACAGTTTGTTCAGCTCTTGAATGTGATGTCAGACCTGTAGTTTGTGCTACCTGCACCCTTGCAGCCACTGATGTCGATGCAGGTCGCGATACCAGTCCCACAGTCTCTTCATTTTCTGCGACATCCAAAGCAGAATCTTGTTCTGTAGCAGTCAACTCACGAACGAGGTCATGAAGGGTCAGCAAACGGGCCATTTCTTGGTCCTCTAGACTCTGCAGTTGTTCTCCTCGCATGAAATCAACGATGACGTCGTAGAGTTCCATTTCTGTTGCATCCCCGTCTGGGACCCCCTTTTCTCCTTCCTCCGCGCAACACAGGGCTACCTTGTAGAGTGCTTTGCAGTTCGAAGAGCTGACCAGCAGGTGGAGCTGCTTCTCGATTTCCCACCGTAGTTCTTGAAGAGTAGCCATGACTGGACTGCGGGTGTCTGCCGCTCAACTCGCTGGTCTGGGACGAATGACGTTTAACCACTGTGCTTCTTTGTTGATCAGCACCCGACCACCAGGTGGCGCTGATCCCGGACGAGCCCCCAAATTGTTACCCGTATCAGGGCTTAGAAGCCTGAATGGGTAAGGTGAATTAACCACTTCTGCCGGCTCTGTAGAAAGATAAATGAAACGCTGTGAGACAGGAGTACTGGCTGTAAGCTCCGGCAAAGTTTAATTAACTCTCTCATTTTTCTTAGTTCTCAATGTATTCACAACATTCACAGATTTAACTTTTCAGAACAATTACTTGTTTCTTTGTAACACATTCCATTAAAGAAAATAACTTTTCAATAAAGACTTTTTCCTAAATTACTTTTGTCTATATTTAGTTGTTCTGAAACACATTATAATCAATCACAATACATTGACCTGCTACTGTTTTCACATGTTTTCACATCCTCATGAACACTAATTCCAGTTTCACACTGTCACATAAATGAATCTTGCATTTAGCTTCACAGTAACCTCATGTTTTACATGCAAGACGCCATTTTGCCTCTAGTTCACAAATACATGCACTGCCATTTTGGCTCGAGATAACTCCAGTAGCAAATGTACATTTAACTTGCTTAAACTTTATAATCCAATTACAATCAACATATAAAACACTTTAGGAACATTCCTAAACTCTTCCCAAATGAGTATTTTCTCTCATTTCTCTTTTTTGATTTACATATTTGTCACTCGTGTGTGATCTGATATTTGACTCATTACTACTGCATGCATCTGAACAAAACTAACAGTCTTTCTCAGTAACTTAACAAAAATCTACATATACATGTTTGAAACACAGTTTTTAACACCAGTTTCGACCAGTTTTAGAATCGTTTTTGCTCACCTGTAGAAAGATAAATGAAACGCTGTGAGACAGGAGTACTGGCTGTAAGCTCCGGCAAAGTTTAATTAACTCTGAAGCACCCGGTGCAGTACCTTAATTAAACAGCGCTAAACACCCTCTACAGGAAACAATAATAAAAGCAACATTTTCTTTACCCACAACAAAGAATGTAACGATGAATTTACCCATCAATAAACAAATGTTGAAGGCATCATTTATGAACAATACAAAATTTTAAAGGGGGTGTCCTTTTTTCCTCTTTAATTTTAACATTTTTTTTTTTTCAACCTACTACACCTGCACACAGAAACCGTTATCACGGCTACCCAGATATTTCCCGAAAAGGTGTAATTTCTGGTGTCCCGGCCATGGCCGATGGTGCTATAAATGTAGTGATGATGCCCACTGCTCAGTGCCCATCTCCACATTTGAGCAGAGCCCTTCACACAGGGCTCGCGCCCATAAAAGCGATTCAAGTCGATCACGCGCACTACATAGTAAACGTGCCCACTCCTCAGTGCCCACGATCACTATGTTACACCCGTCATGTGGTTTCTGTAAAAACGAAACCTGTGCACGTTCGTCTGGCCACGGCCGATGGTGCTATAAATGTAGTGACGATGCCCACTGCTCAGTGCCCATCTCCACATGTAAGCACAGCCCTTCACACAGGGCTCGCGCTCATAAAAGCGACTCAAGTCGATCGCGCGCACTACATAGTAAACGTGCCCACTCCTCAGTGCCCACAATCACTATGTCACACGCGTCATGTGGTTTCTGTAAAAACGAAACCCGTGCACGTTCGTCCGGCCACGGCCGATGGTGCTATAAATGTAGTGACGATGCCCACTCCTCAGTGCCCATCTCCACATGTGAGCACAGCCCTGCACACAGGGCTCGTGCACATAAGATCGACTCAGATCGGTCACGCACGCCACATAGTAAATGTGCCCACTCCTCAGTGCCCACATACACTATGTCACACACGGCGCGTGGTTTCTATAAAAACGAAACCGTTGCACGTACGCTCTGCCCAGGCAGACAGCGAGTCGAAAGTGGTAAATGTGCATTGCAGCCCACAGTTACTCGCAGACATCACGAGTCCCACGGGACCCGCTCAGCCCTCCCCCAATCGGTTAAGCACCGGGATGGGGTCGAGGACGAGCGATCTGCCCGCTGTGATCAGCGCGCCCCCCGCCTCAAATGCCACAGGCGTAACGCCCATGGTGCAGTGCACCCAAGCGCCGCCGTTGCCCAGTCAACAGAGCGCGCTTCGCATCCACCCCTTAGCCATTCATGCAGATGCATGGTCAGCGCTTCCAGGGGTTTCGGATTGGGTGCTAGGCATTATAAAGGCCCATACTGGATCTAAGACAGCTGAACAAGGCATTGATGAAACGCAGTTTCAGAATGCTTACGACCAGGAAGCTCCTCGCGCAGATTCGCAGAGGGGGCTGGTTCATGTCGATAGATCTGAAGGACGCGTATTTTCAAATACAGATAGCGTCAAGTCACAGGCGATATTTGAGATTCGCCTTCGAGGGCCAGGCATACCAGCTTACAGTATTTACTGTATGGCTTCAACCTAGGCACGGTTATGTGCCGAAGTCCCTCAACACGCCGTTTCGAGCTCAGGTTATTGCCCTGTCTGCCCTGTCGGTGTCAGGAGAGGATGGAGACTTGAGTCTTCTTTGCCCTGTTAGGGTTTTAACCACTTCAGCTGTTATTTTGATTTTTTGAGAATTAGGCATATGCAATATTGGACCCACCGGTGGGTCCCCAGAGTTGATGTGGTTAAGAGCTTATGTGTCTCGCTCCGCTATCTTTCGACAGACTGAGCAGCTGTTTGTCTCGTTCAGTGGACGTTCCAAGGGAATGGCTGTTTCGAGACAGACTCTATCCAGATGGATAGTTGACGCCATAGCGTTAGCTTACGCTTCCAGGGGCCTTCAGTGCCCACTGGGCGTCAGAGCACACTCCACAAGGGGCGTCGCCTCATCGTGGGCGTGGTCTACTGGGATGTCCTTACAGGATATATGTATGGCGGCAGGTTGGGCATCGCCGTCTGCATTTATCAGGTTCTATAACCTGGAGGTTCCCGCCTTGCAAGCAAGGCTGCTGTCGGTATAGCCGAATCTGGGAATTCTGAGTTCGTGAGCGTTATGCGCTGCCGACTGTTATATGGGCAGTATTGCGTAAGACCCGCATTGCCACATTGGTCAGGCCTTGCCTGTACTGCGTTCTCTGCCGTGCGTACGATTCACTCTGGTTCGCTTCGGCGATGAAATAAATCAGCTGAGTCAGCCTTTTCGAGCTCCTTTTATAAGGTTGGGCCACACCCGTTTCGGCGGGAAGTGGCGTTAAGGGCGCATCAGACTGCGCTCGATAGGCTGTGCACTTGCCGCAGAAGCAGCCAATGAGCGAGCGAGCCGTCTCGCCTATGGCTGTGTACTGCTGCAAATGCGCTTTACAAAAATTCAAAATTAAGGATAATTTTTTGCTTCAGTATTTTGTGAAAAGAGACTTTTCCCGTAGCGTCTTAGCTAAGACGCAGTACTCGTTCCCTCTTCTAGAGAGAACCGAGGTTACATTAGTAACCGAGTACGTTTTCTCCTCAACTTATAGCACTGTCTTTGTAATTAATAACGGTTATTTTGACATTTCACACAAAACAAACATGTGTAGGGACTGACGGAGGTCTGGGAGGATTCAGCCTCCTAGCTCCTCTAAGGAAGCGGATGACCAAATCGTTGCTTCCTATTGACTGACCGAGCGCTGTTCAGAAAACGTTGCGATGGCCGCCACATAAACTTTGAGCGTGGATGGGGCTCTGCCCTTATCCAACAGCTCCTGTAGGAAGGAGAGAACCTCCGTCACCTCACAACTAAGGGGTGAACATCCCCGAGCCGTGCACCAGCTGGAGAACACCGACCACTTCGAGGCATACAGCTCCCGTGTCGACGGAGCTCTAGCCTGAGTGATGGTATTTAGCACTCCCACTGAGAGATCAGCGGGTAACCGTTGAGCACCCACACATGGAGGGACCACAACTCCGGTTGAGGGTGCCAAATCAAGCCCCTGGCCTGCGAGAGGAGGTCCCTCCTCAACGGCACTGGCCACGGGGCGATGTCTGCTAACTGCATCAAATCTGGGAACCATGGTTGGTTCTTCCAAAAAGGTGCTACAAGCAGTATTGAACATCTCGTTTCTCTCACCCGTTCCATCACCTGCGGAAGGAGGGAGACGGGAGGGAAAGCATAAAGCGGGCAGCACGGCCATCTCCGTGACAGCGCGCTTTCGTCCTTGGAAAAGAACGCGGGGCAGTGAGCGTTTTCGTGGGACGCGAAGAGGTCCACCGCCGCCCTGCCAAATCTCTCCCACAACAGCCGGACTGTTTGCGAGTGTAGAGACCATTTGCCCGTGGGAATGTTGCTTCTGGACAGCCTGTCTGGACCCAGATTCTGTAGCCCAGGCCCATGCACTGCCCTCAGCGAACGCACGTTGCGCTGAGCCCAAACCAGGAGGCGTTCCGCCAGGAGGCGTTCCTGACAGTTGATATGATGGAGCTTTTCCTGTTCTGACCACAGGCCAAAGGACGGTCTGCCCTCGAACAGTGCTCCCCATCCCGAAGTGGAGGCGTCCGTTGACACCATCTTCACATTCGAGGAAGTCCCCAGGCTTACACCTGATTGGTACCAGCCATTTGCTGTCCAGGGTTTCAGGGCTGTGACACAGCCCTGATTGACCTTGAGATGCAGTCGGCCAGACACCCATGCTCTGCGCGGCACCCGCGCCTTCAGCCAGAGCTGCAGGGGGGGCATGCGGAGCAAGCCCAGCTGCAGAACTGGAGATGCTGAGGCCATGAGACCCAGCACCTTCTGACAGTGCTTGAGCGAAACGGTCGCGCCGCAGCGGAGAGAACTCGCTGCGCGCTGAATGCCCAACACGCGCTGTGGTGACAGCCGTGCCGTCATGGAACACGAGTTCAGAACTATACCCAAAAACAGAATCGTCTGACTGGGGTTCAGCCAACTCTTTGCCCAATTGACACTGAGACCGAGCTTCTCGAGGTGATCGAGTAAAACGGCCCTGTGCTCCATGAGCTTCGCTCGTGATCGAGCCATAATCAGCCAGTCGTCCAAATAATTCAGCACTGGCATGCCTCTGAGAGGAGCGAGCGCTGCATCCATGCACCTCGTAACGTACGAGGAGCCACGGACAAGCCGAACGGCAGGACTATAAACTGGTATGCCTGGCCCTCGAAGGGCGAATCTCAAATATCGCCTGTGACTTGACGCTATCTGTATTTGAAAATACTCGTCCTTCAGATCTATTGACATGAACCAGCCCCCTCTGCGAATCTGCGCGAGGAGCTTCCTGGTCATAAGCATTCTGAAACTACGTTTCATCAATGCCTTGTTCAGCTGTCTTAGATCCAGTATGGGCCTTTATAATGCCTTTGATTGTGGGCGCTGAGGAGTGGGCACGTTTACTATGTATTGCGCGCGATCGACTTGAGTCGCTTTTATGAGCGCGAGCCCTGTGTGAAGGGCTGTGCTTACATGTGGAGATGGGCACTGAGCACTGGGCATCGTCACTACATTTATAGCACAATCGGCCGTGGCCGGACGAACGCGCATGGGTTTCGTTTTTACAGAAACCACATGACGCGTGTAACATAGTGATCGTGGGCACTGAGGAGTGGGCACGTTTGCTATGTAGTGCGCGCGATCGACTTGAATCGCTTTTATGGGCTCGAGCCCTGTGTGAAGGGCTGTGGTTACATGTGGAGATGGGCACTGAGCAGTTGGCATCGTCACTACATTTATAGCACCACCGGCCGTGGCCGGGACACCAGAAATTACACCTTTTCGGGAAATATCTGGGTAGCCGTGATAACGGTTTCTGTGTGCAGGCAAGCAGGCAACTGTACAGGCTTGCGCATTGCAAAAGACGCTGAAACAGTCACAATCCCTGGAACTGAAACAGCGGCGCACTTAGGTGAGAGTTCGGCCACGGCGACTCGTACACCGGCGCTTTTTTTTAGGATGGCTTCGGGGCTCCCGGCCTCACCGTAATCTAATCTAATAATAAAAATAAGGGGCGACGGCCGGTAGAGCGAGAACGGGGGTCTCGAGCTTCGTTGCTGAAGCTGTTGTGATAACGGCTTTTGTGTGCAGGCAAGCGGGCAACTGTGCAGGCTTGCGCGTTGCAGAAAACGCTGAGACAGTCACAATTCCTGGAACTGAAACAGCGGTGCGCTTGGGTGAGAGCTCGGCCACAGCGGAACTCGTACACCTGCGCTTCGATGAAGCAGCCATCGTGAGTAGTGCAGCGTCATGCAGCAGGCTTTAGATGGCAACACCGCTTTCGTCCACCGTGCAGTAGAGGGCGGACAAAGGTGCGTCGCTATCGCCTGTTCCACCGGCGGAAGTGACTGGTAGTTCCTGTTTGTAGCATCATCCAGTGTGGAGAATGCTAGTGAGACAGGCGAACAAGTTCGCGCTGAATATTGAGCGTTCCAAGCCTTTGCCAACTCTTGGAATGAGAGGGGGGTGCTGGTGCAGACCACTCGAGGCCGAGACTCATCGCACAATAGAACATAGATAACGTAGCAAATGTTTAAACTGAGAAATTTTACACTTTTATCCACTTAATTAGCTCATTTAAAATTTAATGCCTGCTACAGGTCTCAAAAAAGTTGGCACGGGGGCAACAAATGGCTAAAAAAGCAAGCAGTTTTGAAAAGATTCAGCTGGGAGAACATCTAGTGATTAATTAAGTTAATTGATATCAGGTCTGTAACATGATTAGCTATAAAAGCTTTGTCTTAGAGAAGCAGAGTCTCTCAGAAGTAAAGATGGGCAGAGGCTCTCCAATTTGTGAAAGACTGCGTAAAAAAATTATGGAAAACTTTAAAAACAATGTTCCTCAACGTCAAATTGCAAAGGCTTTGCAAATCCCATCATCTACAGTGCATAACATCATCAAAAGATTCAGAGAAACTGGAGAAATCTCTGTGCGTAAGGGACAAGGCCGGAGACCTTTATTGGATGCCCGTGGTCTTCGGGCTCTTAGACGACACTGCATCACTCATCGGCATGATTGTGTCAATGACATTACTAAATGGGCCCAGGAATACTTTCAGAAACCACTGTCGGTAAACACAATCCGCCGTGCCATCAGCAGATGCCAACTAAAGCTCTATCATGCAAAAAGGAAGCCATATGTGAACATGGTCCAGAAGCGCCGTCGTGTCCTGTGGGCCAAGGCTCATTTAAAATGGACTATTTCAAAGTGGAATAGTGTTTTATGGTCAGACGAGTCCAAATTTGACATTCTTGTTGGAAATCACGGACGCCGTGTCCTCCGGGCTAAAGAGAAGGGAGACTTTCCAGCATGTTATCAGCGTTCAGCTCAAAAGCCAGCATCACTGATGGTATTGGGGTGCATAAGTGCATACGGTATGGGCAGCTTGCATGTTTTGGAAGGCTCTGTGAATGCTGAAAGGTATATAAAGGTTTTAGAGCAACATATGCTTCCCTCCAAACAACGTCTATTTCAGGGAAGGCCTTGTTTATTTCAGCAGGACAATGCAAAACCACATACTGCAGCTATAACAACAGCATGGCTTCGTCGTAGAAGAGTCCGGGTGCTAACCTGGCCTGCCTGCAGTCCAGATCTTTCACCTATAGAGAACATTTGGCGCATCATTAAACGAAAAATACGTCAAAGACGACCACGAACTCTTCAGCAGCTGGAAATCTATATAAGGCAAGAATGGGACCAAATTCCAACAGCAAAACTCCAGCAACTCATAGCCTCAATGCCCAGACGTCTTCAAACTGTTTTGAAAAGAAAAGGAGATGCTACACCATGGTAAACATGCCCCGTCCCAACTATTTTGAGACCTGTAGCAGAAATCAAAATTGAAATGAGATCATTTTGTGCATAAAATTGTAAACTTTCTCAGTTTAAACATTTGCTATGTTATCTATGTTCTATTGTGAATAAAATATTGGCTCATGTGATTTGAAAGTCTTTTAGTTTTCATTTTATTAAAATTTTAAAAACGTCCCAACTTTTCCGGAATTCGGGTTGTATAATCGCAACGATTATTGGGTGCATTATAAACAAATTAATTTATTACAATTATTGTATTATATTTCAGACAGTGCAGATTGGTGGCGTACCGTGTGGTAAACAGTAAACAATGAGTGACGTACACTTGTGATGCGCGGGTCGTCTCATAACCCGCAGGCCCCGCGGGTCGGGTTGGGGCGGGTTAAGAAATTGGAACTTTATTGCGGGGCGGGTTTGGGCAGGACACTAAAAACAAAATATTTAAAAATCCATTTATGTTGCATTGAATTTAGTGGTGGAAATTTTGATACTTTCCAGAGATTCGTTGTTTTTCAGTTAGTTCACCAAAATGATTCATTCACTGATTCGTTCAGTGACCATTTCTACATATTACACAAATACGCCAGCAGTTGGCAAAAAAGAGTGTCTTATGTGTTATGTCTTAAGTCAATGAACGTATTTACTTGTGACAAAAACTGATTTGGCTTTATTAAAGTGTGTGCATGATCGCATTAAATAAATAGTCTAAATAAATTGTTCAGATTATCAAAGCACGAGGTTTTATCGGGGATTAAACGTGGAGTTATGTTCTGTATTCCAAATATGAAAACAAGTGTATGTGTACCAATAACTGCGCTTTGTATCTGCTGATTGCTGATCGAGATTTACATGTTTGGCCGACTGACCCTGTATACTCTCATTCATTTCATTAATGAAAGAGATGTATCAGTTCATTCAACTCTTTCACCTACGAGAATAGCGTATTCGTTCACTACATTCAACAAGTTACATGCTCCGTCACATCTTGAGTAACTGTTTTTAACGGGATGAAACAGTTAACAGAGCTGTTCACGAGCTGCGCATGTGCTGCTAATAGAACTTCATTGAACGAGAAATGAGTCTTTTACTGTCTATGGTCAGTGGATTACGTCAACGAGAACGATTCGTTCACCTAAAAGATTTGTTCACGAACGAACCATCATAGTGCAATTACCTATAGCCTATATTAAATATCTGGAATATATATTTTCTTATTTTATTAGGTTCTTTGACAAGGTTACGATTCAAAGGTATAAGTAGCAATGTAACTTTCGTGTGTCCCGCTGCGCGGGGCGGGTCGGGCGCGTCAAGAAATTTTATTTTATTTGCGGGGTCGGACAAATAATTTCATAAAAACGGGACCCGCGGTTTGGAAAAAACCCCAACCCGTATGGCAAGCCAAATTAACTTTTATTTATTCGCAGGATATGTATTCTTGATATCAACAATTCAATTTTCACTAGTAACAATGTTAATTCTTGATATCAACAATTACATTTCCACTAGTAACAATTAGAATTTTTGATATCAACAATTACATTTCCATTAGTAACAATGTTAATTTTTGATATCAGGAATTAGATTTCTACTAGTAACAATTGCTATTTTTGATATCAACAATTAAATTTTCACTAGTAACAATGTTAATTCTTGATATCAGGAATTTTATTTTCACAAGTTAAATGTCACCATAGGCTTCCATTCAAATTTAATTGTTGATATCAAGAATTACTTTCTTACTAGTTGAAATTCCGATTTCACATATCAGAAATACAATTCTTACTAGTAAAGACATTTATTTTTGATATCAGTAATCACATGGTTACTAGTACAGAGGTCTATTCTTGATATCAACAATTTAATTCTTGATATCAACAATTTAATTCTTGATATCAACAATTTAATTGTCACTAGTGACAATGTTCATTTCTGATATCATTAATATAATTGTTACTAGTAAGAAAGCCATTTTAGATATCAGAAATTACCCTCCCAATTGTTGATATCAGAAATACATTTTCAGATATCAGAAATGAACAGTGTCACTAGTAACAATTACATTTTTGATATCAAGAATTAACATTTCAACTAGTAACAACTAAATTGTTGATATCAAGAATTCACATTTTTACTAGTAAAAATGTCATTGTTGATATCAAAAATTATTTTTCTACTAGTAAGAAATAGAAAGCTGATATGTGAATTTAGAATTGTAACTAGTAACAAATGCATTTTGATATCTGTAATAGTTTTGGCGCTGTTTTAACATTTAAACATGTGAATTGTTGATATCAAAAATTTAATTCTTGATAACAACAATTTAATTGTTGATATCAATAATTGAATTCTTGATATGAACAATTACATTTCCACTAGTAACAACAGGTATTCTTGATATGAACAATGACGTCATCACTCGCAGAAGTAAGTTTATCATATCAAAAATGAAATTACAACTAGTAATACACTTAATTCTTGATATCAGTAACTTAATTCTTACATGTTAAAATTGCATTTTCACTAGTAAAAATTGTCATTTAAGATATCATTAATTCGTTTTTGGATATGTGCATATCAATGAACCCCTTTTTGGATATGTGCATAATTTAATGACGAGTCCAACCCTTTATGAATGTTTATGGAGGATAGATGACAAGGTAAAGAGTCCAACAGAGAATGAGCACATTCGATTGCCCTCTCGACTCAATAATGAGGTGCACATATTGGTCACTACTTGCAATAAGTAGCACAAACAGCATCAAACTAATATTACTGTAAGAAAATACTCATATTATTAAATAGGGTAAATACAATCTATTGCTAATAAAATATGCTATTTTCACTTAGTGTAAATATAATTCATTGTATTCAAATAGGCCTGCCAAAATCTAATTCTAAACTATCTGTGATATTACGTTTATCCACTAGAGGGAGCAACATTATAAGGATTTATTTATTGAAAATAAATGCAATAAATGTGTATAACCGTAGTGTAGCAACAGTAGTTTAATATTATTAGTGTGCATAGAAATATGTTAAATGCTTGTAGATCATTTACCCCAATAAAACAAACTTGATTAAATATACAGTATCTACAGAAGAAATGACACTTTGCTACAAGTGAACAGCTTGTATAACAGTGTAAATTTATTTACCAGTCCTCTTGTCCACCGATGCTTCAAGAACCGGACAACACGTTATATAAAAATAATTCCTATTAGGACACTAGTAACAATTAGAATTTTTGATATCAACAATTACATTTCCATTAGTAACAATGTTAATTTTTGATATCAGGAATTAGATTTCT
Source organism: Carassius carassius (assembly GCF_963082965.1). Taxonomy (NCBI): domain Eukaryota; kingdom Metazoa; phylum Chordata; class Actinopteri; order Cypriniformes; family Cyprinidae; genus Carassius; species Carassius carassius. Next base: position 17,818,280 of record NC_081803.1, read on the forward strand.
ACTAGTAACAATTGCTATTTTTGATATCAACAATTAAATTTTCACTAGTAACAATGTTAATTCTTGATATCAGGAATTGTATTTTCACTAGTTAAATGTCACCATAGGCTTCCATTCAAATTTAATTGTTGATATCAAGAATTGCTTTCTTACTAGTTGAAATTCCGATTTCATATATCAGAAATACAATTCTTACTAGTAAAGATCTTTATTTTTGATATCAGTATTCACATGGTTACTAGTACTGACGTCGATTCTTGATATCAACAATTGAATTGTTGATATCAAGAATTGAATTGTTGATATCAACAATTACATTTTCACTAGTAACGACACGTATTCTTGATATCAAAAATGACGTCATCAGAAATGCAGAAATGCGTTTATCATATCAAAAATGATATTACAACTAGTAATACACATAATTCTTGATATCTTTAACTTAATTGTTACATGTTAAAATTACATTTTCACTAGTAAAAATTTTTATTTTAGATATCATGAATTCCTTTTTGGATATGTGCATATCAATGAACTCCTTTTTGGATGTGTGCATAATTTAATAACGAGTGCAACCCTTTATGAATGTTTATTGCTGATAGACGACAAAATAAAGAGCCCAAAAGAGAATGGGCACATTCGATTGCCCTCTCATGAAAATAAAACGCTCCTGTAGGTTATTTTTAATAATTATTTTTATTTTATTTTGACAGAGACTATTTAACTCCGCCTACCAACGTGTGGTAGTGTTTGTTAAAGATATAAAACGACATAGTGATAGTATCGATTTCTGTGGAGCAGATGGTAGAGCATAAAGCAATTGTTTTTGGAGGCGACAGACCCGGGTTTGAATCCGCCTTCTGCCGAGCTTTTTCTTCAACCTTTTCACGTCCCCTATCACCTCGAAAGGCATATATTTTCAATAAAACTCTACGAAATTATCGAAAAGTGGAAAATAACGTGGATATTGTGTAATGCTAGGGGTAGTTGTAGGGGCGGTGTCCATTTAATCATTTGTAAATAAAAATTATAATTTACACTCAATATGTTATTATTGTTATTATTATTTATAATGTGGCCTACAACAATAATGAGGTGCACATATTGGTCACTACTTGCATTAAGTAGCACGAGCAGCATCAAACTATTACTGTAAGAAAATACTCATATTTATTAAAAAGTGTAAATAGAATCTATTGCTAATAAAATATGCTATTTTCACTTAGTGTAAATATAATTCATTGTATTCAAATAGGCCTGCCAAAATCAAATTCTAAACTATCAGCCAATTCAACTGGAAGATTTAGGCTGTGGTATTAAGTTTTCAGACTATAAGGATCATTCTAAGCCTTTTCCAGTTTTATATACATTTACATTCAATTATTTAGCAGACGCTTTTATACAATAACAATAGAAGCATAGATCAACAAAAGAACAAAATCAGTATACAAGTGCCATGACAAGTCTCAGTTAGTCTAGTACAGAATGCATAGCCAGGTTTTTTTTTAATTAAATATGAAAAGAAAGAAAAGTGCTAGTATTAGTTGGTTAAGTGCTGGCGAAAAAGATGAGTCTTAAGATGTTTCATGAAAATGAGTAAAGATTCAGCTGTACGAATTGAGATTGGGAGGTCATTCCACCAGCTGGGCACAGTCCAGGAAAAGGTCCGTGAGAGTGATTTTGAACTTCTTTGGGATGGCACCACAAGGCGTTGTTCACTTGCAGAGCGCAAACTTCTGGAGGGCACATAAGATTTAACTAGTGAGTAGGTATGTTGGTGTCGTGCCAGTGGTTTTCTTGTAGGCAAGCATCAGTATCTTGAATTTGATGCGAGCAGCTACTGGTAGCCAGTGTAACCTGATGGGGACAGGAGTAACGTGAGCTTTTTTTGACTCATTGAAGACAACCCTTGCTGCTGCATTCTGGGTCAGCAGAGGCTTGATAGTACATGCAGGAAGAGCCAGGAGGACATTACAATAGTCCAGTCTGGAGAGTACGAGAGCTTGGACAAGAAGTGGGGTGGCTTGCTCTGACAGGAAGGGTCTAATCTTCCTAATGTTATATAAGGCAAATCTGCAGGACCGGCTCATTGTAGCAATGTGGTCTGTGAAGCTTAACTGATGATCCATCATAACTCCTAGGTTTCTGGCTGAATTGAAAATAAATGCAATAAATGTGTATGTAGTGTAGCGACAGTAGTTTAATATTATTGGTGTGCATAGAAATATGTTAAATGCTTGTAGATAATTTACCCCAATAAAACAAACTTGATTAAATATACAGTATCTCACAGAAGTGAGTACACCCCTCACATTTTTGTAAACGTTTTATTATACCTTTTCATGTGACAACACTGAAGAAATTTAAAGCGAGTGTACAGCTTGTATAACAGTGTAAATTTACTGTCCCCTCAAAATAACTCAACACATACCCATTAATGTCTAAAGCGCTGGCCAAAAAAATTGAGTACACCCCAAGTGAAAATTTTCAAATTGGGCCCATTAGCCATTTTCTCTCCCCAGTGTCATGTGACTCATTAGTGTTACAAGGTTTCAGGTGTGAATGGGGAGCAGGTGTGTTAATCTGGTGTTATAGCTCTCACTCTCTCATACTGGTCACTGGAAGTTCAACACGGCACCTCATGGCAAAGAACTCTCTGTGGATCTGAAAAAAAGAATTGTTGGTCTACATAAAGATGACGTAGGCTATAAGAACATGCAGCATGGTGGTTTAACAGGATAGGTTTCACTCAGAACAGGCCTCGCCATGGTCAACCAAAGAAGTTGAGTTCACATGCTCAGCATCATATCCACTTTTTCACTAGTAACAACTGCTATTTTTGATATCAACAATTCAATTTCCACTAGTAACAATGTTAATTCTTGATATCAACAATTTAATTTTCACTAGTAACAATGTTAATTCTTGATATAAACAATTCAATTTTCACTAGTAACAATGTTAATTCTTGATATCAGGAATTGTATTTTCACTAGTTAAATGTCACCATAGGCTTCCATTCAAATTTAATTGTTGATATCAAAAATTGCTTTCTTACTAGTTGAAATTCCGATTACATACATACATACATACATACATCTTCTTCCGCTTATCCGGGGCCGGGTCGCGGGGGCAGCAGTCTAAGCAGAGAACCCCAGACTTCCCTCTCCCTAGACACTTCCTCCAGCTCTTCTGGGGGGACACCGAGGCGTTCCCAGGCCAGCCGGGAGACATAGTCTCTCCAGCGTGTCCTAGGTCTTCCCCGTGGTCTCCTCCCAGTGGGACGCGCCCGGAACACCTTCCCGGGAAGGCGTCCAGGAGGCATCCGGAACAGATGCCCGAGCCACCTCAGCTGACCCCTCTCGATGTGGAGGAGCAGCGGCTCTACTCTGAGCTCCTCCCGGGTGACTGAGCTTCTCACCCTATCTCTAAGGGATCGCCCAGCCACCCTGCGGAGAAAGCACATTTCGGCCGCCTTTATCCGGGATCTTGTCCTTTCGGTCATGACCCAAAGCTCATGACCATAGGTGAGAGTAGGAACGTAGAATGACTGGTAAATCGAGAGCTTCGCCTTGCGGCTCAGCTCTTTCTTCACCACGACAGACCGGTACATTGACCGCATTACTGCAGAAGCTGCACCGATCCGTCTGTCAATCTCCCGTTCCATCCTTCCCTCACTCGTGAACAAGACCCCAAGATACTTAAACTCCTCCACTTGAGGCAGGAACTCTCCACCAACCTGAAGAGGGCAAGCCACCCTTTTCCGACTGAGGACCGATTCCGATTTCACATATCAGAAATACATTTATTACTAGTAAAGACCTTTATTTTTGATATCAGTAATCACACGGCTACTAGTACCGACGTCAATTCTTGATATCAAGAATTTAATTGTTGATATCAACAATTACATTTTCACTAGTAACGACACGTATTCTTGATATCAAAAATGACGTCATCAGAAATGCAGAAATGTGTTTATCATATCAAAAATGAAATTACAACTAGTAATACACATAATTCTTGATATCTTTAACTTAATTGTTACATGTTAAAATTACATTTTCACTAGTAAAAATTGTTATTTTAGTTATCATGAATTCCTTTTTGGATATGTGCATAGCAATGAACTCCTTTTTGGATATGTACATAATTTAATGACGAGTGCAACCCTTTATGAATGTTTATGGCGGATACACGACAAGATACAGCGCAAAAAAGAGAACGGGCACATTCGATTGCCCTCTCATGAAAATAAAACGCTCCTGTAGGCTATTTTTAATAATTATTTTGTTTTTATTTTGAAAGGGACTACTTAACTCCGCCTACAAACGTATGGTAGTGTTTGTAAAGTATGCAAAAAGACATGGTTATACTATAGATTTCTGTGGTGCAGGTGGTAATGCGCAAGCAGTTTGCGTTTTGTCGAGACGGACCCGAGTTCGATTCCGCCTTTTGCCGAGCTCTTTCTTTATCCTTTTCACGTCCCGTATCACATCGGAAAGTTATGTATTTTCAATAAAACTCAACGAAATGATCGAAAAGTGAAAAATAACGTGGATATTGTGTAAGGTTAGGTCTAGTTGTAGGAGCTCCGGAAAGTTAAGGTTTGGATGGCATTTAATTTCAAATTAAATAGCATCAGTGTGCATTGCATACATTAGAAATATATCGATTAAAATGAGCAACCAGACTTATGACGTTATATTACTTAACACTTATTTAAGACACTTTTTCGAGTATATATCGAAAGCAATTTAGAGAGAAATGGCTATGTGGAATATGTGGAATATGTGTACTAGGAATTTGTTACGACATTCTAGTTCACCCAATAGCGGGCGATGTTGTGCTAAATAGAGTGTGGTGCTGAAGTGAATGTTTCTAATCTTTTTCCGCTTTTATTTATACAGTTGTTTTTGTATTTATTATTGTTTTCAGCTGTTTGTCATGTATGAATTATTCAGAACGATTCTTTTAATAAAACATGTTTTTCTCTCTCACCGTCATTGTGAATTGTACCGTGTTTAATCGGGTCTGTGCATTACGGTCGCTTCAAGCTGTCATTGGAACACCTGTACAGATTGTTGATAAAATATAAATAAATAGGTCTCTTTATGAAAGGCGATACAGCACAGATTGAACTGACAGTTGGACTGGCTGGCTCTGAGTGCGCTCCTCACGTTCTGTCTAAATTTTGTTATACCTTTCATATGACAATACTGAAGAAATGGCTCTTTGCTACAATGTAAAGTAGGCCTAGTGAGTATGCAGCTTGTATAGTGTAACATTTACATTTATTTACCATTCCTGTTGTCCACCGATGCTTCAAGAACCGGACAACATGTTATATAAAAATAATTCCTATAAGGACACGACTCATTCATGTAGCCAACGATATTCCAAAAAAAAAAAAAAAAAAAAAACTATCCATTTGTATGACGCATTATTATCTGTTATATTTTTTTCCTTTAGTTGTATTTTTTATTTGATGTATTAGAAGAAAGTGTAATAAAACCAAAAATAAACACCTGAAAAAGCGACATGAAGTTATTTTTTAAACTAAATAAATGCATTGTTCACTTTCCTTTAATTATGTGAATGACTTGTTGGCCAATAAAAAGAAACAGCATACATTTATTTTTATTTATTTATTTTTTTACAATTAAAAACAATTGCTTTAAATGAATCCAGCCATAATATAATTTTCAAGTTTCACTGACAAAACAAATAAATAAAGGAGGAGCCGTTTCTGCACATGGATGTTCTTCTGCCATCTTTGGCCAATGCTGAAAAAGGAGGAGTGTCGAAAATCTCATTAATATTCATGATCTCATTACCATAGCTATTATTACATGTAAAAATGGCATTTCTACATATCTGTAAAAGTATTTTTACTAGTTAAAATGTTATTTAAGATATCAGTAATTCTATTTTCACTAGTTGCAAGGACAATTTCATATATCAACTGCCTTTGTTGATATCAATAATTACTTTGTTACTAGTAAAAATGTGAATTCTTGATATCACCAATTTAGTTGTTACTAGTTGAAATGTTAATTCTTGATATCAGTAAATGTATTTCAACATGTTACAATTGTTATTTTTGATATCTGAAAAATAATTTCTGATATCAATATAATTTCTGATATCTAAAATGGCTTTCTTACTAGTAACAATCACATTCATGATATCAGAAATGAACATTGTCACTAGTGACAATTAAATTGTTGATATCAAGAATTAAATTGTTGATATCAAGAATTGATGTCGGTACTAGTAACCGTGTGATTACTGATATCAAAAATAAATGTCTTTACTAGTAAGAATTGTATTTCTGATATGTGAAATCGGAATTTCAACTAGTAAGAAAGCAATTCTTGATATCAACAATTAAATTTGAATGGAAGCCTATGGTGACATTTAACTAGTGAAAATACAATTCCTGATATCAAGAATTAACATTGTTACTACTGAAAATTGAATTGTTGATATCAAGAATTAACATTGTTACTAGTGAAAATTGAATTGTTGATATCAAGAATTAACATTGTTACTAGTGGAAATTGAATTGTTGATATCAAAAATAGCAGTTGTTACTAGTAGAAATCTAATTCCTGATATCAAGAATGAACATTTTGACTAGTGAAAATTGAATTGTTGAAATCAAGAATACATATCCTGCGAATTAATAAAAGTTAATTTGGCTTGCCTATTGGCATTCCCAGGTTAAAAATAATTGATATCAAGAATTAACATTGTTACTAGTTGAAATATAATCCCTGATATCAAGAATTAACATTGTTACTATTGGAAATGTAATTGTCTATATCAAGAATTAACATTGTTACTAGTGGAAATTGAATTGTTGATATCAAAAATTATAATTGTTACTAGTGGAAATGTAATTGTTGATATCAAGAATTAACATTTTAACTAGTGAAAATTGAATTGTTGATATCAAGAATACATATCCTGCGAATGAATAAAAGTCAATTCACGACATCAGGAAGCACGGACGCTCTCAGATCAGTTGGACGTGGTTGTGTACAAGAGGTAAAAATGATATATATACTGTTCGTTTTCTTATACAAACCGCTCGTTTCATGTCTTAGGTCATCAATGTGTACTTACGATGAGTAATTGTTTAATTTGGACTCCTCTGTGCATGCTCTTTGAGGTGGTGACCATAGACCTCCATTATATGAGTCACAGACAAGAACGGTTCGACCTAAAAATATCAAAATGGAAACTACTGCAGAAACAAAGACACCTACATCTTGGATGCCCTTGAGGTAAGCTAAAACATATCAAAATTTAATTTGAAAGTGAACTATCCCTTTAACACAAAAACCTTTAGCTTCATACACTGTAGACAAGTATGACCCTAACTGTGGAAACCCAGCTAAATTCTTATTATTTTAATTTTTTTAACAGGGGGTGAGTAATTCACTCCTTGATTTGCTTAATAATAGCCTGCTTTGAGATTGTTTTGACAGACATGTTAATGTATTATTTTAAATGCCTTTATTGCTAAGTGTTATTTTAAACGTGTTTATTGGGGAAGTCATGGCCTAGTGGAGTTTGACTCCTAACCCTAAGGTTGTAGGTTCCAGTCTTGGCCCAGTAATATGACGACTGAGGTGCCCTTGAGCAAGGCACTGAACTCCCAAATGCTCCCCGGGCGCTGCAGCATAAATGGCTGCCCACTGCACCGGGTGTGTGTTCACAGTGTGTGTGTGTGTTCACTGCTGTGTGTGTGCACTTTGGATGGGTTAAATGCAGAACACAAATTCTGTGTATGGGTCACCATTCTTGGCTGTATGTCACTTCACTTTCACTAAGTTTAAAAGCACAGCTGTAATTTGCGTGCAATGTATTTGGTTTCCATGACAACCCCATTCGCTTCCTGCTACTGCTCTATGTAATCAGAGTGTGAATTTGTAGATTTTCTATAGCAAAACTAAAATGTGTTTAAAATGCAACTGACCAAATCGTCTGGCTCGGTTTGCACCCCCCTCGAACTCGAAGACATCTCTAATTTGACTGTTAACAATCTGATCTCACCTAATGACTCAAGGCAAAGTAGGACGTAATTTGTCAGGAAATGTAGAAATAAGATGTACGTTTGTTTTATTTGTAACTCTTTGGTATATACTTTTATAATTTCAATTATATTACTAATAAAACAGATCTCTGGGGCCCCAAAAGTTAGAATTGTCCTAACGCATAACAACAGACAACTTTATTTCAACTTACTTGAAAAGTTAGAATAAAATACGTATTTAATATTTTTATTGTTAGGCTTTACCTTTGTGTGTAACTCCAGACTTTAAATGCCTTTTGGATAAATCTGAAGTTACTTTGTTTCAGATGTTTTAATTTGAGGTGTGCTGTAAGCAGGGCTTAATTTGTGCCGAAACAAGCCGGATCCGGATTCGGCACCTCCGAAATCGGATCCGGCACCTCAATTTGACGGATCCCCCTCCTCCAGGGCTGGCGTTTCCATATGGCAGACATATATGTGCCGTGAAAAATTTAAGAAAAAACTTATCTCTATTATAATTCGTTATTATTATTTTAAATCAGAGAGTTTTACAAATATTTAACCAATGATAAGTATTTAAAAGAGCTTGTCAGTAAAACTTCATTATGCCATTGGATCCTCAAGCTCTCACGAAACCTCGTCACTCCCCTTGCCTCCACTCAGATTGATGCGCGCACAGCCTGGAGGAGACAGATCTCTGCTTATTCGCAAAGCAAGGGTAAACAGCTACATCATTTTCTTTACTCAAACACGATGTCTGTAAAGGTTAATGTCTTTGTGTGTTTGAAGACTGGAGAAGTAAGTTTTTTGTCATCTAGCCAATATACTTTTGAATGTTTTGTATGTTTTGAATATCCTGTGCATAAGCGCTTTATCGTTTATATCATGAGACATTGGACAAGTTTACTAAACAACAAGAAAAACTAAGCGCCCATATAGCAACAATAAACGTTATATAGCCTGTAAAAGGTGATGATAGCATATAATGCGCTGCACTTTCCTCAGATGCGGACCAAACACAGATCTCCTCATTCGCCGGCCAAAGACCTTGTTAACTCCATTTGAGCTTGTTTTTTATATAACCTGATGTTAATTGCACGTGTCCGATAAAACACAAACACTGACGGCGCAGTGTTGTTTAATTATAGATCCCCACCCCCTTTCTTTCCTCCTCCCCCCCTGTATTTAAGTAGAGTGTGCCATGAAACTGTTTTATTTGTCAACAACCATCAGACATCATATTTTGTGTATTTGGTTGCTTAAACTCAACAAACTACGGCAATAATTCTTATTGTCGAGTTTTACTGCAGGTTTGAAAGAAAACCCATCACCTGCCCTGAACGCCTCCCCACACAACCATTCACACCATTCACAACTCCTGCAACCCATCCTGTACACCTCTCCAAACAACCATTCACACCATTAACAACTCCTGCAACCCGCCGTGAACACATCTCCAATCAAGCGCTCTCACCATTCACACCTCCTGCATCCCCCCTCTCGCCCACACCTGCAATTCAGATAAGCGAGGATTCGGTGCACCAGGTCTTCCGGAAGCAGAAAAGTAAAAAAGCACCAGGCCCAGATTGTGTTACACCAGCCTGTCTGAAATCCTGTGCTGAACAGCTGGCCCCCATCTTCACAAAGATCTCCAACAGATCGCTGGAGCTGTGCGAAGTCCCTTCATGCTTCAAACGCTCCACCATCATCCCCATCCCAAAGAAATCCAAAATTACAGGACTAAATGACTACAGGCCTGTGGCTCTAATGTCTGTGGTCATGAAGTCATTTGAAAAACTGGTGCTGGCCCACCTGATGGACATCACTGGACCCTTGGTGGATCCTCTTCAGTTTGCCTACAGAGCAAACAGGTCTGTGGACGATGCAGTAAACATTGGACCAGTGATGGAGTACTCGAGTCCTGCACTCGGACTCGAGTCCGACTCGACATTCCATTCTCTGTACTCGTGACTCGACTTGGACTCGCGGACTGATGACTCTTACTTGGACTCTGAATCGAGGATATATAAAATCGGACTTGAGCATTCATCACGTTGTTTTTTGACTAAAAACGTTATTAAAAAAATTATATAAGGTGTTACACTTTTCCTTTTTCGTGCCAAAGACCGGCCGGGATCTATTCTCTTCCCTCACAGACACTGCTACCGCTCGCTCTCTTTGCTTGACAACACACTCACTGACGTCACTCACTTTACTTTCACTTTACTTTTTTTCCAAAGCGCTCGGGCACTTGCGGGAAAGGATGAAGCTGATTGGCTAGTTCTTGTCACATGACCCACGGTGCGCTTGCGGCATTCTGAAAAGTTGAAATGTTTTTAACTCGATGCGGTGCGGACGCGCCTGGAAAAAACGAGCGCGACGCTTCCATTATTAGCGCGCATATGCTTCCATTATGAGCGTGCATACCGCGCGCCTACATTGGAAATAACCATCCAGGATATCCATGGCGTTTTTTCTTAAAATATGTTTTTTAAGGAAAACATTTCAGGATGTTTTCTTCATATAATGGACTTCAATGCCAACCAACTCAGTTGGTTGCTATTGTTTCCTCAAAAAAACTTAAAATATTTTCCAATACAGGACTCGAGACTCGACTCGGACTCAAACTCTGGTAATGGTGACTCGACTTGGACTCGACTCGGACTCTTCTTTGGTGACTCGGACTTGTCCTCGGACTCGAACACTGGGACTCGAGACTCGACTCGGACTCGACAGTTGGTGACTTGACTACAACACTGCATTGGACTTCATTATGTTCTGCAACACCTAGACAGACTTATGTGAGGATCCTGTTTGTGGACTTCAGCTCGGCCTTTAACACGATCATCCCAAACCTCCTCCTGCCCAAACTAACTCAGCTCTCCGTGCCCACCTCCGTCTGTCAGTGGATCAACAGCTTCCTGACAGACAGGCAGCAGCCAGTGAGGCTGGGAAAATACACATCCAGCACCCGTACAATCAGCACCGGAGCTCCCCAGGGCTGTGTTCTCTCCCCACTGCTCTTCTCCCTGTACACCAACGATTGCACATCTAAGGATCCCTCTGTCAAGCTACTGAAGTTTGCAGACGACACCACACTCAACGGCCTCATTCAGGACGGTGACGAGTCTGCTTACAGACAGGAGGTTAAAGAGCTGGCTGTCTGGTGCAGTCTCAACAACCTGTAGCTTAACACACTCAAAACAGTGGAGATGATCCAGGACTTCAGGAGAAACCCCCCTGCACTCCCCCAACTCACCATCATGAACAGCACTGTGACTGCAGTGGAGTCATTCAGGTTCCTGGGCACCACTATCTATCAGGACCTGAAGTGGGACATTCACATTGACTCCATTGTGAAAAAGGCCCAGCAGACGTTGTACTTCCTTCGCCAGCTGAGGGAAGTTTAACCTGCCACAGGAGCTGCTGAAACAGTTCTACTCCATCATCATCAAATCCATCCTCTGCACTTCAGTAACTGTCTGGTTCAGCTCAGCTTCTAATTCTGACCTCAGAAGACTACAGAGGGTAGTCCGGACTGCTGAGCGAATCATCGGTTCACTTAATTTTTTTTTGCACATAATATACCTGTACATACATAATGCTCATTGTAATATACCTGCCATACATTGTCAATTTGTGTTTTTTTTTTATCCTTAGGCTACCTACCTATTTGTATTTTTTTTTTTTATTATTCCATCTTGTGTTTGTGTTTTTGTTCTGTCACTGTCATTATGTTGCACTGCGGAGCTTCTGTCACAAAAACAAATTCCTCGTATGTGTGAACATATGGATGTGACTGAGGGCACATAGCCTAATACAGCATGTGGAGCGCCCGAGTACCAAATGGCTTAAAATAGGGTGTGCAAATTATACATTTTCGTGACAATGCAACAGTTTACCCGATTAGTCAAGTCAAGTGACAGTTCTTGTTAGCTGTCCCCATCGAAATGCGAGTGAGTCTTATATCGCAGCTTGCAGCAGGTCGCTGAAGTGCAGACAAGATGCGCTGATGTGAAGCGCGCTCCGAGAGATATGGAAGGCCAAGAGGGTCAAATTCACGTGAATTTTAACGCGTCAACAACACGTTAAATACGTGTATTTCACACGTCGTTTACACATTAAAAATCAGCGCGTATTTCACGTGTTAAATACACGTTAAATACACGTGAAATACACGTGAAGTAAGCGTTAAAAATCAGTTTGAACGGGTCAATGTCATTGGCTGCTGAGGACTTGGGTCAAACCACTTCTGTGAGCTTAGAGGGGTGTACCATTCATAGACAGGCAACCACCATTTAACATGCTATAGATCAGCTTATTCTGCCTTATTATTTTGTCTTTTTTTCTTTTCTTTATTTATATAGCCTATAGAAATAATATATTTAAGTTTCAGTTTTATGAAAAATTTATTTTTTACCACTTTTTGTAAATAAACACATTAGTGGATATTTTAGCTTTAATAGTGGTCACTCTTAAAGGGTTAGAAGTAAAACAACAAATCTGTTTTATGGATGGTAACTGTAAAATTATTACTGAAATATAATTAGTAATTAGTTACACTACTAGTTAATGCAAAAGTAATATAATTAAAATAACTAAATTACTAGTAACTACTTACTGCTCAACTCTGACTTTCAGTAAAAAAACTATATATATTTGGACATTCTCCTGCTGAGAAATAACTGATAAAAATGTAAGAAAAAATTTAGTGTTCAAGAGAAATTATTTATATCCGTCTTATTTGATATTCAATATCTCAGGACATAAATAAGGTTAATTAAAGTGTATCTGTTTCAAATGTTTTGGTGATAGTATAAGACTTAAGTTATCATCAAGCATTAACATTTGTGTGGGGGAAATAGTTACAATGGAGGTAAGCAATCAATTCAGGTTTAAGATACAAACCATTGAAATCAATGTGTCTTTAGAAAACAATCATCTCAGTAATCAACAGCTTTTATTGTGCTTACATTTACAGCTATCGCCAGCAGGTGGCACTTAGTGAAACCTCTTTTTGTTCAGCAATTCTGCACTTTTTGTTTTGTGATTATGCACTCATCAGACAATCAGTAATTAGGTACACAGGTGATGTTATAAGACATAAGCATTTAAGACTTTCAGGATTAAAATGAGAGCTTGTACTAGGGTCAGGACAACAGAAGTATTCTTCTGCTACCACCATACCACAGTGAACCCCCCCCCCCCCCCAACCCCCCATCGCATCAATATTACTAATCATATTTTTCAAACTGCTGAATTAAAATCTAGAAAAAATAGATGCCATATGTCATCTGAAAGGTCTCGTGAAGTAGAATAACACAACAGGGCTCTAGGCTAATTTTTTGCACTTGTTACACTAGTGCACCTAACTTTTTTCTTACAAGTCCACTTTTTTTAAATCGCTGTCCACATAAACAATATTGACTTGTAGCCTACATGATTAACTAACAATCTGGTCAACATAATGTTCTTTATTTGAAGCACAATTCTACAAGAAAGGTAACTTACTGAAAACGTTTTGGTGCTTAAAGTGTTTCACTGAGGTGGAATTTAAACTTAAAACATCTCAAGATATATGAAATAAAAAGAAAATCTAAATTAAGGGTTTTAAGGGCTTCAAACTGAACATATCATGGCTCAATGTCTTATGAACTATCCTCCACTGCAGTCACATGCCCCTCGGATGGCCAACTCCTGTAGTTTGGTCTTCTTGATCTTTGGCCTTGGCTTATCCAGCTGGCCACACTCTCTCTAGCATCAACATCTTCCAGACTTGGCCCTCTACACTGATTCTTATCAGATCTTAACTGTGTCTGAAAAAATGGGACAAACCTGTCTGATTTGAACCAGTGAACAGTCCCTAAACAGCTTGTACTTATTGGATCAGCTATTAAAATAGTTCAGTTTTGTATGTAATAGCAAAGTGATTATATTTTGTTAATATAATATATTTTATTAAGTTAAGTTAGAAAAGCGTTTGGAGCATTTTTTTGTTTGTTAAATATAAGTTTTAAGCTTTTTTAAGTAACGACCAAGCTGCAAGCGGCAGACAGTTAGCCTATGTTTGATCAATTTAGCCTTCTCAAATCATCACGACTTACCTAAAATAAAATCTATAGATATAAAACAGTTGAAGCAAATGACAATGTTTAAACGTTAGACCCAGATAAATGTAAGCTATATCCAATAGTTTGTGAGGAGATGCTTCAGGACAGGGAGACGGCAGCATGATCACTTGCATTTTTTTCCATGGATATGCCTCATTTTTGCTCATAAAGGTAAGAGTAATACATTATTCGTAACTGCACACACAATATCAACAAAACAGTTGCTCGTTCTGCCGTGTTGTCTTTAATAGGAGTACAAAAATTAACCGAAACTCAGTGAACACATATATATATATATATATATATATATATATACAAGCTTTAAATAACTACTTAACAAAATAAAACAAATCAAAAACAAAAACTCTTTCATTATAATCATAACCCATAAAGATGTACTTATCTCTAAAAGCGCTTCTAATGAGGGGATGAAAAGTCGGGATTGCAACAGATTCAGAAAACACTAGTTTATTAGTAAATAATTAAAATACCTTCTTCTAAAATGCAGGATTCTAGTGTCTGTTGTTGAACCACAGGGAGACCTTCAGAGTCACAGAGACTTTTTTTCCCCTTGAATGGCTCGTTGCACCGGTGCGACCTCAGAGTTTTTTAGTCGCACCATTGAGAAATTGTTTGAGGCTTTGAATAAACTGGAGCCAGTTTTATACAAGAAGTCAACCCCAGACCGATATAATAATAATAATAGGCCTATTGATGTCACTGTTTTACTTGTAACTTCATAAAACAAGATTTCAGTGTAAAATTATGCACCAGAATTTTATAGTAGATTCTCCTGATTAAAAGAGCCCAAAACTATCTGTCAAATCTGTCATTTATATCTAAAGATTTATAACACACATAAAACTGCACAGAGAGCATGTAGTTTAGCCAAAAATCTATGGTAGCTGTCATGTAGGCTTTTCACTCATAACTTCATGGAAAAAGCATAGGCTATATCATAAAAAAGATACGTCACTATTTGCAGATTAAAAACTGTCGAAACTCACCATAAAACATCATTTAGATCTAAATATATATTTCATAAAGCTATAACACATAGAAAAAAAATTAGGTAATGTATCTTAGCAAAAAAAAAAAAAATCAGAGGTTTCAGTCCCGTGCCGCCTTACCTCTCAACTTCACCAAACATGCATAGATCCTTTGATCAGATCGAAAGATTTCGTTCATAGAGCTGTGACACATGAAAGCAGACTGGCGCACTGAAGCTGCAAAGAAAAACAGCTCGATACTTCACGTTTCGTTTTCATTCATAGCTTCAAGAATCATGCATAGATCATTATTTTCAGAAAATTATCCCAATTCATCGTAATTTGTTCACTTGATCTAAATATATTACTTACGATTTTATCACACACATGAAACCATTCAATTGATAGCAAACAGTCATTGAAACTATGCTGAATCAACATTTCGTTGTCAACATTAAGTCATTGAATCAACATCTAACTCTGATGTTGATTCAACATCATTTTGCACCCTGATTTAATATTGAAACAATGTTGAAATTCTGTCCATAGATCAACGGAATTTCAATGGTATTTCAATTATCAGGAATATTGAAACAATGTTGAAATTTCAACTGAACTAAGGATCAACGTGATTTCAATGGAATTTCAATTGTTTTTAAATGTTAATTTTAAATGTAATGCCATAAATTAAATAGCCTGCTTTATCTACAGCCAGGATGTTAAAAAGTAATGGAACATTTGAAATCTTGTATAAAACACAGAACACACCACACTATTTAAAATCAAATTCATGTTTATTAGCCTCTCTGCTCTTTATTTACACTTCATTGTCATCTGATGCCTGCATAAGTTGTTGTCCAGTCCCTCCTGCCCGGTCTGGCGCATAGCGCAGCCACTTTTGCACAGCTTGTGCAAAAGAAAATTGGGTGATGGTAGCTGTCCCCATCTGCTGAGTAAGAGCATCTAAAACAGAAGATAAAATCACAATGCAAAATAGCATTTAAGTTAAACAGAACATATATTTGAAGACTTGGAACAAATTCAGTAGCCTAGGCCTATGATTTTTCAATGATCGGATAAGGCAATAAGTCCTCTTGTTGTAGGCTAGATCATATCTCCCCTATAGTCAAAGCACTTTTCAAAACTGCCTGTTCATGGATGTATTCGAATTAAAGGGAGGCAAAAAGGATTAGCTTGCAGTGACTTCTTTCATAAGGAAAATGTATGAGGCCAAAGTGACTCTAAAAATTTTATGTTTATTATTTTATTAGTTCAGAAGTAGTTGTTAACTCCACAAATGTAATCAAAATAACTGGATACTAATTAAATAGTTAATGTAGATTAGAGTTACCATAGACAAAAGATGTTTTGACGAAATAATCTTGGACAAAAACCGTTGCATTCAGTTTTGGACGAGGTTTTGGGCTGGAAAACCTTGCTGACATCTGGCAACCCTGCAGGTCGACAGCTGACATTAGGGCTGCTTCACGATTGACACACCTCTCTGGCTACCAACCAAAGGTAAGTTAACGTTACTGTTATATATAACGTTACACATTAGACATTATATTGCTAACGTCACTTGGACTGTAAGATAGTTTGCTGTGGTCTAGTTCCCAAATTTTCTAAATAATAATAATAAAAACCAATATGGTAAGGTAGGCAACACATGCTCCAATTCCTGTCAGAAAATGCACGTTGCCTACCTGACCATAATGCTGACCTATCGCAGGGTGGTATTGGGTATGGTATTATTTATACCTTTGGGATGAAAATATTAACATGATTAACACGTGCAGGCGTGGCGTTTCAGCTGCGTCGCGTGCCTGACGCGTATCGCTTTCTTTTCCTGTCAAATGTCAAGAGCGCATTATTGTAGCGCGAAAGTACATTGCACTGAACACGTTTTAAGTGCAGGCATATACTCTGAGCGAGCCCAGAGACAATTCTTACAAGAGCAGCGTGTATCTGAGAGCGCCCCCCAGTTCCAGCGCGCAAGCAGAGATGTTCGCGCTTGGCACTTTAAATTCCACGCGTGAGCAGAGAGATTCGCGCTCGTGCATTATATTAATGTACTTTCGCGCTACAATAATGCGCTCTCTACATTTGAAAGGAAAATAACGCCATAGACGCTGTGCTACTGCTGTTAGGTCAGAGCCAGAGGGAGGGCCGCCAATAGACAAGTCTACATTTGGATTAGCGGTGTGTTGCTCTTATCTTTACGGCAACATTTCAACTGTTTCTCATTTTGAGGTGAACTAATCCTTTAACAATTATAGATCACTGTTACAAGTCACTGAATGCTGAGGTTTATTTTTGGATTATTGTGTTAACTTCGTGCTAAGATTCCTGGTGCTGCATGGGGTGAGTTGGGGTGTGCATTAAGGCCCTTTGGCTTGCAGCCTAGGATTGATAATATAGTGGTGATTGAAAATGGAGCAGGACTTACCAAACAAAGATCGGCAGAGTGCCAACTCTTTAAAGGGACGTTTTTGTTTGGTAGGCTCCTTGTTCTTTTTTCCAGCCCAGTTCAGTCTTGAAGCCAGTTCATTCGACAACTGGTGTGCCATCATACGGCGGATCCTCACCTCTAGGGTAGTCCCTCCAATGGTGGCGAGATGAGCAGTCTGGCAAAGTATTACACATTTGCAGCGTTAAAGGGATACTCCACTTTTTTATGCTCATTTTACAACTCCCCCAAAGTTAAACAGTTGAGTTTTATCGTTTTCGAATCCATTCAGCGGATCTCTAAATCCTTCTTTAGAAGAATGTCAGTAACCAGACAGTTTCTGGTCCCATTGACTTCCAAAGTATACATTTTTTCCTACTATGGAAGTCAATGGGACCAAAAACTGTCTGTTTACTGACATTCTTCTTCTTCCTCACCAATCTCGTATATTTTAGCAGTAAACGCAATGTATTTGTCCCTTAATGTCCGTCCCTCCCCTGCCACAGCGTACTCTCCCGTCATCTACAGACTGGAGCTGGATGGTTAAAGCATTGGATTTCTTGATTCCGCTTTGGTGAAACACCCCTCTATACAGTGCTTCAAGATCAAACATAATTTTCAGCCAATTTGGTCTGTGCAGAATTATAATTTTTTTCAGTCTGAATGTAACTTGGATTGATAAAGGCATACTGAAAAAACAGCAGTTTTAAGGAGATATTGAAATGAGAAATGTGAAATTAACCCATTAGTCTACTGTCATAAAGGTGCATATGCATATCAGTGAAGTTCTCTGACAGAATAATGATGTAACTAAAACTACCATTGCCTGTCGGTTTGTGCCATTTAACAGTGTCTCTTCTGCATGGTCCAGGGCCTCCATGGTGTGGAAGGGCAGCTCCAAGGGCTCCGACAGTGGCTGTACCACAGACTCCAATTGTCCACACCTGCAGGACTGGCGGAATTGCCTAAACTCCTCCCGCAGGTCCTTCACCTCCTTGGACAGCTATTGCAAGTGGTGCAAGTTGTTTGCAGAAATAAAATAAAATGAAATAAAAAAAATGTTGTTTTGCTTACTTTGTGTGCAATAGTGTTCTGTAAAAGAACAGAAAAGTAAAAAATCTCTGTTAAAACAGCAATTAAAATTCACAATCATACAGTGTAACTGTACTTTATACATATGTACTCAGGTAACCAATCTGTTATTAAAAATATAAAAACAAAGAAAGTTTCATATAAACAACATAATATACAAATTAAATATACAGTGGTTTATTTTTTTCAGCTACAGTTAATGTAATAGTAGCATTCAAGAAATACATGTAAAATATAAAAAACGAAATAAACTTTAATTTAGGCCTATAAAATATACAATTCTCATTAAAGCTAATGAATTACGCCTCGTTAACTGGACTCCACCGCCTCCTCAGATCACCATAAATGTTAAAGGGATTTTAATGCTAAAATATGCTATTTTTTATGCTGCACTTTCTTCCTATAGTGAATATCAAGCTACAATATATCTGTTTGTCAGCTCAAATGTTTCAGTGGTAGAACTTTTGCCTAGCATGTCAGAGGTCCGGGTTTGGGTTTTAACCCACACTCGTATGTTTTTTTTTTTTTATTTATCAAAACTTATTATGTTTAGCAGTTGTTGTATATCAGACAGGGATACGTTTGTGTATATTTATGTTTAGTAATTTCACCGGAACGAATAGACCGTCTCCACAACGGATTGAAGCGCGTGTCCGAGTGCAGACCTTATACAGTGCAGACTGTACACAGCATCCGGGCCACTGATCGCAGCGACAACAAACACGTTGATCACTTGATAAAAATAATAAAAAATAAAACATTTCAACTCTAGATCGCCTCTTATTAAATTAAACTTATTGTACTAACGTGCAATTGATGCTCAGCTAAATAATTGGAGATGTTATATTTATTTGTATTGGTACATTCGTGCCGCAATATGTTTCTATTATGAAGTACCGGTATGTGGGCTATGCCAAAAATAAATTTCAGTGACTGCAGCACTGCGTCGGTTACTACACTAACCATCAAGTAAAAAATCAGCCTAGTATTTGATTTGGTACAATTTATTAATATCGAACATTAAGCAAGCTTACCTGTACGCTTGTGCCAAGGGTCCAGAAATGAGCTGTGTCCGGTGCAGTACGTTGGGTATACTACCCGTTGATCTCCCGGTCAACCAAAAATCGATGGATTTTCAATCATATTTCCCGGTCAACTATATTTCGATGCATTTTCTATCATATTTCCCGGTCAACTATATTTCGATGCATTTTCAATCATATTTCCCGGTCAACTATATTTCGATGCATTTTCAATCATATTTCACGGTCAACTATATTTCGATGACTTTTCAACAACCGCGTCGTTTCTCTGTCCACTATAAATCAATGACTTTTCAAAACATTCAGGGATCACCCGGAAACCAAATATCAATGCTTAATCAATCATAAAGATAACTATAGATAAATGTTGTTCCAATATTGTTGCCATCAACATTAATAACATCAGGTTTTCATCGATATTGTAATGGTGATTCAACATTTATTTTGCATTGAAATTTCAATATCAACCATAATGATGATTCAGATGGAAAAACAATGTTTATTCAATGTTGGCTTGCTGTCTGAAGCTATGTTGAATGAATGCAGGGATTGACCTCATTATAAACTTGAAAGCTGCGAGAATTATTAAAACTACAGAAATGTAGGACCTGATTAAATATAACTATTACACAGAGATTTGAAAAATAAAATTCCACAACTTTTTCAAAACGTTTTTAGGCCTGGAAATTGTTGTTTTAAAATCGCATGGCATTTTCGTGACCTTACAGACCCTAAATGCAACTGGTGCACGCTCTTAAAATCACTTAAACTGGTCCAGCAATGTGATTGCGCGAATGTTCCGTTACCTCTCCCTCCTGTAATCACATGCCGGATCCGTTATCCCGCTTTGTTCCGGGACCTCGCAATTTACAAATTAAGTATTGGCTATAAGCCATTTTAATTATTCACTTTTTGATGAACCACCATAATATACTTGACACTTACACATAGTTCTATATGACTGTCCTCTTTTTGTCATTGTGTTTTTGATATATATCAGCACAGATACAACATGACTGATAAGATTTGTGATTCGTTCTCAAGTTTCCAAATAAGCTAATGCAACAAAGATGAACATTTTGTCAGTTAAATTTTCACACAAAAGGAATCATACTCAATGAAACAAACTTTAATATTAAAATGCATGTAATTCATGTAAATTATGACTATTATTTACCTTTATGACTTTATGACAATTGCAGTTTTTTTTTTATTGCTCTCAGAATGATGGCTTTATCAGTTTCATTACAATTGATGTTCTGAAAAAATATTAACCAGAGAAGATGCTGGCAGAAATATTTTAAGAGTTAAGATGAGTTTAACTGTCTTTTTAAACCAGGGGTAAAATAAAGCATAGACCATAGGGTTCAGACCTGAGTTCATATACACGACCCATGTCAAAACGTTTATGGTTGTGGAAGAAACTGCTGATATGGAACAGATATAGTACGGAATCCAACAAAGCAGATAAACTGTGACAATGATTCCTAATGTCAGAGCAGCTTTGCTCTCAGATTTCCTTCTCACTGAACCTTCATTTACACATTTGCCACCCTTCATCAGGGTGTTTATAACTTTCACTTGCTGATGTACAACATAGAAAATCCTCAAATATAATGATATGATTAGGATACAAGGAAAAATAAAAGACAAGAACAGATCAGTGACTCTCCAAGTAAAACCCACCAAAACAGAACACTCTCCATAACACATGTTTGTTTTGCGTGAAATTTCAAAATAACTGTTATCAATAATAAAGGCAATGTTATAAGTTGAGGAGCAAACCCAGCTCAAACAGATGCTTATTAATGTTTTAGTCATGGTTATTTTCTGTAGGTACTGTAAAGGGTGACAAACAGCCACATAACGATCAACAGCAATTAAAACTAAATTACTTAGAGATGCTGTGAGAAGCATCCAAATAAATATTGAATAGAGTCCACAAAAAGTGTCTCCAAAGTACCAACACATCTCAATCAGCCTCATGGCCTCTATGGGCATCACAAGTCCAATAAGCATGTCAGTCATAGCCAGAGAGATAATGAGCAGGTTGGTTGGAGTGTGAAGTTTCTTGAAGTGAGAGATGGAGATGATCACTAGCAGGTTCAGAAACAAAGTCCATGCTGACAGCAATGACACAAACACATAAATTATGTTGTATTCATGACTGGAGCGTTTTCCCTTGATACAGGATGAGTTGATGGAAGGAAAGCAGTATTGAGTCTCATGATCCTCTGTGGCATGGGCCATGAGTGAGTCTTTTCCTGTTAGGAGTTTGTTCTGCTCTCCTTAGTGTCCTTTCATTTATAGTGTCTGGATCAGACTGACCAACCGATCTACCGCCCACTCTGATGCTGCATAATGATTTTTTTTTTCCTCCAACACTTTCAAACTTGATGTGATCACTTAGGACATCATGCTAATGAGGCTTTTATTGCCTACATAGCCTAATAAGCACTCAAACGCACGCATAAACTTTATTTTTAAATAACTTTATTTTAAATTTTATTGTGTCTTTTTTTAACATTCCCTTATTGTATAGTTGTATCTACATTTTATATTTTGATCTAGATTTTTAGGCTTTAATGTTAATGTTATCTGTGTGCAACGGGGGTCTGAGAGTAACGCAATTTCGATTCTCTGTTTGTATGTACTGTACATGTGGAAAAATTTACAATAAAGCAGACTTGAACTTGAACTTGATAAAGCGATAAACTAGTGTTTTCAGTTTAAGAGATGAATTCGGTGACACTGACTTGTCATCTCCACATCAGTAAATGCACCTGCATGCAAATGACATACAGATGACGTAATCTGAGAATATATATATGTATGGATATATAGATAGATAGATATGTAAATAGATAGATTTTTTCAGATTTGAATTGTTTAATTTGACAACATGGTCTCACCCTTCATCGTCACGTATTGATGCTTGGTCATTGCCCTCTGGCGTCGACATTCGAGGCAGAAGTTACCCCCTTTCCGTCGCTTTTAAACATAGAGGGCCATCCGATACACTTCAGTGTAAATCCCTCACCTTTAAATCTAGATTAAAATGGCTCATTCGAATTCTGCCGAAGGCATTCAGAATATGTGTTTTACCCAAATAAAATTGACAAACAGTAAGTGTTTGAGAAGGGTGGTGCATTAGAAAAGGGGCTCATCTCCTGTTTCCAAAATGCATCACAAAGTGCTTGAAAAAGCTGTAAACTAATTCCACATTGCACAAGGTGCAAACAACCTTACGCCTGTTTCACCCATACTCCGTCTGCAGTGCGTATGCGTTGCATATTTTTTTACGCACCCATGTTAACGGATTCTAGTTGCGTTCCAGGAGCGTTGCGTCTGCAGCAGTGCAGCGATCATTTACGTACCGAGTAGCGAACTGCAAATGCGTCCTGTGTGAAAGCACATTGAGTCCATGCTGCACCACATACGTAACGCACACGGACTGCATACGCACTGCAGACGGAGTATGTGTGAAACATGCGTGAGCAGGGCCGTAGCTGGGGTCAGCGGGGACCCGGTGAAGGTTGTACCAGTGGGCCCAGTTTGAAATTGTTTAATTTGTATGTTCGTTTATTTTTATTTATTTGTGCTATTTACACAATGTTTAAGTTTTTTTTTTTCAAGTTTGTAGGTGTCAAGGTACAGAAACCAAATAATTAAATGTAAAATAGCACTGGATAGTCTTCAATGTAAAAATGAAATATACAATCAAACCTACATTTATTCAGACACCTTCAACATTTCTCACATTATTACAGTTTTGCTATATATATACGCATCCAAGCTCGGTCAAGTGTCGCTGTTCGTGATACGCGGCTCTCGATCTCTCTCGTGCGCACCGAACACAGCGTGCGAGTAACCAGCTACTCTGTTCAGCTTTTCCGCGTCTTGTGTTTGGATGCTTTAATGTTTAAATCGACAAGCGGTAAGACTTAAAAACATGTGAAAAAGATAAGCTTTTGTGACGATGCGCAGCAGTGGCCCGTCAACTGTCCTGAGCATGAGCACCGATAACGGCCCACCACTATTATTTTACGAATTGCACAATTTTTATGAATTTGTATGAATTGCTTACACCTAACCCCGCCCCTAAACATACCCGTCACTGGGGTCTACAAAATCATACAAGTGAGGTCACATGAATTTGTACAAATTACAGGTAAGGTTTCCACACATCTCATAAAATAGTTGATCTTCCCACATTAAATTATTAATTTGATATTTGCCTTTCGTGGAAATCAATTAAAAAGTACACACATTTACCATATTTTTACCATAGTAACTGTCACTCGACCATTTCATGTGTAGTCAATCCCTTACAAAAATTAACCATGGTATTATTTCAGTAATAGTGTATCAAGGTGTATTTTTTATTTTATTGGTTAAACCATTGTTAATTTCTGGTTACCATAATTAAACTATAACAACCATTTTTTTTTTGGTTTAATTTGTGGTGATGCACATGAAAAAATACTATAGTAATTTATAGAAAAAATTATCGTGTTTTTGAACAATGCTATAGTAAAGTACTTGAATTAATTTGTTGTGGTAATTCTATAGTTTCTGTGATGATATAACCATTATAGTAATATAAAAATATATATTACTTTACCCCAGTACTGTACTAACTTCCCTTTCAGTCGGTCACTCTCGACGCCACGTCAACAAAACTTGGCGGTGAGCAGAAGAGCAAGAGGCCCCGGGACGGGTGACCCAGAGAGAGGTAGTTGTTTTCTGGGGGATGGTGAAGGCACCTCTCCCTCCCCTGGAGGAGGGCTAGGCGGAGAATCTGGAAATCTCGACAGGAGAGCAGTTTTCTCTCTCTCTGGGTCCCAGGAGGGCACGGAGAGTTGCGGACGGCCAAGCTCCGGACCTCACTCATCCTCCTCCATCGCCAGATGGCAGCAGCGGGCGGTTCGAGAGCGTCAACAAAGGCCCTACTCACATACCCTCTGCCAACCCGTGGAACCAGGTGAGCCCTGCACCCAACACTCGCACCACAATCCGGCCTGCTCAAAAGCCGCCCGAGTTGGATTCCTGTGTTCCACCTCGCTGCCCCACTGCGGGTACGGCTGTGGTTCCGCTGGTCCCGCTTGTTGTGTTTTTAAGCGCCTGGTCAGCGCTACCCAGCCCGTCTCGCTGGCTTCTGCGAACCATCAGCCTCGGCTATGCGATTCAGATCGCCCGGCATCCCCCCAAGCTCTGCGGTGTCCGCTTCACTACAGTGAAAGCGTCCGATGCCCCTGTCTTGCGTGAAGAGATCACAGTCCTACTGGCGAAGGACGTGATAGAGCCGGTCCCTCCAGCCGATATGAGGACGGGGTTTTACAGCCGTACTTCATTGTACCCAAGAAAGGCAGTGGGTCATGACCGATCTTGAATCTGCGAGTTTTGAATCGGGCCCTCCATCGGCTACCGTTCAAAATGTTGAAACAGAAACGCATTTTCGGGTGCGTCCGTCCCCAAGATTGGTTTGCAGCGATCGACCTGAAGGACGTGTACTTTCATGTGTCCATCCTTCCGCGACACAGACCTTTTTTGCGGTTTGCGTTCGAAGGACCGGCATATCAGTACAAGGTCCTGCCCTGCGGGCTGTCCCGGTCTCCCCGTGTCTTTATGAAAGTCACTGAGGCAGCTCTCGCTCCTCTCAGAGAGCAGGGTGTTCGCATTCTCGACTACTTAGACGATTGGCTGATACTTGCACTGTCTCAAAATCAGTTGTGCGAGCACAGGGATGTGGTGCTCCAGCACCTGAGCCTGTTGGGCCTTCAGGTCAGCTCGGAAGAGAGCAAACTCCTGTGGCAGAGGATCTCTTTTCTCGATATGGAGTTGGATTCGGTTGAACAGACAGCACGCCTCACAGAGGAACGTGCGCGGTTGGTGCTAGCCTGCTTGAATACGTTCAAGAGCAGGACAGCGGTCCCACTGAAACTCTTTCAGAGGGTCCTGGGGCATATGGTGGCCGCAGCGGCACTTACACCGCTCAGCCTATTACATATGAGACCGCTCTAGCACTGGCTTTATGGCTGAGTCCCGAGGTGGGCGTGGAAGCGCGGCACGCACCGGGTCCAAGTTACACCGGCCTGTCGCCAAACCCTCACTCAATGGTCAGATCTTGCATTTCTCCGTGCAGGGGTGCCCCTAGAGCAGATCTCCAGGCATGCTGTGGTTTACACGGATGCCTCCACCACCGACTGGGGGGCCACGTACAACGGGCATGCAGTTTTAGGGGTTTGGACGGGCCCGCAGCTGCAGTGGCACATCAATTGCCTAGAGTTGCTAGCAGTACACCTTGCCTTGAACCATCTCAAAGGTCTCTTATGAGGCAAGCATGTGCTGGTCCGAATGGACAACACTGCGACCGTTGCGTACATCATCCGACAAGGTGGTCTGCCCTCCCGTCACATGTCGCAACTCGCTCCTCCTTTGGAGTCAGAAGGTTCTGAGATCACTTCGTGCAGTTAACATTCCAAGCCTGCTCAATCATACAGCCGACGAGCTGTCTCGAGCAATGCTCCCGGAAGAATGGCGACTGCATCCCCTGACGGTCCAGCTGATTTGGAGACGGTTCGGAGCCGCTCAGGTAGACCTGTTTGCTTCTCCAGAGACCTCTCACTGCCAGTTGTTCTATTCCCTGACCAAGGGAACTCTCGGCACGGGCGCACTGGCACACAGCTGGCCGCGGGACCTACACAAGTATGCGTTTCCCCCAGTGAGCCTTCTCGCACAGACACTGTGCAAAGTCCGGGAGGACGAGGAGCAAGTCTTGCTAGTAGCGCCGTATTGGCCCACGTGGACCTGGTTCCCCAAACTAGTGCTCCTTGCGACAGCCCCTCCTTGGCCAATTCCTCTGACGAAGGATCTACTGACTCAGAGATGGGGCACCATTTGGCACCCGCGTCCAGACCTTTGGAAACTCCATGTCTGGTCCCTGGACGGGACGCGGAGGTTCTAGGTGACCTACCCCAAGAGGTAGTGAACACCATCACTTCGGCGAGAGCACCGTCTACGAGACACGCTTATGCCTTGAAGTGGAACCTGTTCGTTGAGTGGTGTTCTTGTCGCCGAGAAGACCCCCGAAGATGCCCGATTGTGGTCGTGCTATCCTTTCTGCAGCAAGGGTTGGAGTGAAGGCTGTCTCCCTCCACCCTCAAAGTCCAGGTTGCCGCTATTGCTGCATACCATGACCCCGTGAATGGGAAGTCTCTGGGTAAGCATGACCTCATCGTCAGGTTCCTTAGAGGGGCCAGGAGGTTAAATCCTTCCAGGCCCCCCTGTATACCCTCTTGGGACCTGTCTCTAGTGCTTAAATCACTACAGCAGGGCCCATTTGAGCCTTTGCATTCAGTTGAGCTAAAGTTTCTTTCATTGAAAACTCTGCTCCTGCTTGCACTGGCCTCCATCAAGAGGGTAGGGGACCTGCATGCATTTTCGGTCGACGATTCGTGCCTAGAGTTCGGGCCGGCTGTCTGTACTGTAGACCCTGTTGAGATCCTCCATCACCCTAAGCAGCTGGACGCGGCGGAACATCCGGCGCCAGACCTTCATGATGAATCCGGGAGAACCATGGAAGGGTTGGTTCCATATTGAGACCTAAGCGGTACTCATATGTGTTTAGTCCACGGTATAGCCTTAGAGCCCGTGTTTCCCCGGCAGTTTCTGCCTTCCCAAGAGGGTTTTAATCACCTCAAATTTCTCTGTATACTCCTAAACGGATGCTATATGTGTATTTGCCTCTGAGACCTCCTTCGGGAACGATGGGGCTTCCGCAGCGTCCCGGCTCCAAGCGACGTGGCATCGAGAGTGACCGACTGCATCTGCTGCCTTCTTATACTCATGCAGTGATCAGCGGCAGCTGGATGCAATAATTGCATGCCAATGTGCATTGGCTCGTTTAGTTTACACTCGAAGTAGATTGGTTTATCGAAGCGATATCCCATATTCGTCGGTCACCGACGTGGCGTCTCCGTTCCCTCCTTCAGGGAACGAGGGTTACCATATGTGACCGAGACGTTTTATACAACAACAGGGTATATTATACTACAATACAAAACTGGGGGGAAAATCCCGTACCATCTCAATCCCAGAAGAATAACTCCCATTACCTCCCATTCCCTGGGTTTTGGGGAATCTGTCAGTTAGGCCTACAGTAAAATAAAATAAAATGAAATAAATACAGCAGCCTACAGAAGACAGCATGCCAACTTTAGTTGAATAAAAATACAAAATGTATTTTTTTGTTAATTTATAGAACTGAAAGCCATCTTAAACAATGCACAGTGTATATTGCACACATTCAATTTCATGTAAATCATCCAGAGTTTCGAAGTTTCTCACTTAAGTTCACAGACCGAGACAGCAGAAAGTGCATTCTGTATTTGCTTGAATTATTTTACAGTAGCTAAACATTTCGTTGTTATTCTGAGCGAACACAAATAAATGTAGAGTCTTTACAGATTCTAAAGATATACTATTCTTATCTGTATGAACAAAAATTAGGGAGTATTTTAAGAGCAAGTGTCCGCATCAGTGCCTCCATCTCTCCTACTGTGAGCGTGCTGCTGTTCAGCTTCCACACACGCTTCAATAGCGCACATTTCTGTTGGACAACATTAGACTGAGATTTTGTTTTCAATCCCGAATGAATTTCCATGACATGCGAGATTCCCGAAAAAATGTCAGCCTCTAGTGGAAACCTTACCTGTATGCATTTTGAAGTCATCTAAATCCATCTTTAATGCACTATATTGCTTGTCTATGGTCCGTGTGCAGTTGTTGGCATTTGGGAAATTATCGCCCCTACTGGTGCTCCAGTAGTAACTCCAGCTTCATACATATGTGTCATTTTCATGTTTAGAGGAGGCAAAATGTGACACTAACACGTATTCTTGAGTGGACCAACATGTTTATTTCACATTTTGGCATGATACCGGGTTGGATTATGACCCTGAAAACCCAAACTTTCCAGCGCACCTATATTTCTCATTGGTTGGCCGTCCTGCGTTAGAATTCGAAGGTGAGGGATTTACACTGAAGTGTATTGGATGGTCCTCTACGTTTAAAAGCAACGCAAAGGGGGTACCTTCTGCCTTGGATATCAATGCCAAATGGCAATGACCAAGTGTCAATATGTGATGATGAGAGGCAAGACTGTGTTGCATTTGAAAGTAGACATTTCAACGTATCTCTCTCTCTCCCTCTCTCTCTCTTTCTCTCTCTCTCCCTCTCTCTCTCTCTTTCTCTCTCTCCCTCTCTCTCTCTCTCTATACTGTATATATATATATATATATATATATATATATATATATATATATATATATATATATATATATATATATATATATATATTGTTTTCATGTCTGCAAGTATACATGGAGTTTCTCACTCAAGTTCACAGTGGCTGAGTTGGCAGAAAGTGCATCCTGTTTGCATCCATTATTTTACAAAATCGCAATGTTTTGCTTTTATAGTGAGTGAGTGCACACAAATAAACACAGAGGCTTTACAGATTCAAAAGATGTATTACTCTTATCTTTATTACCAATATGATGGAGTATTTTAAGAGCAAGTGAATGCAACGGCACATCCCTATATCATGCTGTAAGCGCAGTACTGTTCAGATTTCAGACTCCGCACAGACACTTGAATAGTGCACATTTTTCTAGGTTAACATTAGATTGAGTGGCCATGAAAGTTGCTACTACTAACATAGTCTAGATGATAAGCCCTGTTTGAGGTCAGTGAATGATAGGCCAGCATTTGGATGTAACTTTACTGTATTGCCACAAAATCCAGCCATTAACAATTTTTCCGTCACAGACTACGTGACTGTATCACTTTCTGTAGATTTTTTTTTATTTGACTAAGTGACAAATAAAATTTAGGTCGACCAAGCCTCTCTCATCGACTAAAGGTTAGTCGACTATTATGGAGGCAGTCCTACTTTTCATATTTACATAAAAGGTCTCTAACACTATGCTTTGCAATATCCTAGTTAATTATTTGGTACATGTATGCAGTAAGCCTAGCCTGCTTTTAAAAACTGAGGTGCCGCTAGTTGAGTTGTTTTGTTTTAACGGTTAATGTTTTATAATGCTAATTAAAAAAAAAAAACAATGTTTTTGTCATGTGTGGTGCTTTGGTTTAGCATCGGTTACTTCACATTATTTAAATGTAGTCATGTTTAAAATCTGTTATTCTGGATGTTAACGAACCAATATTTAGTTTTAGTACCTAATATGTGTAAATTTTTCACAAGCTCTGAGATAAAGTCCACGGGCGGGAGTGGACACAAACATTGTGAGTGTGGGTAGGAGTGGAACACATAGTTTGCAGGAGCAGGTGGGCCTGGTCACACATTCAGCGGGGGCCTGGTCATACATTCAGCGGGAGTGGGCGGGCAGGGCTCTACACTCAACCAAGCGTTCTAACCACGACCTCGCTTGTAAGTTTTAAGATCTTTGGTATGCCCAAACATACACAGTACACACTGACTAAAATTCCAAAAGTGAAAAAGCATAATAAGACCCCTTTATTAATTAATATGATTAATATGAATTCAGTAATTTGACAAGCAAATGTAAATTAATAGCTTTGCAAATGAAAACATTATAACCACTTTAGGCCTCATGGTCTCATGGCTGGAAATGTCTCTCTATATTTCACGCCCCCACACACAAACAGTGTTTTTGTTGTTTTATCAAGAAAATGGATTACTCTGAAGTAATCCTCTGATGTAAACTCTGAAGCCCTGTTATGGACATCATGGCTTGTTATTTATATAATGTGCACCTGAGGGTGCTGTTAACACCTGTAATACACGCAGAGATGCTCCTCAGGTGCATCAGTCATTTCGTGAGTGCAAAACAAACACAGGCAAACACACACAACATACTGATGTAACAGCTGCTGCTTTCTACTGCAGAGTCAGTGATTTAAGAATAAAGAATTTAATATACAAATTAATCAATCCACCAAAATTAAAATTTGAAAAGTTAGGCAAGGCAAAGCAAATTTATTTATATAGCACATTTCGTACACAATGGTAATTCAAAGGGCTTTACATAAAAGAAAGTAAAAAAAAAAATCACAAAAATAAAACAAGGAATTTAAAAACTTTGAAACAGATTGAATTTTTTTTTAAATGAATTAAAGACAAAATCATTTCAGGGTTGCATTAAATACAGTTTACTACATAAAATACAGTGCAATCGGTGCTCATTCAATAAATGCACAGCTAAACAGATGAGTTTTGAGTCTCGATTTAAAAGTTTGTAATGTTTTATCACATCTGATCTCTTCTGGAATCTGATTCCAACTGCGGATGGCATAATAACTAAAAGCAGATTCCCCTTGTTTTGTGTGAACCTTTGGTATTTCTAACTGACTCGACCCTAATGATCTGAGTGGTCTGAGGTTTATATTCAGTGTGCATATCTGCAATGTATTGACTGCAAACAAAACATTTATTTTTTACAATATTTTTTTACCTGCTAATATGCTGATTTAGCTGCTGCTTTGATATGACTACTGAAATCCAAGTCTGTCTTCAGAATCAAAGATTCCTGACTTGATTTTTAGTTGTTAGACCCCTAGAGTCAAGGTCTGCATTCACATTGAGAACTTAAACTTTGTTTCCAAATGCAATGACTTCAGTTTTTTCGCTGTGTAAATGCATAAAGTTCTGGCACATCCAACTGTTTATTTCATCAATGCAGAGGGAGTCAATGGGGCTGTGGTCATTTGGCGATAAGGCTAAGTAAATCTTGGTATCATCAACATAGTTGTGATAGGCAGTTTGGTTCTTTCTCATTATTTAACTTAGTGGGAGCATATACAGGTTAACAAGAGCAGTGCAAGAATTGAGCCTTGTGGGACTCTTCATGTCATGGATGTCCACTTAGACTTATACTCTCTTATACTCACATAATAACCTCTCCCTTCTAATAATGACCTAAACCATTTGAGTACCATCCCAGAAAGCCTGACCCAGTTTTCCAGTCTCTCTAGTAGCATGTTATGATCGACAGTGTCAAACGCAGCACTGAGATCTAGTAATACCAGCACTGATATTTTGCCAGAATCAGAATTTAAGCGAATATCATTTATTTTCTTAATGAGCGCTGTCTCTGTGCTGTGATGCAGTCGGTAACCAGATTGAAAATTGTAGGCATCCATTTGAGATCAAGTTGTTCACATGATTAAAAACAAGATTTTCTATAATTTTGCCGATAAAAGGAAGATTCGATATTGGTCTATAATTGCTCAGAATGGTGTTTATCAAGATTGTTCTTTTTCAGAAGGGGTTTAACAACTGCAGTTTTCAGCAAGTTTGGAAAGGTCCCAGAAATAAGTGAGGCATTCACCACTTCTAAAAGATCTGCTCCTAAACAGTTTAGCACAATTTTGAAAAAAAGATGTGGGAAGTGTGTTAATATAGAAGGTTGACAATTTTACAAAATTTAGCTACCGATTGCAACAAAAATAAACATAGTATCTTATTTCTGATATTGTTGCCGAATCTGTCTGGCCTCTGCATAACTTGA
The DNA here is from genome assembly GCF_963082965.1 of Carassius carassius. Classification (NCBI taxonomy): domain Eukaryota; kingdom Metazoa; phylum Chordata; class Actinopteri; order Cypriniformes; family Cyprinidae; genus Carassius; species Carassius carassius. The sequence continues at coordinate 17,850,564 of NC_081803.1, forward strand.
GTATGTGCTAATCGCCTTCCTGATATTAATGATCAAACTCTGATGAAATCATTGAGAACATTTCAGTGAACTCTTCAACAAAGGCTGGAAAGTATTTTGGAGGCCTGTAAATAGTGATAAAAAGAACACGTGGAGCACCTTTCAACAAAATCCCAATATTCAAAAGACAAGTACTGAACAAATGACACTTGCTTGCATTGATAGACCTCTTTAAATAGAGCTGCTACACCTCCACCTCCACCTCTCCGAACAGTCCTGTAGACACTCATAAAATTATAATTAGGAGGTTTTGTTTCATTGAGGACTGTTGCACTGCAGCTAACTTCAAGTCATGTTTCAATTAGAAACATAAAATCCAGATTGTTTGTGGTTATTAAGTCACTGATTAGAAATTATTTATTTATGATTAATTAACCACCAATTGTTCTCAGAAAGATGGCTTTATCAGTTTAACTACAATTAATATTCTGTAAAAATATTGACCAGAGAGGATGCTGGCTGAAATATTTTCAGAGATAAGATGAGTTTAACTGTCTTTTTAAACCAGGGGTAAAATAAAGCATATACCATAGGATTCAGACCTGAATTAATATACATGACCCATGTCAAAACATTTATGGTTGTGGAGGAAACTGCTGAAATGGAACAGATATAGTACGGAATCCAACAAAGCAGATAAACTGTGACAATGATTCCTAATGTCAGAGCAGCTTTGCTCTCAGATTTCCTTCTCACTGAAACCTCATTTACACATTTGCCACCCTTCATCAGAGTGTTTATAACTTTCACTTGCTGATGTACAACATGGAAATTCCTCAAATATAAAGATATGATCAGGATACAAGGAAAAATAAAAGAAATAAACAGATCAGTGACTCTCCAAGCAAAACCCATCATAAAAGAACACTCTCCATTACACATGTATGTTCTGAGTGAAATTACAAAGGCAGTGCAATAAGTTGAAGAGCAAACCCAGCTCAGACAGATGCTTATTAATGTTTTAGTCATGGTTATTTTCTGTGGGTACAGTAAAGGGTTACAAACAGCCACATAACGATCAACAGCAATTAATACTAAATTACTAAGAGATGGTGAGAGAAGCATCCAAATAAATATTGAATAGAGTCCACAGAAAGTGTCTCCAAAGTACCAACACATCTCAATCAGCCTCATGGCCTCTATGGGCATCACAAGTCCAAAAAGCATGTCAGCCACTGCTAGAGAGAGAATTATCAGGTTGGTTGAAGTGTGAAGCTTCTTGAAGTGAGAGATGGAGATGATCACCAGCAGGTTCAGAAACACAGTCCATGCTGAAAGCACTGATACTAACATGTAAATGACATTGTATTTATGACTGGAGCGTTTTCCCTTCATACATGATGAATTGATGGAAGGAAAGCAGTGTTGAATCTCATGATCCTCTGTCTCATAGGCCATGAGTGAGTCTTCTCCTGTAAGGAGTTTGTTCTGCTCTCCTTACAGTCTGTATCAGACTGACCAACCCATCTACCGCCTACACTGATGCTGCATAATGACTTTTTTTCCTCTGACACTTTCAACCTAGATATGACAATTTATGACCTATACAGTATTCCTGCTATATTTTTTGTAATCATTTTTTATTTTTGTAATTTTTATTTTGCCATTAATTATCTAGACTATGGTGGCCCTCATTAGTCTAATATGTTCCACCACAGTTTCATCATGTTTTCAGAGTTTCATCATGTTTTTATTAGGGCTGCCCTCGACTAAAGATTTTTCTGGTCGACTAGTAGTCGTTTATTTTAAATATTAGTCAACTAATCACACGTTTATTAATAAACCATTTAAATCATGCTAATGAGCCTTTAATTGTTTACATAGCCTACTAAGCGGTCAAGCGCACGCATAAAGCATGCAACACCGGCAGAAGTAATGATGTTGAATGTGTCAGGGAAAAACAGTAATAATAAACCTCATTAACTTCTTAAAAATCTATTGATAAACCAGTGTTTTCTGTTTAAGAGATGAATTTAGTGACACTGACTTGACATCTCCACAGTAGTGGATGCGCCTGCTTGCAAGTTTCATACGGATTACATAATCTGAGAATATATACAAACACACACCCACACAAACACACACAGTACTGTGCAAAAGTCTAAGGCCACTAGTATTTTCACCAACAAAAAATGGTTTTTAAGTCAGTTATTTCTATATTTCGCTGTAGTGTCAGTAGTAAACATCAGTTTACTACTCCTCTTCATCCTCACACTCCTTGGGCATGTATTTGTATCTGCTAGAGAGTCCTTGAAGGAATCCTCTGTTACTTTCCAGCACACTTGGAGAAACAAACTTTGTTCCAACATCTCCCATGACTGAGAAGGTAATTACTCGCTCCTGTTTGTTTATATACCGTGAGATGTTGTGAGAATTTTGCGTCTGGTTTCTTTACAAGGAATGATTTTCTCACTCATACTTTATCTCCTGGCCGAAAGGAAGGAATTTTCGCACTATGTTTGGCATCCGTGTAAACCTTGCTTTTGTATTGATTGGCGTTGACATACTGCCTAATGACAGAATCCAGTGTGGTCTAGGAGTGTGGAATAGGAAGAATGTGCAGTTTTATGTGCATTTGTCTCCCTCTCATCAATTCAAAACGAGTTTTGTTAGTAGTTGCATGTGGTGTCAGTCTGTAGACGTTTAAGAATGCAGTTACTTCTTGTTTCCAAGGCTTGTGCAACTGCGCAACAGTTTAGAATCAATTATTGAGGACTCTATTAAAACGTTCAACAGCACCATTTGCTTGAGCATGATAAACACTAGTGCGGATGTGTGTAATTCCATTGTCCTTCATGAAATCCTGGAATGTTGATGAGCAGAACTGAGTGCCATTGTCAGTAACTATGTATGCAGAGTTCGCGAGCGAACACTGAAGTTAGAAATGTCACTAATGTAGCTGTGGTGACAGATGGAGTGAAAGCCACCCCAGGCCATTTACTGTAGTAGTCCAGTAGCGTAATGGTATAACAATAGTCGTGTGTAGCAATGTTGAGTGGTCCTACTACTTCAACAGCTACTTTTTGAAAAGGCCCTTACAGCAATTCCCCTGGCTGCATCGGGGCTGCATGTGTGCGTGCTGACTTAACATTCATTTTACAAGCAGTACATGTTTTTATGAGGCCACTGACCATCGCATCCATGTGCACCAATACAGCTCGCGTAGTCATTGTTTCATTCGCACGATATCCTGGGGTCCTTCATGCGCAAGATGCATGAGTGTAGTGCGAAGTGATACTGGTACCAGAACACAAGAACTAAGTAGGAGGAGTGGAGCCTCAGCATAAAAGTTCATGTCGTAAGTGATAGTAAGGACACAGCTCCACATGAGCGTCTGTTTGTTTCTTTGGCCACCAACTTTGCATTTGGGTTTTTAGGCAAGCAAGTTAAGGGCAGCAATCACTTTGTTCTTCCAAAAGTGAGAGAGGTATGGGGCCTTTCACAGTGTCTATTTCACCAAGCAATGCAGGTTCAGCATTTTGCTCATAATCTTGTGATTCTACTGGCATTCTAGACAAGCAGTCAGCTATAAAGTTTTTGTGTCCAGCCCTATGCACCACATCATATTGATAACAAAGCAGTCTAGCTGACCATCTTGCAATATGTATGCTAGCGTGATTCATGCCTTTTGTAGAGTTAATAACGCTTAATGATCCATTCTGAGAGCGTTCCACAGCGAAAACACATAGTGAGTAGTGTTTTCAGCTTTAGAAAACTGTCCTCCGCCTCAGATGGGCAGTTCATGCTTGTTTGTGAAGCCGTTTTTAGCAGGCGCTGTAAAGGATCAACAACAGTTGCATACTAGGGCACAAACCTTCAGCTGAAATAGTGTGGCCCAAGTATTACACACTCTGCTGGGCGAATGTACTTTTGTTGAGGTTCAATTTCAGGTTTGCATTCTTGAGGCGCTGTAAGACAGCCTTTAGACATCGATCATGTTTCTCCTTGGTTTCGCCATAACATATTATATAATCAAGATAGCATTGGCAACCTGGCAGATTTCCTAAGAGTGTGTGCATAATTTTTTTTAAATGCAGCGGGTACCGAAGCGAGACCATAGGGGACCCATGTAAATAGGTACAGTCCCTTGCGACATAGAAACACAGCCATGGTTTCTGCATTCCACAGCTAGAGGCAACTGATGATAAGCACTCTGTAAGTCAATCTGCAAAAATACTGTAGCACCCTTCAACTCCGCAAACAGCTCTTGCATTTCACGAGTTCACGCTCATATATATTTAGCTGAGGTATGGAATGCGTATTTGGCTTGCTGTCCCGTCTATTTATAAAGTGAACTAACTCGAAGTGAGGAGATGGGGTGGAGGAGGGATGCTGATAAACCGTCAATGGATAGAGGTAAGTCAGCGATATTTATACTAATGTATTGATTACTTGATTGTGGTCCACCTGTGTTGATAAGGCTATGTATCTGAAGCGCTCCTCCCGAATCTTGTTATTAAAACATCATATGTGGTAGTGGGTGTGAATCCACAATAATACTTATATTTGGCTCGTGTAAATCCACACACATACAGATTCCTCCTTGTTTCTTTTTCGTCACCACTAATGGTGAAACCCAGGGGCTCACATCTATGATCTCCATGATTCCAGTTTTTAGGAGCCGTTGTATCTCATTTGACACATCCTGACACATCCTTCCACAGTGGAAGCTGGCAGACTTTTTGCTGCACAGGTTTAATGGTGTTTTCCACTTGCACTTTATGTATGAATCCTTTTACCACTTGCCTTGCACATTTAAATGTCCGTCCACACAATCGAGCACCCTAGTTGTCACTTGAATTGCATGCATTGAAGTACTGTGCATATCAGTGATTTTCAGATGCTATATAAAAGTTCAGTTCAAATTTGCATCAGCTGTAATAGCATTACATTACAAGCACAGCTTTTTGGTGTTGCTATTTCAACTTCAAAGTAAACTTTATCATCTGCGAAAGTGTTCAAATTAAGCACTGTCATTTCTGGCACAGAAATTTCTTGCACTGTTTTCACGACCAATCTTGGGCTGAATGCATTTGATAATACGTTTCTGAGTTCATGACCACGTTTTTAGCATTTATTACAAATTACACGTTAAATTCACAGTTTTTTTTTTCAGAGTGATCTCATCCTCCAGCAACAATCTGTTAAGCACTGCAAGCAGCCACGCTTGTCCCCCCAGCTGATCACGCAGCATTTCTTGATCCATAGCACCGTACTGACACTGGACCACTTACTCACATAGTGCAGAAATGTACTGAGGCACATTTTTGTCATTTCTTTGTGATCTTTGGAGAAACTTATGTCGGCATGCAACAACGTTCAATTTCAGAACAAAATATTTAGTTGTTACACTCAGGGTCGTATAGGCAAGGTCGGATCCAAATGCAGGCTTCATTGTAGAGAATGGTGAAACAGGCAGTAATCAAGGAACAGCGTCAAGTATATCGAAGAAGATCCAAAATCAGAAACAGTCCAAGGCAGAGGTCAGGGCAGGCAGCAAAACAATCAATAAAACAGATAAACAGTCCAAGGTCAAAAGAAGGAGGCAAGACAGAGCAAAGAAACATGGATACAGGGAAACAAGGTACAGGCTAAACATTAATCAGCAAACTGTGTGTGGATGTGTGCAGCCTTTATAGTGTGAGACCGGGGAGACTGATGAGGTGATGAGAGACAGGTGATTGCAATTGATGATTCCTGGCAAAGGATTATGGGAAATGGAGTCCAGGGAGAAGTAGCAAGAGTCTGGAATGGAATGCCCTCTAATGAAGCTCACGGGCACTCCAGCTAGAGATCGTGACATTAGTAAGCGCTTCCATTACACGATCAAACGTTGTGTCCTATAATGTGTAGAAAAATCTTTGTCCTTTGGTGCCCAATTAATGTAGTCTACTATGACACGTTACATCAGACCATGTGTTTCCCTAAGCATTTATTACCACCAGGTAGTTTAAAAAGAAAATTCCACGTATCAAAAGGAATTGGTGGCTTGCCAACATTTTGTAGAAATGGTGGAGGGGCAGGGACACTCACTATCCTCATCGCCAAAATGTATTCTCTCAGAATAAATCTTTACTCAAGACAAATAGACACAGACACATTTCTTCAATGAACTCACTTTTTACTCTGGTTTCTTTTTCCTTTAGGCTCAGCATCAGAACAAGCATACAACACCATCTACTGGACACAACACTCTGTTATCTTTTTTTTAATGAACAAAGTAGTCAGCTAGAATATATATAGAGAGAGAAAGAGAGAAAGCATTCCCTTGCATTCCAGCTGTCTCTGCCTTGCATGTCATGGTGATCCTGCAATCTTACCAAGCCAAGGCCTTGCCAAATGCATGAGGGTAGTACCAGCCCGAGATTGATGCAGGTGCCAAATCAATGGAATTGATGCCAATGGAAGTCACAATGTGGTCGCTCGCGAAGATGATTTCCACTTGATCCAGGAGTGCCATCTCCGGCTCAGCCTGGTTGATATGAGAGACGATGACTGTCATGATTCTGCCTTCATGTCCCGATTTTTCTCTAGTCTTGAGGCAGGATCATGACAGGCCCGTGTTTTGTGTACAAGCACATGGCCTTGTCTTTGGGCCATGTGCTTGTGTTGTCTCGTTTCCTTGCCCCGCCCCCCTTGTTACCCTAGTTTTGTCATCATTGATTTACCTGTTCCACCTGTTGTGTTCATTATTAGCCTCCCTTTATAACCCCCTTGTGTTTCTCTGTCCTTTGTCGGTTCATTGTCAAATGTTGTCAGATGTTGTCAAGCTTTGTCACTGCCTATCTTAATGATATCTCGCTGTGAGTATTTTGTCTGGAGTTCTGTTCAACGTATAATGTAAATTGTTTTGTTGTTAGTTACTGTTTAGTCATCGTCAAGTCTTAGTCAAGTCTTAGTCTAGGCTTTTGCCTCTTGTCTTGTTTTGCCCCCTCGTGGGTTTTGTTTTCTGTTTTTGGCTACAATAAATCTTGTGAGAGCATTCTGTTTACTTTTGGGTTCATCCTCCTCCAACCACATGACAGAATGAACCGACCACGCAAGAACTCAGCAGACAGGATGCTCTCCAATCGTCAGCGACAAGCGGAGCCTCTTAGGCACTGCTGGTTGTCATCCCCTACTGCCAAGAAGAGGGTCACCCTCCCATATTCGTCCGAGGGTGAGTGGATCCTGCAGATTTATGCCCGGCTTCTCCCAGGAGGAGTCGTAGGTTTCCCCCTCAATCCCCACCTTCACCCAAGCTGTCAGTGATCCCGGAGGGTCCACTGGCTCCACTTCTACCCCTGAGGCTTCAGTCGTCCCCGAAAGTCTCTGTGGTAAACGAGGGAGATGGGTGTCTTGGGATTCTTCATCGGAGTCCTCCGCGACTGAATCAGCCCTGTCAGAGACTGTCCTCCATGCCCCAGTCACAGCTCCTGTTGAAATTCCCCAACCAGTCACAAGTCCGTCCATGGCATCTGCAACGCGACCTAGGAGAAAGAAGAGGAGAAAGGGAGCCTCTCGTTCTTCATCTCAGCCTGTTCCAGAGCCCGCTACTGCAAGCGCTGTTCCAGAGCCCACTACTGCAAGCGCTGTTCCAGAGCCCGCTACTGCAAGCGCTGTTCCAGAGCCCGCTACTGCAAGCGCTGTTCCCGAGCCCGCTACTGCAAGCGCTGTTCCCGAGCCCGCTACTGCAAGCGCTGTTCACGAGCCCGCTACTGTAAGCACTGTTTCCGAGCCGGCTACTGCAAGCGCTGTTCCCGAGCCCGCTGTCGTGAGTGCTGCAGAGAGAGCAGCGGCCGATTCAGCTGCCGTGAGCGCCATACCCCAGTCAGCTGCCGTGAGCGCTGTTCCAGAGACGGCTACAGACAACACTACAGACAACGCTACAGACAACGCTGTTTCCAAGGCGGAGATGTGGAGCGTGAGATCAGAGTCAGATTCTGTGAGCTCCATTCCTCTCTCCGCTCCTCGGCCGCCTGCTACACCCCCAGTCATGTGTCCTGTTGTGTCCCCTGCTGTTCACCCGGTCTGGCTTCCTGTTTCTTCGCCCTCTGTACCCCTGAGCGTTTCCCCGGTCACCCCTGTCACCACATCACCCCAGACTGTCTCCCCCAAGTCATCTCCTCATGTGTCTCCAGCCAAGTGCCCCCGGATTCCCAGTCCTCCGTCCTCGTCTCGGAGACCCAAGACCCCCAGTCCTCCCATCCACCCTGGACTGCCCCCTAAGGACTTTGTGTTTCCCCCACCTCCTCTGCCTTGTTTATTGTTTTTGATTTTGCACCCTAACCCTGTGATTGTTTTTTCATGTTTGCCATTAGTGTTATTTGTCATGTCTTGTTGGTTTGTGTCTCTGTCCCAGTCAGTCGTGTCCCGTGTTTGATGTTCCCTTGAAGAGCGTCTGGAAGCCGCTCCTTAAGGGAGGGGTTCTGTCATGATTCTGCCTTCATGTCCTGATTTTTCTCTAGTCTTGAGGCAGGATCATGACAGGCCCGTGTTTTGTGTACAAGCACATGGCCTTGTCTTTGGGCCATGTGCTTGTGTTGTCTCGTTTCCTTGCCCCGCCCCCCTTGTTACCCTAGTTTTGTCATCATTGATTTACCTGTTCCACCTGTTGTGTTCATTATTAGCCTCCCTTTATAACCCCCTTGTGTTTCTCTGTCCTTTGTCGGTTCATTTTCAAATGTTGTCAGATGTTGTCAAGCTTTGTCACTGCCTATCTTAATGATATCTCGCTGTGAGTATTTTGTCTGGAGTTCTGTTCAACGTATAATGTAAATTGTTTTGTTGTTAGTTACTGTTTAGTCATCGTCAAGTCTTAGTCAAGTCTTAGTCGAGGATTTTGCCTCTTGTCTTGTTTTGCCACCTCGTGGGTTTTGTTTTCTGTTTTTGGCTACAATAAATCTTGTGAGAGCATTCTGTCTACTTTTGGGTTCATCCTCCTCCAACCACATGACAATGACAAACTATCTTGATGTCTGGCTCATTATGGCCTGATCACAGAGATGTTCTATCATAGGGACTGTGTGTTATGGAATCTCAGTCAGTTGGGCTTCAGGTCAACCAAGAAAAGAGCAAGATCTCCCTTGGACAGATAATCTCTTATCTCAGTATGGATTTAGAGTCGGTGAGTATGATGGCAAGTTTTACCAGTGAACATAGTTAGTGCTGAACTGCGTGAGTTCCTTCATAAGCAGAACAGTGGTACCACTGAAACGTTTTCAGAGGCTCCTGAGGCATATGGTATCCATAACCACAGTCAAGCCATTCAGATTGCTTCATATGAGACCACTTCAGCACTGGTTACACTCACGAGTCCCGAGATGGGTACGGCACACATCATTTCACCATCACACTGATATGTCGCCACCTATTCAACTGCTGGTCGGACTGTGCTTTACTACGCCCTTAGAACAATTGTCCCAGCATGTTGTTGTCATCACAAAAAAATGCTCCCAATATGGTCAGGGTGCTTCGTGAAATGGGCAGGCAGCTTCAGGGTCTTGGACAGGTGCAACCTACATACTCTCACAACAGCTCACTTTCCCCTCAGAATGGAGACTCCATCCCAAGATGGTTCAACTGATCTGGAGATGGCTAACTGATCTTTGGACGCCCTGTAGGTGATTCCTCTTGCAGCAATAAAATATTAAAGTTACGTCAAGGTAAAAAATCTGTTTCTGAGTACTCTCTGGAATTTCGAATCCTAGCTGCGGTGAGTGGATGGAATGAAAAAGCCCTCCTTATGGTTTACCGAAGAGGATTAAAGCCCATGCTTCATCTCCAGCTCACCATTTATGATGACAATCTGGGATTAGAAAAAGTAATGCAAGAAGCTCTCCTAGTTCATCTGAGATCTCAATCCTGCTACCGAGTAGTTCACGATCTAGTCTCCATTCCCCATCAGAAGATATCCAAAGAATCCCCAGAACCTGAGTCTGAAAAAATGCAGGTAGAAGCCCATAAGCTGTCCCAAGCAGAACGCAACCGCAGATGAGAACTAAACCTATGCCTCTACTGTAGAAACGAAGGACATTTTGTACGAATATGCCCGTGTCGTCCCTCCCGATTAATGGTGAGTACAGTCCATCACCACTCTTCTGTTTCAACTCCGTTAACCATATGTGTAACACTAAAGTCTCGAGATTTCGACGTTGCAGTCACTGCCATCATGGACTCCAGGGTCAGCTGGCAACTTTATCTACTGGAAACCTCATTAAGACACTCAAGCTCCAAAGAACCCGTAATTCCAACCCGTACTCCATCCATGCAGTGACTGGTGAAATTATCAACAAGGGGTATGTAAAATCTCAAATAACACGAATCACCCTATGTGTTGAGAATATTCATCATGAACTGTTTGCTCTGTTCGTTCTTGAAAATAGCCAAGCTGAAGTAATTCTGGGCCGTCCCTGGCTCACTCAACACTAACCCGCTATAAACTGGAAAACTGGAAAAATTCTGAACTGGGGTTGCAACTGCATAGCCACTAGCCTCACACCCTCTGCCCAACCCGAACCTGTGTCCGTAAATTATACATCCATTGAAAGCCCCAAAGGAAATATGTCAGTTAACATTCCTCCATGTTATTCATCCTTTGCAGACGGGGTTCAGTCCTACGGCAGCCTCCAAGTTACCACCACACCGACCTTGGGATTGTGCAATCGATTTAATCCCAGGTGAAACCATTCCCAAGGGTTGGATCTACTCGTTGTCCATCCCTGAACAAACGGCCATGCAAGAATACATCGAAGAGGCTCTGAGACAAGGGTACATCAGCCCTTCCACCTACCCAGCTGCCACCAGCTTTTACTTTGTCCCGAAGAAGGATGGAGATTTATGGCCCTGCATAGATTATAGGACCCTAAATTAAATCACAGTGAAATTTAGTTACCCACTCCCTCTAGTCCCATCCTCCCTTGAACAACTCCGCAAAGCCTGCATATTCACCAAACTGGACCTCAGGAGTGCATATAATCTGATCAGAATTCGGGAAGGAGATGAATGGGAGACGGCATTCATCACCCCCGCAGGTCACTACGAATATCTTGTAATGCCATACGGCCTAGTAAACGCCCCCACTGTACTCCAGAGTTTCATGGATAAAGTCCTCCGAGAGTTCCTGAACCGCTTTGTTCTCATGTACATCGATGATATTCTCATCTTCTCCCACAATCAAACTGAACATCGACGTCAGTTCTCTCAAGTGCTCCAGCGGCTCAGAGAGTTCTCCGTTTTTTGAAAGCTGAGAACTGCGTTTTCCACCAGACTTCCATCGAGTTCTTGGGTTACCACCTCAGCGAGGAAGGAGTCAGGATGGATGACCGTAAAACCCACGCCATTACCCCTGGCCCACTCCTAAGTCAATCAAGGATTTACAGAGATTCCTGGGTTTTGAAAACTTTAACCGTCGATTCATAAACCAGTACAGCATGATAACAGCGCCATTAACATCACTCTTGAAAGGTTAGCCGAAGACCCTTTGCTGGACTCCAGAAGCTGAACATGCTTTCCAAACACTTAAGACCGCCTTGACCACTGCTCCTCTACTCCAGCATCCAGATCCTGAAAGGAAGTCCATTGTAGAAGTGGATGCTTCAACGACAGGCGTTGGGGCTATCCTGTCACAGTACCCCAAAAACTCATCCAAACCCATGTCTTGTGCATTTTTCTCCCAAAAATTATTATAAATTAAAATTAAAGAAACTACTATATTGGCAACTGGGAACTCTTGGCTGTGAAACTCGCGCTGGAAGAATGGAGACACTGGTTGGAATGGGCCAGACATCCGTTTCTTGTACTTACCGACCACAAGAACCTCCAGTACTTGAAGGAAGCCAAGAGACTTAACCCTCGCAAAGCGCGATGGACTCTGTTTTTCACCCGGTTTCATTTCCAGATATCCTACCGTTCAGGATCAAAGAACACGAGAGCAGATACCCTGTCCTGCCTCTACCCTCCTGCGGAACCATAAAAGAACCAGAACCCATTTTGCCAACTAAGTTATTTGTCAATCCCATTCAGTGGGACCTTGATGAACAGATCCGTGAGCTATCACAAGACATTCCCGTTCCTCCAGAATGCCCCGCTAATAAAATTTATGTACCTGAAGATCTCCGCACTTCCCTCATCTCCTCCGCTCACTCATCCATTGGAACAGGTCACCCCGGCATCAGCAAAACATATTCCACACTTCAGCATTATATTATATTATATCTTTTTTTTTTTTTTTTTAATTTAGGAAGTGAATTAAGTGGAAGGTTGCAAGTTACGGACAGCAATATCTTTATATTATTTAAATAACTCATTTATTTTTAGATTTTTATTTACTTGTTTATTTATTTTTTCAATGGGCTAGTTGCATATCTCCGCCATCTTGGATTTCCGGTCTTGCGAGTGTGTGCGTAGATATTTCCGGTTGTGCTAAACATCAGTGCTGAGAACCAGAGAAATCCATATATTACCTTCTATATGTTTACAGGATTTATAATATCACTTCAAATGCAAATAAGATATACACTGCTATTATTACTATACTATAAATGTTAACTGAGCCATTGGATTTGAAACTTGTGTATGTTTGGATCTGGTGAATGAATTTAATACACTTGTTCCCTTCTGTTCACGAAATGAAAGTTGAACTCATGGTGTGTATACACAGCTACATAATGTATTTTTTATCTTACCAATTATGTAAATGTACAAATTACTTATTTCTCAAAAATGTTTGTATTACATTGATTTTTTTAATGAAATATTTACCTCGTGAGACGTGGGCTCCGATTTATCTTCATAAGTATCCCTTTCTCAATTGTGCACATACATCAGTTTGTTTCATCATTATTTTCACAACATATTTTATTATTTTACACAATTAACTAATACATGACTAATTTAAATATCTGTTTTATCTGATAATTAATGCAAAAGAATAACAATATACCTGCGCTGCTCGGATAATGATTTATGTCAGTCAGATAATGATTTATGCTGCAGATCTTTCACAAAACAAAGAAACATTGATAAAAACACACATAAATGCAAACAGTGATCTTTTAATTAATGTAAACCTACCATAATTACATTTGTTTAATTGTACAGTTACAATTATAAATTATGTTATCAAATAAAGTTAATAAAACATGCTTTATCAGAAATCTCTGTGCGTCTCGTTTGACAGCCAGAAACCTTGATCTTACATAACAGTCAGAACAAAATCAGCTCTTCGAAAATGTAAAGTATTGCATATTTGAGTGGTTTGTGTTTGAAAGAAGAAATCCCTGTGGACTGATTAACCTGACGTCGACGCTGATCCGCATAATCAACAGAAAAATAAAGCAATCTCCGCATTGTATCTTGATGAATTTCCACACAGAAGTACGCAAAAATGCAGGGAGGATGTTCCCCATGTCTTTGATATACCACTATCCACTGTTAAATTAAAAAAAAATCATTGATTATATACATCTAGCCAAGTTTCATTTGTATGTTTCCCTTATAGTAAATGCGAGCGTCGCAAGACCGGAAGTATGCATACTTACTTACGTATGCATACGTATTACTACGCTGAAGCTCACCGGTGCCATCTTGTGCACCGAGCCCATTGCACTCTGGGTGCTTCTCAATATCCCTACTCGTCTCCTCGCTCCTCCGTCCTCCATTCTATGACCCGGAAACCGATCGAACACAGCCATCTTAAAGGACATCTCAATTCTCTAATTGCACCACGAGGAGACGAGGATCGAGAAAGGGAGGAGGCTTCATGAGGAAAGATGAGCGAGGATACACAGGTGTATCCTATGCGGAAGTATTTTATCGACTTAACGTGACGCACGTATAAATTCTCCTCCCCCTTCACATCTGTTGTAACAATTTTTATTTATATTTTACCTTTTCACTTCAAATAAACCATGCATGTCATATATTTCAAACAGGGCATCTTGCTTTATTAATATTTATTATGAATGTCTTAATTAACAAACTTTAACAACATAAGGGCAGATCCCTTTAATTACAGCTGATGACACTTTGAAGTAACGATGAAGGGAGCGAGGATAAATCATTTCACTTGATTCAAGTCCTCCATCCTCACGTCTTTTCCTTGCGTCCTTCCCTCGCATCCTGAAAGGGTGGAGCTAAGACACGAGGAAAGGAAGCGAGGAAAGGAAACGAGGATGCACAAATATGAATTGAGAAGCACCCTCTGTGTGCAGCAATAACTTGCCACCTGCTGTCAGAGATTGAATTAGCATTTTCATCAGAATCAGAAAGAGCTTTATTGCCAAGTGTTTACACACAGAAGAAATTTCGTCAGGAGCTTCCAGTACAGAAAGTACAAACATAGACACATATAATTAAGGAAATAAAACTAATAATAATAAATAGTAATAATAAAATATTCATTCAGCCCATTTGATGTTTTTGTTTTTTGCACTTGTTTCATCTTGCATATATTTTTTGTTTGTTTGTTTGTTTGCTCAAGGTTAGTTTGGCCAGTAACAGAGCAAAATAAATATTTAATAAATGTAAAAAAAAAAGAAAAAAAAAAAGAAAAAAAAAAAAAGAAAAAAAGATTAAGAACTAAATAAATTGACAACGAGAATGGGAATCGGCTCATTTTATTGTAAAATAAATTAAATCCTGATCAGTGCATCCTTAACTGGAATTGTTAGGCCTACCTGAAAGACCTGAAAAAGCATGGTTTATTTTATCTTTGAACTATTGTACCTATTTGTGCAAAATGGTTATTATTTATTACAATACAATGTTACAGTCAACAATGAAAACAATAAGTCTTATTGGTAGATTGATTGATTGTGGCAAGTCCTGTGAAAATTTTGCCAGAGCAAGTAAAAAAAAAATTAAAACACTGGCCGAATCGGACCAGTAGAAAATTTATTTAGCGTTAAGCCCTCTTAATACGATCAAAATCAGTGTCTTAACACTTGTACACAGATCTTTAAAACACGTAGGTTACATAATGATATGTTCAAGTTAAAAACTTAAAATATGTCCTTGAAAAGGAAAAAAAAGGATGACTTTGAATAGCATAACTCAGGGGCGTAGCCATCTTTTCAGAAGTGAGGGGGACAGAAATCACACACACATATATATATATATATATATATATATATATATATATATAACATTACGATTGAACATTTCTTTAATCTACATATCACAAGTCAACCGTTTTTTAACAGTAAGATTTTTAATGTTTTGAAAGCCTGCCTTTATTTGATCCAAAGTACAGCAAAAGCAGTAATATTGTCAAATATTTTTACGATTTAAAATAACTGTTTTCTATTTGAATATATTTTAAATGTAATGTATTCCTGTGATCAAAGGTGTATTTTCAGCATCATTCCTCCAGTCTTCAGTGTCACATTAATCAGAAATCATTCAAATCAATCAAATTGGCTGATTATCAATATTTAAAACAGAAGAGTACATTTTTTTCAGCATTCTTTGATGAATAGAAGGATCCAAAATCAGCATTTATGTGAAATAAAAAGCTTTCGCTACATTAGACACTATACCATTCAAAAGCTTAGTCAGTGTACAGTATATATATATATATATATATATATATATATATATATATATATATATATATATATATATATATATTAGGGGTGTAACGGTTCACAAAATTCACGGTTCGGTTCGATACAATACACTGGTGTCACGGTTCGGTTCGGTATGGTTCGGTACGTTTTAGATACAGCAAAAAGAAAAAAATTCGCAGATAAATTTCCTTGATTTTTATAAAAATGTTTTATTTATTAAAACTAACAAAGTATGTTTTTTTTTTTTACATTGAACAATGATGGAGCTATTCTTTACCCATCTTCTATGGTGTTTTCTTAGCAGCATAGTGTATAAAACAAAAACAGCTCCTTATAAAAAAAAATGAAAATGTTATATTAGTTATGAACAAATTCAAAGATGTAACTTTTTATATGGAACTCTATAAATCTTTATATTGAGTGTGTTTTTACTCAATTGGTTCTCTATAGGGCTTATGTTTTTTGGAACAAAGCAGGAATTACGGTCTGTCTGAAATGAGCTCATGAAGGAATATTGTAACGGGGCTCAATTACATTAAGCATGTTCTTAAAACCTACGTTTTCCACTACAGCACAGTAACCCATTGCGCGGCTCGCGAGCATAACTGGCGGCTCGCATAGTAGCTTACAGTATCACACTGCCACTTGCCTTCAGAGCATGTGAGGCGGGAGCGAGCGGGCGGATCTTGGACAGAGCGCAGACCGGCAATTTCAAAAGGACGATGGACGGAGCGTCGCATTTCCCGCTCCAATTTCGCTCTGCTTACACCACGAGTCTGAAGCATGCTCATTCAAGCCTGACCCTGAATCCATTAGTCTTGCACAGTCATCAACAGTAGACTATTTTCAAGCAAAACTCGGCTCAATAATGGAGTTCAAAAAGTAAAATGAGAATTCATACAGGTGTAGCCTATATAAGTCGTTCCGGAGTAGCCTATAAGGCGAATCAGTCAAAAAATGCGCCATGAAGAAGAAATAACATATAGGCCTAGCCTCGCACTGGACTATAAGTCGCATTTATTTAGAAATGTATAAAAAAAAAAAAAAAAAAAAAAAAAAAATCTTATGGACGGGACAGTTCTCCGTTACGGACGTGAGCGCTCTGACAGCGGCTCTAAGACTGCTTTAAAACTTTCACTGAGACCTCAAACAGAAAGCACAAAGCCTGTCTTTAAATTTGATTTAGTTTTGTATTAATTGTATCTTAATTTTAATCAAGGTTTCATCAACCAATTGTCTGGATTTAATAAGAAGTAAATAGAAAATAGATAACCACGATACGAAGGAGCCGGTGTGAACCTGGAGTTTGTCTCATGAATGAACCGAAACTCAGCGTATAGCCTTGCCTCACAGACCCGACAAATAGGCTATATATAAGGATTGAAATGTCTACTTTTAAACAAAACAATTCAAAACGAAAGAAAACAGACTGCTCTCCCTCCCGTATGAAATGTGCATTTCTCTCAGGCGCGTTCACTACTGCGAAGATCACGAGTCAGCATCTTTCTAGCCGACAGACATAAAAAAAAAATTAAATGTCTTCTGCTATATTTTACATATTCATAATCATTAATTTTGCCGGTTCGTTGTGACAGCTTTTAGGTGCCCTTAAATGTTACATGAATGCATCAGCACTGAAAACATAGAGATTTTTTTTCTTTTGGGGGCATTTTGTTTGACATGCATGCCAGCTTTCGCTCATCCCACTATTAAAGTAAATCTGTTCTTAAACGAAAATGTATTGGCCGTTTTATTTCTTTTTTGTGGGATGTCCAATTTATATGTAGAAATGCACATTTGCAAAGGTGACTTAGTATGTTGTCGTAAAAGTGGCTCACCTTTTGATTTTGCTCTGCCAATGTGGCTTTTGTGAAAAAAATAGTGAGGATCACTGCACTACAGAGTAAGGCGCTCGCTCACTCAGTACGCGCTGAATTATGTGTATGCCTGCATTATTTTGACGGACCCATTTTCAAGAGACGGAAGTTTTCTCCTATATATTTATACATATTATACATATTTATACATTTTTTTTCTTATTAAATAAACTATATAAATTAATACTTTTATTTAGCAAGGATTCTTTAAATTTATGAAAAGTGATGATAAAGACATAATTTTACAAGAGATTACTATTTCAGATAAATGCTGCTCTTCTGAACTGTCTACAGTATTCATCAAAGAAACCTGAAAAAATTATACTCAGCTGTTTTCAACATTATCATAATAAGAGTTTTTTTCTTTTCTTTTTTTTAGCAGCAAATCAGTATATCAGAATTATTTCTGAAGGATCGTGTGACTGGAGTAATGATGCAAAAAAAAAATTCAGCTTTTAAATCTCAATAAATTACATTTTGAAATATATTAAAACAGAAAACAGCTATTTTAAATATGCTAGTAAAAATATTTCAAAATTTCACTGATTTGCAGTATTTGGATTAAATAAATGCAGGTGAGACTTCTTTAAAAACGTTAACAAGCTTACTGTTCAAAAACTTCGGACTGGTAGTAGATATAGGCAACTTTAATTTTTCTCTAATTTCTAGCTTTTAATTGGCTTAGAAATATATAACTGCTGGACAATAACAAATAATAATAATTTGTTTATATACTACAAACACTTTTTATCTCCTAAATTAGGAAATAAAAAGTGTTTGTAGTATATAAGCAAATTGCCAGAATCGTTTATATACTGTAACAAATGCTATGTCAAATAGCACTGCATTGTTCATATACTTTATTTATCACCTGCTGGAGATTTTTTTGGACTTGAAAAAAACGAAAACAACTGTTTCATACAGCGATAGCTTGACGCTGTTCCCCATATGGTGTGATTTCCTGGTATGATTTTCTGTGCGAGAGCGCCCTCCGGCTTCGAGTATGAATGAAACACACACACTGCAGGAGAGTTTAGCCTCCGTGATGTCCATCTCGCCTTCTCCGTCCGAAAAAAACATCAGCTCATGCGCAGACTATCCTGTCTCTTTGAGTTTAAATCTATATTTATTCACACCAGCTCTTGAAAACCTCTATACAAACACACTTGCCCGCGTCCCCCGAGTAATCTACACCCCTGGCATAACTTTAAAATTGTGAGGATGAGCTGAGCAGGTCTTGCACATGTATTTCCTGGTCTGAGAATGACTTCCTGCTTAAACTGGAAGTAATGGATACCAAAAAGAGATAGAAATATTTAAAAAAAATAAAAAAATAAATAAAAACATAAATGTATGTATGTGAAAGGAGAATGTATGTGTGTGAGAGTAGAAATATATATGTGAAAGGAGAATGTATGTGCATGAGAGAGAGTAGAAATGTATGTGTAAGGAGAATGTAAGTGTGTGAAAGCAAGAATAATATGTATGTGAAAGGATAATGTAAGTGTGTGAAAGCAAGAATATATGTATGTGAAAGGAGAATATAAGTGTGTGAAAGCAAGAATATATGTATGTGAATGGAGAATGTATGTGTGTGAAAGCAATAATATATGTATGTGAATGGAGAATGTGTGCCAGAATGAATTATGGCTTGTACGGTCTTTCATACTTGGTCAATACTAATTATATTATATCATAATCAATACTTATATACAGGCACAGGACTAAAAATACATCCATCAGTCATCGCTTCTGAAATGAATTCAACAGGTCATCTTGTTAATGCTATAAATTATTTACAGCAATAAAAAAACATTTCATCATGAACAAGAACATGAACAACATCACATTAGATCACAGAAATTACAAAATGACATCTCCCTAAGATTCAGCTTTCAAAAGTGCATTCATCTTTGCCATGTTATATTCATTTAGTTGACTAGTGCTATGTGCTGTATTAACAAAAACATAAATGGGATTAATAAAAACACTGACAAGCAACGCAATATCACATTCATAATCGAATCCGATTCATCTAATGAATATGATATAGTGCAGCTTGTCAGTGTTCTACAGCTCTGTGTATTAAATCGCTCCATCTAAAAGCCTGTGATGGAGATTCACCTGTATCATTAATCACAGAATCAGCTTTGCTGATTGATCTGCACTGGAGCCATGCCAGCTGCAATTGCAGGTATTAAACAGAGATGGCGACAAAGAGGCAACACTTATGGACTGTGGCCTTGTATTGTAATACTGAGTGTCTGTAGTACAGTATCACTGTTTCCAACAGCCACTGACTGTAGCACACTGACTGCAGCAGTAGAACTCAACAGTGATTGCATTTAACTCACATTTTCTGCTAAGAATAGATGTGTGTGTGTCTGTAAAATTTCTTTAGGAGTGTGTGTCAAAAAAAAAATAAGTTCCTGCGTTGTTTTAAAAAGTCTTTAAAGTCTTAAATTATACAACAAACATCTTAATTATAATTTGAAGAAGTCTTTAATGTGATTATTAAAAATGTAAAAGGCCATAATTTCACAAAATAAACATGAGCACTGCACATTTTAGAGTGAAAATTAGGTTATGTTGCACATTCTAAAGGCACACTTTTATGGTGACCACTTGGATACTTCCCTGTTGGTCACTAGATTTTGCAGGACAATGCAGATCATATGACAGAGGTAAATGTACTATTATTAGACTATGTAAATATCGATAATGATTGGATGATAACACTCTTTTAATCATTCATACATTTTGTTAATTGTAACCAACTTGGTAACTGCTTGGTAACAGTTTAATTTAATTCACAGAGCCTATTTAGTCTAAAATAAACTAAATACCAGTCTAGTAGGTAAAATAATAATAATAATAATAATAATAATAATAATAATAATAATAATAGTTTGCTTTCCTTAGGTTTGTACTCCAATTAATTTCCTTAATTAATTAATAGCAATTATGTTAATTTATTAGACCAATATAAACATTTATGCAAATATAAAATGCATTTTACCTTGAAATTGTCAACAGCATTATTTTACTTCATATTTATTAACGCGTCATTCAGGTATCATGAATGATATTATAAAACTCATGTCAATCAAAGTGGAGGCTGGGTGAAACATTTTAAGAATTAAGATGTAACGGTGTGGGTAGGCTTCTCTCGAGGAAGTCAAGTGGGTTGATCGATCATTTACATGGACTTTTCTTTGTTCAGTTGGCTTAAACTTTACTATGATGTCAGAAAACATCACTGATGTGAAAACTCTGAAACATATTTATAATTTGTATTATTCATGTTTTGCATGTATTATATATGTTGAGATGATCTTCTATTGAATTTTGTATTAAAATTGTGAAATAAACAAATAGAATTCCTCAGATATTGAAAATATTGATGTTGTCAAATTATAAACTGGCTAAAGAAATTTGTATATTGTTTATTTAAATTAGCATTAAGACATACTACAGCACAATCAAAAGTTGATTTAAGCCATACATTGAAAAATGATGTCTACTTTATGAACATCAAAGCCATGACAAGAACAATAACAACAAAGCACAGGACTAGGACTTATGATTTAAACATTAGTTTGTGCTTTATCAGTAAAGAAAAAGGAGGTGAGGGGATCAAACCCTCACAACAATTGTGATCTATTTTAAACTCTGATTATAATTGTTAAAAATGTCAATGAGAGAGGATACTGTCTGAAATACTTTGATAAAAATGTGTTTAACTGACACTTTAAACCAACGGTAAAATAAAGCATAGACCAGAGGATTCAGGCTTGAATTAATATACACTATCCATATTAGAAATCTTACTATTTTGAAATAAATTATTGTATTCACTGTTAGAGACATGATATAGTACGGAATATAGCAAAGCAGATAAACACTCACAATGATTCCTAATGTCAGGGCAGCTTTACTCTCAGATTTCCTCATAGATGAACCCTCCGTTACACATTTACCGCTCTTCAATAGAGAGTTTATAACTTTCACTTGCTGATGTACAACATAAAATATCTTCAGATATAAAATTATAATCACAGTACAAGGAAAAAGGAAGGACAAGAACAGATCAGTCATACTCCAGGCAGAGTTAATCATAAAGGGACACTCTCCATAACACCCAGGTGTTCTGCTTGATGGATCAAAATATCCGTTATCTGTTATGAAAGAAATATTGTATGCTGAAGACCACACCCAGCAGATACATATGATAATCAAAGTTTTAGTTGTAGTTATTTTTTGTTGGTACAGTAAAGGGTGACACACGGCCACATAACGATCAACAGCAATTAAAATCAAATTATAAAGAGATGCTGAAATGAGCAGCCCTGTTATTGCCGAAAACAGTCCACAGAAAGTTTCCCCAAAGTACCAGCAGATCTCAATCAGCCTCATGGCCTCTAAGGGCATCACAAGTCCAATAAGCATGTCGGCCACAGCTAGAGAGAGAATTATAAGGTTAGTTGGAGTGTGAAGCTTCTTAAAGTGAGAGATGGAGATGATCACCAGCAGGTTCAGAAACACAGTCCATGCTGACAGCAATGTAAAAAACATATACAAGATATTGGATTCATGATTGGATTGTTTTCCCTTGATACATGATGAGTTGATGGCAGGAAAGCAGTATTGAATCTCATGATCCTCTGTCTCATAGGCCATGTGTGAGTCTCCTCCTTTTGGGAGTTTGTTCTGCTCTCCTTACTGCCCTTTCTTTTATACAGTGTCTGGATCAGACTCACCCATCAACCGCCCACACAGATCCTGCATAATGACATTATTTTCCCCCCACTCTTTCAACGTTGATATGACTTATGTGATCTTTAGACACCTTATTTAGGTCTTATACAGTATTCTTGCTATATTTTTGCAAAAAAAATAAAATAAAAAATGTTTTTTTTCTTTTTTTTAATTTTTATTTTGTTGTTAATTATCTAGATTATGGTGGCCCAAAGGAGTCCAATCTTTTCCAACACAGTTTCATAATGAACCAAAAATATTTTCTAAACTTTTCCAATTTGCCTAAAAAGTCTCTAACATTGTTCTTATACAGTATTCTTGCTGTATTTTTGCAAAACAAAACAAAAAAGTCTTTTAAATTTTTTTTATTTTTATTTTGTCGTTAATTATCTAGACTATGGTGCCCCAAAGTAGTCTAATCTTTTCCAACACAGTTTTATAATGAACCAAAAATATTTTCTAAACTTTTCCTATTTGCCTAAACGGTCTCTAACATTGTTCTTTGCAATTTCATTAAATATATTCTGTAGTGTTCTGAGTTCTATTTTTAAGTTCCACAGTTCCACTCATTCTCTACTATAGGAGAGGAAGAATTGTATAAACTTGTTAAATCATCTAAACCAACAACATGTATGTTAGACCCTATACCATCTAAGCTCCTAAAAGAGGTGCTTCCAGAAGTCATAGATCCTCTTCTGACTATTATTAATTCCTCATTGTCATTAGGATATGTCCCCAAAACCTTCAAACTGGCTGTTATTAAGCCTCTCATCAAAAAAACCCAACTTGACCCCAAAGAACTAGTTAATTATAGACCAATCTCGAATCTCCCTTTTCTGTCCAAGATACTAGAAAAGGTGGTATCCTCACAATTATTTTCCTTCTTAGAATGGTATATGTGGTATATGTGAGGATTTCCAGTCAGGATTTAGACCGTATCATAGTACTGAGACTGCTCTCCTTAGAGTTACAAATGATTTGCTCTTATCATATGATCGTGGGTGTATCTCTCTATTAGTTTTATTGGATCTTAGTGCTGCGTTTGACACAATTGACCACAACATTCTTTTGCATAGACTTGAACACTTTGTTGGCATCAATGGAAGTGCATTAGCATGGTTTAAATCGTACTTATATGATTGCCATCAGTTCGTAGCAGTGAATGAAGATGTATCATATCGATCACAAGTGCAGTATGGAGTACCTCAAGGCTCAGTACTAGGGCCGCTACTCTTCACGCTTTATATGTTACCCTTGGGAGATATCATCAGGAAACATGGTGTTAGCTTTCACTGTTATGCTGATGATACTCAGCTCTATATTTCTTCGCGGCCCGGTGAAATACACCAATTTGAAAAACTAATGGAATGCATAGTCGATATAAAAAACTGGATGATGAGTAATTTCTTACTGCTAAATTCTGAAAAAACAGAGGTGTTAATTATAGGACCTAAAAACTCTGCTTGTAATAACCTAGAACACTGTCTAAGACTTAATGGTTGTTCTGTCAATTCTTCGTGTGCTATTTGATCACAATCTTTCCTTAGAAAGCCACGTTTCTAGCATTTGTAAAACTGCATTTTTCCATCTCAAAAATATATCTAAATTACGGCCTATGCCATTATAATCCTCTACGTCCGCTACATTCTCAAAACTCAGGCAATTTGATAATACCTAGAATATCAAAATCAACTGCGGGTGGCAGATCCTTTTCCTATTTGGCGCCTAAACTCTGGAATAACCTACCTAACATTGTTCGGGAGGCAGACACACTCTTGCAGTTTAAATCTAGATTAAAGACCCATCTTTTTAACCTGGCTTACACATAACATACTGATGTGCTTTTAATATTCAAATCCGTTAAAGGATTTTTAGGCTGCATTAATTAGGTAAACCGGAACCGGAAACACTTCCCATAACACCCTATGTACTTTCTACATCATTAGAAGAATGGCATCTACGCTAATATTTGTCTGTTTCTCTCTTATTCCGAGGTCACCTTAGCCACCAGATCCAGTCTGTATCCAGATCAGAGGGTCACTGCAGTCACCCGGATCCAGTACGTATCCAGACCAGATGGTGGATCAGCACCTAGAAAGGACCTCTACTGCCCTGAAAGACAGCCGAGACCAGGACAACTAGAGCCCCAGATACAGATCCCCTGTAAAGACCTTGTCTCAGAGGACCACCAGGACAAGACCACAGAAAACAGATGATTCTTCTGCACAATCTGACTTTGCTGCAGCCTGGAATTGAACAACTGGTTTCGTCTGGTCAGAGGAGAACTGGCCCCCCAACTGAGCCTGGTTTCTCCCAAGGTTTTTTTCTGCATTCTGTCACCGATGGAGTTTCGGTTCCTTGCCGCTGTTGCCTCTAGCTTGCTTAGTTGGGGTCACTTCATCTACAGCGATATCGTTGACTTGATTGCAAATAAATGCACAGACACTATTTAACTGAACAGAGATGACATCACTGAATTCAATGATGAACTGCCTTTAACTATCATTTTGCATTATTGACAAACTGTTTTCCTAATGAATGTTGTTCAGTTGCTTTGATGCAATGCATTTTGTTTAAAGCGCTTTATAAATAAAGGTGACTTGACTTGACTTGACTTTAAGCTTGAATGCAGCAAGAATGCAGCAAACTCAATGTCCGCACGTGTTGTGAATTTGACATGCGTTTGGGTATGCAACATCAGTGCTGGCTCTACCTAATTAGTGACATATGTGGTTTCATAGTACCAACAGTAATACTTGGTAATTAATAACTTTGATAATATTTGCTTGTGTCAGTCACATGTGTGCTATCAGTCCGGTTAAGAGGAGAGGACAGAAAGTGAGGTAGATAAGGGTAATGAATGAAGTCATGAATTTCCCTGGTTCCAAATGAAATTTGACAGTATATTGGACCCAATAGGATGACTGCTGAGGACATGCTGTGGGGTTTGTGGCAGGCCGGTCAGTGGTTAGAATGTTATGTGGAAGATTTCCTCAACAGGTTGTTTTGCCAGGGTATTCCTCAAGGCTCAGTTCTTGGCCCACTACTGTTTATCATTTATATATTACCACTTGGAGACAGCATACACATGCATAGTGTTAACGTCCGTAAATGTTCCTGTGGGGGTGCCTGTATTCTCTTTCTCTCTGTCGCTCTCCTTTTTACCTGTCAATCTCTTAGGCAGCCTCCCTTGACTGCTGATTGGCTCAGGAAGCTGTCAATCACCATTAATCAATGTGAGACCGACCTATTAGATGTCACTCAAATTTCCACCGGCAGATAAAAAGATGCTGAACGAAGTGAATGGAGATGTCTTTTACTCCCTGCATTGCTGTCATTTTACTCGTTTTTGACTTGCTTTGTTATTTTTTTTATGCCAAATTCCTTGGTATTTTTGTTCTATATTTTTGTGTTTATTTTCTTTTGATCCTTACCTCTTCTTGATTTGCCATTTTGTTTGTTTTTATCACTTTGTGACTTGAATGGCGTTGTTCTTTGAGCTTTGATGAGCTTGCACTCTATGACGTTTACTCTTTACCCAAGAGGAAGGTGGAAAGGGAAGGTGTCGTGCGACTTCCATTGTGCAACATGTAGGTAACTCAATCTGTTTAGACACCATGGTAAGAGGTGAACACCAGCCCCTGTATGTTTATTTTCTATTAGTTGAGAATAGGGAAGTATACGGTGCTTTGCGCTGAAGATTTGCTTTCTTCCTTTCTTTTTCTTTAGTTAGGTTAGAGGTTTAACGTAAGTTAGAAGTGGTTTTGTTTTGTTTTGTTTCTTTCTTTCTTTTGGCATGAATAAGGGTTAATCTTGGGTTAATTTGAATAGTTATTTGTTTGTTTTCTTTTTCTGAGGTGTAAATATTTGTACCTATTGGTTGTCTCTTCATTGCTTTATATTCTTGTAAATATATTTTGTAGTTATATGGATTATTTCACTTTGTATAATAAATCACTTTCGTTGGCAGTTGATCTCTCTGCATTGTCTCTTGCTGCCTCCTTCAGTTTTACAGATTTGCCACAAATTTATTAATGTTACTCCTTTTACCCCTAGACCATCTAAAGAGGGTTGTAACACATGGACTTCAGTTTCGTTGCCATGCTGATGACATTCAGATTTACCTAACCACCAGCTCTGATAGGCCATAATTGCATGACTCACTTACTGCATGCATCAGGGATATCAATCAATGGATCAATGGTCTTTGAATTTCCTAAAATTCCTAAAAAAAATTTTTTTTTTTTTTTTTCTTATTCTCCAATGACAGGTTAGATCATATTTCATCATCATATTTAGATCATATTTACCAAGGGTGCCAATCATTCTGACCATAACTTTTTGCACTGGCACCTTGGCTGGTTTAGGACTGTCATGGATAAATAAAGATGACAATAAAAAAAACTAGTTGGTGGCAGCAAATCTCAGTTTTAATAAATTATTGATTGATTTGAATGGTTCAAACGATTCATTCAAAACGTCAGATTCAATTAGAAATTAAACAAGTGAATGGACCGTTTAATCACTTGATCGCTCACATGATTCTTTCAAAAACAGATTCATTCAAGGAATGAAACACCGTGTTGCTCTACATTGTTGTATAAAATTATTAGCATATACTGTATATGTGCAGATATTTAGAAAAGTACATTGCTTGTGCAAAGAATATAAAAATATAAAACTGTCACGGTTGGTAAACCGTGATCTCTGGGTTTTGCACTTTGTGGTGAAGTCTGTGTGTTTCGCGTCTGCACTGATTAGTTTGTGGGCGTCAGCATTGATTGTCATCAGCAACAGCTGACACTCATTACACACTCCCTATATATTGGCTTGTCTCGCGTCTTGTTTTTGTGAGAATGTTGTTTAATGTCTGTAACCCTGTCTTTTGCTTCTGTGTCGTTTGCGTTTGGATGTCCGTGTCTTTCCCCAGAACCTCATCCACTCTCCGCACTTTCACTCAGCATCAGACTTACCTTCGGCTCTATTCCCCGCAGTTCCTGTGCCATCCTCTCCTGCTGCCTTCTCACCATCATCATCTGGATTACTCACCGTCTCCCCGCCATCTTGGATTGTCGTCTTCCCAGCATTGTCTTTGTACTCTTGTTTGTTTGCTCGCACTTGTTTCCAGCTCCTCCTTCACCCAGTCGTCACAAAAACTCATACATCTTTTCTTTAATTGCTTGACTTATAAGAGCATCCTAACTGTATTATAAGGCTTCATCGCGACTGGATTCTCAAGACGTGTTTTTGTTTGTTTTTTGAAAAGTCAGTGACTCAATAATGTCAGCTCTACTATCATCTCTCAGTCCCTCACAGTCACTCATACAGCACAATGACATTATCTCAAGGGAATGTCTTTAAATTATAATGAAAGAAAAATCACCTTCTGTTGTCTTCTTTTAAAGAACTTTAAAAAGTTGCGCTTGAAAATGATGGAAACTTCCTTCTTCTTGTGCGCAGCTGGTTACAGTACCGAGTCCTGATTAGCCAATCACCATTATTTAGTTCGTGAATTATCATAAGTATAATTTGCATTATAAATGTTACATAATACACAACATTATTAATGTAAGGGGGATAGTTAGGGGTGATGGTGGTTTCACAAAGGGGATGCTTTTTGTCATTTTTGTTGCCACTTTTCTTAGGTACCTTAACATTTTGTCTGAATACTGTATTAAATGCACAAGTAGTTTTGACTGAAACATATTTTTATAATTGTTGAAAACTTAAATTTAAATAAAAATTCCATATAGCTTGGATCAACTGACTCCTACTCTACATAATAATATGATTATAATATGACAAAGACACATTGTCAGATTTGCTCTCAGAATT
This sequence comes from Carassius carassius, assembly GCF_963082965.1. Taxonomy (NCBI): domain Eukaryota; kingdom Metazoa; phylum Chordata; class Actinopteri; order Cypriniformes; family Cyprinidae; genus Carassius; species Carassius carassius. The sequence continues at coordinate 17,878,621 of NC_081803.1, forward strand.
CTTTCTCACTGAACCATCCAAAACATGCTGTCCACCCTTCATCTGAGAGTTTATAACTTTCACTTGTTGTTGTGCAACACAGAAGGTCAGTGACTCTCCATTAAAAATGTATCATGAAGCTGGATTGTAGAATCAAAGTACTCATCACTGATTACAATTGTAGTGTTATAGAAGGAGGAGCAAAACCTGCTGAGAAAAATGCTCACTAAACTTTTGGTCATTGTTAATTCCTGTGGATACATTAACAGCTACATACCAATCAGCAGCAATACAAATGTAATTACTGAGAAATGGTGAAACAGGCTGGTTGGAGTGTGAATCTTCTTGAAGTGAGAGATGGAGATGATCACCAGCAGGTTCAGAATCACAGTAACTTCCGACAGCAAAAAAAAAAAAAAAACAAACAAAAAAAAAAAAATATATATATATATATATAATAAATAATACATGGAATTATATTCATGTCTGGAGCTTCTCCCTTGATACATGACAAGTTGATGGCAGGAAAGCAGTAAATTTAATAATGTAAATTTTGAGATTTTGGGCTATTTGTCTTTTTGTAAAGTGTTGTTTCAAAGTAGTGAATGAGTACATCCAAAAATTAACTTTTAAGTGCTTTTACTGCGCATTACCTAATTGCGTCTGATTTCAATTTAGATTTACATTTCAGTACTTCTCTTAACAGCCATTTTCTCAAAATTTGTTTTAATTATATTTTGTTCTCATGCACTGAGTCAGAAATATCCACTTCAGCAGCAGTTAAATACAACTTACATCTTTTCAGACTTATTCCTATCCATATTCTATTCTGAATGGCTTTTACAATGGGGATTGTTCACATTTTATGTCAAGAAAAAAAAACACACAAAAATAAAAACTATCTTCTGATTTAAGAAGAGATAAAAGGAATATCTAACATCCCCTCTGTAATCAAACAAATATGCCAACAATATCTGGCTAATCCATTGATCAAATTTCCATTCTGAAAATGTATGCAAATTAATGCATATTTTAATAAAATATTTCATAAAACTTTTATTATTCAATGATCTTAATCTCCATACTTGGCAGCGTCTATAAACAGGGTGATGTGAATGAGAAATGTGTGCCTTCATCGAATGTATCAGGATAATATTTTCAGCTATTAACAACTTAAATTCTGCTTAATAAACATTAAACACAAACACAACTATCAACATGTTAACAATGTTTCAATGTTAAAAATCATCTCATCCAAATAAAAAATAAGGCCATGATAAGAACATAGAATGAAACACAAGAGTATAATGATAAGTAATTGTTTAATGAATGTCTCCACATTAAAATCAAACCAAAACTTTAGAACTGTATGTTAGCATTAGAAATTGTTCTTTTATGATTGTGGTTTGTGATGAACCACCATGATAATACATTTGACACTTACACATACACATTCTAAATGGCTGTCCTCTTTTTGTCACTGTGTTTTTGATTTATTTCAACTCAGATTCTGCACGAGTGATAAAAGTGAAGTATAAAAAACATAATATATGTCTTTATAATAATTTATTCCATTAGATTGGAGGTATGTAATTCTTACTTAATTTTCCTAATAAGCTAATGCAACACAACTGAACATTTTGGCACTTAAACTTACTGTTAAAATAAGCTTGCTTAATTGTTAAATTCTGATAAAATCTGCATTTAAACAGAGTATATTTTTAAAGGAATGATACTCAATGAAACAAACTATACAATATTAAAATATATTTAGTGTAAATTAAAAGGATAACGTATTATAATTACCTACCGTAGGACTTTATAACAATTGCATTTTATGTTAAATTGTTCTCAGAATGATGGCTTTATCAGTTTAATTACAATTGATGTTCTGTTAAAATATTGACCAGAGAGGATGCTGGCTGAAATATTTTCAGAGATAAGATGAGTTTAATTGTGTTTTTAAACCAGGGGTAAAATAAAGCATAGACCATAGGATTCAGACCCGAGTTAATATACACGACCCACATCAAAACATTTATGGTTGTGGAAGTGATTATTGATATAGAACAGATATAGTAGGGAATCCAACAAAGCAGATAAACTGTGACAATGATTCCTAATGTCAGAGCAGCTTTGCTCTCAGATTTCCTCCTCATTGATCCTTCCGTTACACATTTACCACTCCTCATCAGAGAGTTTATGACTTTCACTTGCTGATGTACAACATAGAAAATCCTCAAATATAAAGTTATGATGAGGACACAAGGAGACACAAAGGACAAAATCAGATCAGAGACTCTCCATGCAAAAGTTAGTATAACAGAGCAATTGCCATAACACACATCTGTTCTGTGTGAAATGCTAAAATATCCATTATTAATTGCATAGTAAGTGAAATAAGATGAAAAGCAAAACCAGCAGAGACAGATGGTTAATAAAGTTTTAGTCATGGTTATTTTCTGTGGGTAAAATAAAGGGTAACACACAGCCACATAACGATCAACAGCAATTGAAACTAAATTACTGAGAGACACAGAAATAAGCAATTCAAGGATCACTGTAAACAGTCCACAGTAAGTATCTCCAAAGTACCAACACGTCTCAATCAGGTTTATGGCCTCTATGGGCATGACAATTAGTCCAATAAGCATGTCAGCCACAGCTAGAGAGAGAATGATCAGGTTGGTTGAAGTGTGAAGCTTCTTGAAGTGAGAGATGGAGATGATCACCAGCAGGTTCAAAAACACAGTCCACGCTGACAGCAATGAAAAAATCACATACATGATATTGTATTCATGACTGGAGTGTTTTCCCTTGATACACGATGAGTTGATGGCAGGAAAGCAGTATTGAGTCCCATGATCCTCTGTCTCATAGGCCATGAGTGAGTCTCCTGTTAGGAGTTTGTTCTGCTCTCCTTACTCTCCTTTCATTTATACAGTGTCTGGATCAGACTGACCAACCCATCTACCGCCCACTCTGATTCTGCATAAGGAAGCTAATCTTACCAAGTTAATGAACACTAGGTAAATAAGTTTAATTTTAAATAAATCAATCAGTTAGTCAATCTTTGTCATGGTTCATGAATGCACTGTTTCCTGCTCGGCTCAGGTTACGTCGTGTTGATTGTTTCATGTAAGCGTTACCCATTCTGGGCCATCTACCATTCATGGGCTGCAGCCCATTCCAACGGCCTACTTAATGCCCTGTCTTTTGTCTCTTGTTTGTCAGATCATTGTTTGAGGTCCTCCATGCTTCATGTCTGTGTCTCCTCTGCTCAGCATTCATACTTGTGTCTTCGTTTCTGTTCGTCATTCTGTTGATTATATCATCATCACTCGGATTCATCATCACCTCTCACCAACGCTCTCAACTCACCAACTCACCGATCTGTGCTGCCATCGAGGTCCCTGCGCCACCCACGATCAACACAATCTGACTTTGCCTCTTACAATAAACCTGTTTACTTTGCAACTTGCTTTCTGTCCTTTATACCCCGTGACAGAACGATCTGACCATCATGGAAGCAGCGAGTAACTCATCGTCATCATTAGAAGAGTTCCTCAGTGACAGTGTTCGGAGGATGGACTCCCAGGAACGGAATCTTAACGACACTAGTCGCGCTGTCCTGGCATTGGTGACACAGGTGTCCGAGCTCACCCAGCAACTACAACTCCTGCGAGCTCCCACTGCGCTGTTAACGCCACCCTTTCCCCCCACACCATCAGAAACCCCCTCCCAGCCGGAACCACGCCTTCCTATTCCGGAAACATACTCTGGTGAACCCAATTCTGTAGAGCTTTCCTAACACGATGCTCTATGCACTTCTCCCTTCAACCCAGGACCTTCTCCAATGAAAAAGCCAAAGTCGCATTCATCCTGACATTGCTCACTGGGAGGGCGGCGTTATGGGGAACGGCAGTGTGGGAGAACCAAGATCCATGCTGCGCCTCATTCCAGACACTCGCAGCGGAGGTGAAGCGGGTGTTCGATTGGGCTGTCGCCGAGAGAGCGGCTAGGAAGCTGGTTGAACTGTGTCAAGGAGAGGGGTCAGTGTCGGACTTCTCCATTGAGTTCCGCACCCTAGCGGTAGAGTGTCATTGGAACGAGGAGGCGAGGTGGGACATGTTTCTGCATGGGCTGGCTGACCGCGTCCAGAAGGAGATCTACGCCATGGACCTTCCAACCTCGCTCAACGGACTAATCGAGTTAGCACTAAGGGAAGATGCATGACTGGCCCGAGTAGAATGACATAACCTACCCAATGTTACACCCAGGGAGGAGATCCCTGGGCCTTTGCCTCTACTGCGGGGGAACCGATCATCACGCTACATCTGTCCAGTAAAAGGCCAAGCCCAGTAGTAAATATGAGGCTACCATCTCCTCCGAGAAGACCTTATCATCATCTGCACTCCTCCCAGTAAGACTAAGATGGTCAGCACGGTCTCATGACTATCAAGCACTTCTGGACTCCGGGGCTGAAGGTAATTTCATGGACCATGCACTCGCACACAAACTCCAGATTCCCCTCAAACCCCTCACTCACCGGATCGCTGTTCACGCCCTCAATGGTCAAAGACTTCCTGTCATCTCACTCACCACTGAAGACATCACCCTCATCACATCAGGCAACCACTCTGAGATCACCTCCTTCTATATCCTTGACTCTCCCCTTGCACCCATAGATCCTGGACACCCCTGGCTCCTCCGTCACAACCCCAAAGTGGACTGGCAACTTTGTTCTATCTTGTCTTGGAGTAATACGTGTCATGAGTCTTGTCTTGTGTCTGCTTGTCCGTCTGTTTCTATGTCTGTGTTTCAGGAGGAAGCAGTGGATTTGTCTAACGTGACTGCGGAGTATCTCAACCTGAAGGAAGTGTTCAGTAAGTCTTGTGCTACTTCTCTCCCTCCGCATCGTCCCTATGACTGTGCCATACTGTCAGGTAAGTCTCCACCTAAGGGCAAATTATATTCACTTTCTGTTCCAGAGAGGGAGGCTATGGAGAAATATATTTCTGATTCTCTAGCTTCGGGATTCATCCGCCCTTCCTCTTCTCCAGTGGGGGCGGGGTTCTATTTTGTGGGGAAGAAAGACGGGTCTCTGCAACCTTGTATTGATTACGAGGGACTGAAAAGCATCACGATAAAGAATACTTATCCTTCACGTGATGCTTATCATTTGGTCCGGATTAGGGGGGGGGGGGTGAATGGAAGACCGCTTTTAACACCCCCAGAGGGCACTTTGAAAAATTGGGCATGCCCTTCGGGCTGTCCAACTCCCCAATAGTCTTCCAGGCATTCGTCAACAACGTGCTGCGAGATATGGTCGATCAATTCATTCTACCTGGATGACATATGCTTTTTGTCAAGGCGGAGAAATGCGCTTTTCATGTACAGTCTGTTCCTTTTCTTGGATACATCGTGTTGACTGAGGGTATGCGTATGGATCCTGAGAAGTGGCCAAGTCCAGATTCCCGTAAGGCCCTACAGAGGTTTCTGGGGTTCGCCAACTTCTACCTGCATTTTATTTGCAACTTCAGCCAACTAGCCGCACCTCTGACCACCTTGACCACCCCCAAAACTATGTTCAGTTGGTCTGACACAGCCGAGGCTATGTTTGCCAAACTGAAGGGTTGTTTCGTTTCGGCCCCTATCTTAATTACCCCTGATCCTTCATGTCAGTTTGTAGTGGAGGTCGACGTGTTAGAAGTGGGGGTAGGTGCGGTGTTATCCCAACGTTCGCCCTCAGACGACAAGGTACACCCTTGCTCGTTTTTTTTCCTACCATTTATTCCCTGCCAAATGTAATTATGATATTGGTAACTGAGAATTGTTGGCAGTCAAGATGGCATTGGAGGAATGGCGCCACTGGTTAGAAGGCTCGGGGTTTCCATTTATAGTATGGACCGACCATAAGAATTTAGAATGCATTAGAACTGCCAAAAGATTGAACTCCAGACAGGCTCGGTGGGCACTTTTTTTTGTGCAGCTTTGATTTTACTCCCTCGTACCGCCCGGGTTCTAAAAACATCAAACCCGATTCATTGTCACGTATTTTTGACCGTTCCAAATGCCTGTCCACTCCCGAGTGTATTTTACCCAAGACATTAGTGGTCTCCACACTCACATGGGAGGTCAAATCGAAGGTCAAGACGGCCTTAGAAGGGGTAATGCCTCCGCCCGGGTGCCCACCGAATTGGTTATTTGTGCTGGAGGGATTACGGTCCAACGTCACTCGGTGGGGACATTATTCCAGTGTGGCTTTTCATCCAGGAGTTAACCGTACAACATTTTTGGTCAAGCAATGATTCTGGTGGCCACTTATGGCTCGTGACGTTCAAAGTTTTGTTTTGGCTTGATCTACCCCCTGATGGGCTACTCCAACCGCTGCCGGTCCCTTCGAGACCGTGGTCCCATATCACACTAGATTTTATTACCGCCCTCCCGCCCTCCCGCCCTCCCAGGGCAACACGATAGTTTTGACCGTGGTGGACCGGTTCTCGAAGGCAGCACATTTTATCCCCTTGCCCAAATTACCCTCAGCCAAGGAGACAGCGTTGATCAGATCACGTCTTTTGCTTACATGGCCTCCCGACAGACGTGGTTTCTGACAGGGGACCCCAGTTTGTATCCAAATTTTGGCGAGAGTTTTGTAGATTGCTGGGAGTGACTGTAAGTCTGTCCTCAGGGTTTCATCCCCAGAGCAATGGTCAACCAAGATTTGGAAAGGGCGTTGCAATGTCTGGTCTCCAAGAATCCATCCTCCTGCACTGTTAAAAATCGCTGTAAAAAAACGGGCAAATGTTGACAGTAACATACTGTTTTTCATTAAAACAGTGCATTCTGGGTAATATTCATCATTTTCGAGAAGATAGCCTGCTGCTATATATCGTAAATTAACAACGTTCAAAGTCGACACTCAGAGGCTGTGTTTCAAATCACACCCTACACCCTCATTCATTATTTCTACATAAGTTTACTAATATAGTCCACCTGACAGGGAGAATGAAAACTAATGAGTGAATTCAGACACTGATAAACAGCTGCTGTTAACAAGCAGAATCACTGAAGAAAAGAGAAACAAGACACACACAGGAACTACAACTGACCTCAGCCACAGCCTTAGATTAAAACAACTGAAGATTTAAACAATCAACAAACAGCTTTACCAGCTTCACACATTACTAACCACACTGACTTTATTTCTGTCAGATCAGAGATCAAAAGATCTTATTGACAATTACAGAGATTTAGATCATGATGTTTTACTGTTTCGTTTGACGTTACCATTATGGAGATCAGTGTTTGACTTAGTTGGGCTCCTGACCCTTGACTTTTGAACTTTAAGTTTTGTTTGATTGCTCTATTTGTGTCTTCATGATACATCTGTTATAGCAATATTTATGAGGACGTTCAAGTGGTTATGGCTGTTTTTGACAGCCACGATCTACTTAACTGACTTAAAGTATTGCTAGAATATTTTGAGATATATGAGTGTATAACATAATTATTTTTGTTTAATTTCATAAGATTGAACAGTAATGTGATAACCAGAACATAGGGATATAAGAGCAGGTTGGTTTGAAAAATTTTGAGCTTCAGCGTCGGCAAACACTCAAAGAGAGACATCAACAATCAGCATATGAATCTCAACAATGGTGACAATCAAAAGGTTCATGATGTAATGCATGCTGGGTACCAGCACAGGATAAAACTCATCAATGAATCCCAGCATGCATTGCAGCATGAATAAATTATGCCCCTGAATTGTCCACTTATTTTCTTGAATTCTTATGTGCTTATATTTTTGCTTTTGTCTTCAGTTTTAGAAGCATGTTTTGTGATTTTCAGAACTTAACTGTTTATTTATTTTGTGGATTGTCACCATTGTTGTGATTCATACACTGATTCTTGATGTGTCTGTATAAATTTCAAAAAAGGTTTTTTTTTGTTTTTTAAATGAGTGATATTTTCTTAAGTCTTCCATAACTTATGCCTCAGCAGTGTTCTTTTGCTGTAGTATCAACATTCAATAAGAGAAGGGACACAGGATTGGATAAGAAATAATAGAATCTTTGTTTGTACAACAATACCAGGTTTTCTTTGCAGCTGACTTTTTTGCTATAACAAGTTCCAAAGACACATTGTTACAGTATGTAAAAAAAAAATAGTTTTGAAAAGTCACTGTTCAAGAGCCCAACTAAATTAAACACTGATCCCCATCATGGTAGTGAAAAAAAAACACCTAAACCTCTGTAACTCTCATTAAGATCTTCTGTAGACATCTGACATAAATAAAGTCAGTCTGGTTAGTAATGTGAATCTGGTGAAGCTGTTTAGGAGTTGTTTAATCAGATCTTGAGAGATTTGATGAATTCTTTTATTTCAGTTGATTTCATCTAAGGCTGTGGCTGAAGTCAGTTGTAGTTCTTGTGTTTCTCTTTCCTTCAGTGATTCTGCTTGTTAATAGCAGGTGTTCACCACTAATGCTCAATCATCAATTAATCACAGAATTATCTCATTAACTTCACTGATTCAGTGTTACTCTAACACTCTGTAGTGTGCACACATTATAAGTGTTCATTCAAATCTGAGGATTTTGTTGTGGGGTTTAAAGGGTTAAAGATTTAAGATGAAGAACAAACAGCATGAAACATTTGACATTAATAAACTGTAATTAATTTGAAGGAAACAAACTGTAGAATAACAGTTATTTTCTGGCACCCCTGCTGCCAGTAAATAACTGTTTTTCTACAGTTTGTTGCTGTTAATTAATGGTTGCCAGCAAAAAAGTGTTTTTCTACAGTTTATTGCTGTTAAGTCAAGGAAAAAAAGTAATATACTGTAAAACGTAAAAGTCTGATTTACCAAATGAAAAAAAGTTAATGATTAAATTTTATTTGACTAAAATATTTGTGAACATCCATAGAAAAAAAGTTATGCAAAGTCATACACTAATAAAGAGAGTAAATACTGAACTCAACTGTATTAATGTGTGTTTGCAGAAGAGAGATCTGTTAGTTTAATGTAGTTTTGTGGTTCACCATTGTGCTGGAGAGTAGAGCCTGTGCTTCAGTCAATGATGAGACACAAACACTGATCTTTTGCTGCTTTATATAAAGGCCGTAAATGTGGAGCCACAGATGCAGTGGTGATCTCTGTGTCAAGTATTTCAGCACACACATGTGTGCTATAGCTGACAATGAACTGCAGTGATTTGAGTAAAAGTCATGCATTTAGTTACTTTACTATTACACATTAAGTGTTTGCAGTTTTATATTAAGAAATATTCCTTCTCAGTGGACTCAAATGAATCTCTGTTCGAGGGTAGTTTAGGTTACCATTTTTCCCAGTCTGGAATCCAAAGTCGCAGTCCCCTCCATTCATGCCTTTGTCCAGAGGTGTCACCGCACTTGACTAGAGCCTGTGAGACTCTACTCCAAGTGGGGGCGCGCACCAAGGCTAAAGCTGACCGCCACAGATCTAAGCCTCTCGTATACGTTGTGGGTCAAAAAGTGTGGCTTTCTACCAAGAACATTCCTCTCCATTCCGTCTCTAATAAACTTGCTCCCAAATTTATTGGCCCATTCACTGTCACCAAGATCATTAGTCTCTGGTCCTTGATTGTGATTTGATAAACAACTTTTAAAGCAGTTGTAAATTATAAAAAAAAAGATGATTGTGATCCTTATTACATCAGTATTACTGTGCCATTACTCTTGAGTAGTATTCACAAAAACTACAGAACATAACATGACTTTAGTGCAAAAGAGCTTATTCAGTCAGATTAGAGAGCAGTTCTTTATTTAAACTGATTCAAGAGGTAGTTGAATGAGGTACAGTAGTGAGCAGACCGATTCTGCATAAAGTCTGTGTGTGTTGGGGGTGAAGTTGGCAAAAGAAGGGAGGGGGCCAGTGCAGAGGGCTTTGCAGGTGAGACGGGTTCCATAAATGTCCTGGATTGAGGTGATAGAGACACCAACGATCTTCTCAGCTGCTCACACTATGCGTTGAAGTGACTTGCGGCAGGACGCGTTACAGGCACCATACCACACAGTCATGCAGCTCGTCAGAATGGTCTCGATGGTGCCTCTGTAGAAGGTTCACATGATGGGGGCCAGGGCCGGGGCTCTGGCTCTTCTCAGTTTGCGGAGGAAGTAGAGATGCTGCTGTGCTTCCTTGGCCAGTGCTGCGGTGTTATCAGTCCAGGAGAGGCCCTCTGTGATGTGGAAACCCAGGAACTTGGTGCTGGTCACTCTCTCCACAGTCGCACCATTGATGATCAGAGGAGCATGTTGAGTCTGAACTCTCCTGAAGTCAACAACAATCTCTGTCTTCTCAACATTCACCCGACCAGGTGGCTCACCTCGCTTCTGTAGTTAGTCTCATCTCTGTTGCTAATGTAACCCACTACAGTTGTGTCATCTGCAAAAACTTAATGGAGAGATCGGATTTCTGTGAAGGTATGCAGTCGTGGGTCAGTGGAGTGAAGAGGAGGAGGCTTAACACACATCCTTGGGGGGGCCCCAGTGTTCAGTATGATGGTGCTGGATGTGTTGCTGCCAACCGTTATGCCTGAGGTCTTCCGGACAGAAAGTCCAACAGCCAAATGCACAGCAAAGTGTTGAGCCCCAGCTGGACCAGTTTGTGAATGAGCAGTTGAGGGATGATTGTGTTGAATGCTGAACTAAAGTCTATGAACAGCATTCTGACCTATGAGTCTTTTTTTTATTTTAGATGTGTGTTACATATAGTAAACATATAGTGTTGTCAAAACAGTCATGAAGAGCCTTCTGGCCACACTGTATTAGGGCTGTCAAAAAAAAAAAAAAGAATTAGAATAGGACTCATAAACTGATAATTGAAGATTTTCTGTGTATCCTCCTCGCCTGATGTGAGCTCGTCCGCTTTGCATGTTGGCCAATTTTGGCTAAAAAGGGGGTTAATGTGTTTTATGAGATAATGTTATGTTTTAACAAGTAATAAAGAATTGTTTGTAAACTGCCATCTAAGTGTGCTGGTCTCTGCCTTCCCTGACCTTCGTGCGGTTGTTACAACATTGTAGCCTAAGGTATAAATCATTGCCTTTTAAACATATTCAAATAATAGAACGTGTATGATGTATTATTATAGGTGATTACTCTTGTAAAGCTCTGATTTCTGAGAGATGCACGGAGAGGAACAGCAATGCTGTGTTTGATTTGCGCTCTTTTCATTCATGCAAGTTTACATTCATTCACTTCACACTCATGGTCTGTTTTATAATATTGCGCTGATCCCCTGACTCAACTGTTATATAGCAAACTCCGGACTGTGCCAGCTTCAGCCGAGTATTCAGGCAGAATTATTCTGAATTTATTTGTCTGTTATTCATTTTTTAAGCTAAAATCCGTGCCATTCCGAATAAGGAATTCGGCTTCATATCAGGCACACCCCTAATTATTACATTACATATTTTCAGGGTGCGATTTATGAAAAAAAGGGGGGGATGTTTTGAAACAATTTAATTCATAAAAATAAATCATGAGAACATGAACTTCGTCACTGCATTTGCAGGAATCGTAAAAAAAAAAGTTCTTATTAACTCATGAAACGCAATATTTTTACTCTAATAGCTTATCTTTCCCCACACATATGAACTGTGATTATGCACAATGAAAAAACACGAAAGAATTAAATCAGTGAAATTATAGAAAAGACAGATGCATTATCTGTGTTAGTCAATTCGCCTCATTTGCGCGAACTGGACATGCACGGGCCACGCTAAATGCCTCATTCGCGCCACAAGACCTCTACATTGACTTAACATTGAAATCACTCGCAGCAGACGCTCAAGAGTGAGTGAGTAATCAAAAAACCTTTGCTTTAGCCTCAATTGAGCGAAACACTGTATGTGTAACTTCGGCCATTCTCACTGGTGTGACTTGGACACTAACTCTGCTTGTCATCATAGAAACAGATAATCAGATTGTGATGTTTATTCCCGCTTCAGTAATATGCTGAATATGCTGCCTTCCTTTGTTTCGACCATGGTTTCGACACACAGCTCTACTGCAGTGTTGCCAACTACTTTCAGCGGAAAGTATCTAAACCCCGCCTAGATGACGTAATGCACGAATTAGCATTTTTATCACGTATTTATGCCTCCCTATGCTCACATACTGCATTTTATTTCAGCCAAATTCTCAATAAAACTGTTTTTATTACTATATTTTAATGTTTCTGTTGTCAGACAACGGGAATGAATATTATAATGACTGAAACGCGGTCCATTTAGACTACATAACCAGCTCTCAAACATTAATCTGCACTAAAATCCTATTCACGTTGATAAAAATCCTATAGACATTGTCTAATGAAATCAAATACACATACGATAAAGTCAGTGGTTGTTCTGTGACTGATGTTGGCTATACTTGCTTGTAAAATAGAGTTAAAAGCAACAGAATATCTTTTTTTTTAAACTGAAGTGCTGCTCCTCTCTGTGCTCGCAGAGAGAAAGACTCGTGCTCTGAAAGAGAGACCTCACGCTCGTACGGCAGCACCAGAGAGTCTCAGAGACTAAATAATGATTGTCCAAAAAGTCGCTAGATTTGTCGCTAGTCGCTTTTTGGGGTGGAAAAAGTCGCTAAATCTAGCAACAAAGTTCCCAAGTTGGCAACTCCACTGCCCAGCGGACCGGCTTCAACCGTCTCGCAAGTGTTGATAGGCTATTACTCGTGAGGTATGACCAATCAGAAAGCGCCGTGGGCGGGACATTGAGCAAGTCTGCAGAGTGGTGAATAGTGAGGCTGCGCCGAAAGTAGCGCATTTAATATAAAATTGACTTTAATCAAACCACGGATCCGTGATCAATTTTGTGATCCGTCTCGCCACTAGTGTAGTAGCACTGATCACTTTCAGGGGGGGGGGGATTTATCCCCACCGGGGATAAAAATAATTAAGCAGAGGCAGGGATACATTGACCAGAAAGGGTGAAATCCCACGCATCCCCCCCGGTAAATCGCACCCTGCATATTTTAATGTTACATGCAACATAGATAAGGTCATAGAAAGTAACAGCTACTCGCAATTTTGTAATTTTCACAGTTGGTAAACCGTGGCCTTGTGATTTCGCTCTCACCCCCACGGCTCGCTCATCTCAGTTCCTGTGTCATGCTCTCCTGCTGCATCTCCTCAACACCACTTTCTGGATCACCATCAGACATTTTTACTTCCGGAATCGCCATCATACTTCGCCTCACCCACTTGTTATCCTGTTTTATGTTACTCATGTGTCTGACTATGTTTATTAAATATCCGATTTACTTGCACTTGCTTCCTCACCTTCTTTCGCCATTACAGAACGCTCTGACCATCATGGAAGCAAGATCCACATCACTCTCTGAGTTTATCCACCACAGCGTCACCCATATGGATCAGCAGCAGGAGAGCATTGTCAACACCGGGCACGCTCTCCAAGTGCTGGTGACACAGGTGTCCGAGCTCACCCAGCAGATCCAACAGCTGACCACTCCTGCTGTGCTACCCTTACCGTCCGTTCCCCGGGCTATCCCTGAAACCCACTACTGGCAGGAACCACACCTTCCTGTGCCGGAAAACTACTCTGGTGAGCCCGACTACTGCAGAACATTTTTGACCAAGTGTTCCATCCATTTCACCCTGCAGTCACGCACCTTTGAGACCGAGGAGTCCAAGGTGGCGTTCATTCTGACTCTACTCTCTGGGAGGGCCGCCCTGTGGGGAACGGCGGTGTGGGAGAACCGAGACCAATGCTGCGCCTCATTCCACACCCTCTCCAAGGAGATGAAGAGAGTCTTCAACCGGGCCGTCCGAACGCACGGTGACTCCCGAGTGTATATTACCTTAGAGTATAGTCATCTCATCACTCGTATGGGAGGTTGAATCGAAGGTCAAGACGGCCTTAGAAGGTGTAACGCCTCTGCCTGGGTACCCACCAAATCAGTTGTTCGTTCCGGTCCGACATTATTAAGTGGGGTCACTGCTCCAATGTCGCTTGGCACCCAGGGATAAGCCACACCAAGTGCTTAGTAAAGCAACGATTCTGGTGGCCTTATGGTTTGCGACATTCGAAATTTTGTTTTAGCCTGCTCAGTTTGTGCCAGTGGTAAGACGTCTAATGGACCTCCGGATGGGCTTCTTCAACTGCTGTCTGTCCCTTCAAGACCCTGGTCCCACATCACTCTAGATTTTGTTACCGCCCTCCCACCCTCTAATGGCATGACGGTCATTTTGACCGTAGTGGACTGATTCTCGAAGCCGGCATATTTAATTCCCTTGCCCAAATTACCCTCAGCCAAGGAGTCAGTGGTTACTGTAATAGATCACGTCTTTCTGTTACATGGCCTCCTGGTAGACGTGGTTTTCTGACAGGGGACCCCAATTTGTGTCCAAATTTTGGAGTGAGTTTTGTAAATTAGTGGGAGCAACGATTAGTCTGTCTTCGGGTTATCATCCGCAGAGCAACGGTCAGTCTGAGCGGGCCAACCAAGATTCAGAGAGAACGTTGCGATGTTTAGTCTCCAAGAATCCTTCTTTCTGGAGTCAACAACTCTCTATGGTTGAGTACGCTCTTAACTCGCTACCAGTGTCAGCCACGGACCCCAATTTGTGTCCAAATATTGGAGGGAGTTTTGTAAATTAGTGGGAGCAATGGTTAGTCTGTCTTCGGGTTATCATCCGCAAAGCAACGGTCAGTCTGAATGGGCCAACCAAGATTCAGGGATAACGTTGTGATGTTTAGCCTCCAAGAATCCCTCTTTCTGGAGTCAACAACTCTCTATGGATGAGTACGCTCTTAACTCGCTACCAGTGTCAGCCACGGGCCTCTCCCCGTTTGAGTGTAGCATAGGTTACCAGCCACCTATTTTTCCTAGTCTCAAATCTGAAGTCGCGGTCCCCTCCACCCACGCTTTTGACCAGAGGTGCCACCGCACCTGGACCAGTGCCTGCGAGACTCTGCTCCAGATGAGGGCGCGCACCAAGGCCAATGCCGATTACCACTGGTCTAAGCCTCCCGTATACGTTGTGGGTCAAAAAGTGTGGCTTTCTACCAACAACATTCCGCTCCGTTCCGTTTCTAATAAGTTAGCTCACAAGTTTATTCCCTGTCACCAAGATTATTAGTCCAGTGACAGTCTGCCTCAAACTACCTCCGGCATACAGGAGGATTATGTTATCCTGTTTTATGTTACTTGTTGGTCTGACTGTGTTTATAAAATATCCAATTTACTTGCACTCACCTTCTTTCGCTGTTACAGTAATCCTAAAATTCATGTCGTACTTGCATACTCTTTGTACACATTTTGGTTAATGTGTGCTTGACTAGTCAATTGTTTCCGACAGCGCCGACTAGTGGTTGAAGTATTTGATCACTCGACTACTCGACTAGTCTATGCAAGCCCTTCTTCACAGTCATGTATTCTAATGCTTTGAATAAACTTGCATTAGTAATATTTTGCTCGATGCACCCTCTTGTGGCCTCAGGAGAGAAGCCAAAAGCCTAACTGAAATTATGCATTTTAAATTTAAATATAATTAGGATTTTGATTATATAAGTACAAAATTCAAATTTAGTTTTTCAGCCATTTTGGTACAGTTCATTTAGTGCCTCACTCCTGTTTCTGTTGTTGGAGCAACTGTACAAAAACTTTACAAAACTGTACATATCACTGATGTGCTGGTACAGTTAATTTAGTGCCCCGTTCCTGTTGCTGTTGTTGGAGCAACTGTACAAAATCTGTACAAAACTGTACATATTTTTAATAAATTGTTACAGTTAAGTTTAGAGGTAGGATTGAGATTTTCAGCTCATAATATATTTTTAGTGCTAGATATTTTTATTTATATTGTATTTACTATTAGAGTTTTTACATTTATTTTACATGTATTAAAATATAAATGTTATTTAAAATGTAAATTACTGTAAACTAAATTAAATTAATCACCACACTGACCTTTAAATAAAGTAATTTATTTACAAAGCACAAAAAATTCTAATTGCAGGTAAACATAAACATAATTCATAACCATAATTAAATAGATATATTCAAAACCACACACTCTGCAAAGCAGTAAAAGAGAATACGTGGTCACATGGTTAAATGCAGTGTGTCTGTCTAGACCAATATATGATACATATTTACAACACACACACAGTGAATGAACATTAAACACATAAACAAAACTATCAACATATTAACATGTTTCAATGTTAAAAATAATCTTAGCCAAACAAAAATAAGGCCATAACAAGAACATAGAATAAAACACAAGAGTATCATACTTGTTTATTTCTTCTGTTAATGTCTCCACTTAAATGTAAAACTCAAACAAAGACTTTAAAACTGTATGTTAGCATGAGAAATTGTGCTTTATCCTCTTCAAAAATGATTAATAATCTTTATAAATGTCCACAAGAGAGGATGCTGGCTCTAATATTTTAAATGTTAATATGTGTTTAACTGTTATTTTAAACCAGCGGTAGAATAAAGCATAAATAAGAGGATTCAGACCGGAGTTAACATACAAAGTCCATAATAGAAATGTCATTGTGGCAGGAGATATTACTGTAGTACATGTTGCAGACACTATATAGGGAATATAGCAAAGCAGATAAACTGTCACAATTATGCCTAATGTCAGTGCAGCTTTGCTCTCAGATTTCCTCCTCACTGATCCTTCAGTTACACATTTACCACTCTTCATCAGGGAGTTTATAACTTTCACTTGCTGATGTGCGACATAAAAAATCCTCAAATATAAAGTTATAATCAGGGTACAAGGTAACAAGAAAGAAAAAAAAAGGTCAGTTAATGTCCAAGAAAAACTTATTTCTAAATAGCATTTTCCATAGCACACATCTGATCTTTGGGAAGATGCAAAATATCTGCCACTAAGTGAATAGCCAATATTGTAGGTTGAAGAGAAAAACCAGCAGAGACAGATGCTTATTAAAGTTTTAGTCATTGTTATTTTCTTTGGGTACAGTAAAGGGTGACACACAGCCACATAACGATCGACAGCAATTAAAACTAAATTACAAATAGATGTTGAGATGAGCAGTACCATGATTATCATAAACACGTCGCAGAAAGTGTCTCCAAAGTACCAACATGTCACTATTAGCTTGATGGCATCCACAGGCATGACAATAAGCCCTACAAGCATATCAGTCACAGCCAGAGAGAGAATGATCAGGTTGGTTGGAGTGTGAAGCTTCTTGAAATGAGAGATGGAGATGATCACCAGCAGGTTCAGAAACACAGTCCATGCTGACAGCAATGAAAAAAATACATACATGATATTGTATTCATAACTCGAGCGCTTTCCCTTGATACATGATGAGTTGATGGCAGGAAAGCAGTATTGAGTCTCATGATCCCCTGTCTCATAGACCATGAGTAAATCTCCTCCTGTTAGGAGTTTGTTCTGCTCTTCTTACTGTCCTTTCATTTATACAGTGTCTGGATCAGATTGACCAACCCATCTACCACCCACCCTGATGCTGTAAAATGATGTAATTACTTTCTTTTAATAATTCCAAACTTGGTAGTCAAATTACTGTGCACAAGAGCCAAAAATCAAGGTATGGATCTAAATATTTTGATTTTACATTATGTTATATATCCACAGTGAAGTCCAAGAACACCAGTGAAATAAAACTTTAAAAGGAGCACAGCTACAGTGATAGTTCACCCGGAATCATACTTGTATACATAGGTCAGCCATTTTCAAAATATCTTCTATTGTATTGCACAAAAGAAAGAAACAACATAAAAGTGAGTAAATTATGACAATGTTCTTTATTGGGTGAACTTACTTTAAAACTCACTGTAAAAATGGCTCACAAAAAAGTAGTTTGTACTAATAATAATCTCTAAGATTTCTTTGCATATTTCTTTAATGATGTAAGTGCATTGTGAAAATTGTGTGATAAGTGACAATCCTCACTTTTCACATGAGTTTCTGAACATCAAGCTTCACAAGATAATGTTTATGTCAAGTGTTACGTGATAAATCTGCATTTGTCACTTGGACATAATAGATGATTAATAGGGTATAAAGTTTCCTCCTTGCACTGCACATAATTTGTATATTCAGGATGTTTGGGGTATCCTCTGCCTCAGACAGACACCAGGGTTAAAAGGCGCCTTTGATATTATTTTCATCTAAACCACTACATGGCACAAAAACGTGGCCTAGCACTTTTTAAAAATACACATGTATTTTTGTCTGATCCTTGACACGGTCACGTGCAGCAGCACAAAGTTGATTCTCAGTTTGATTTTCAGTTTTAAGATAATTAAAGCAACAGTGTTTAAATAAGGAAAGAATATGTAAAAGCAGTGGTGGTTTCTCCATTAGGGCGACACACCTCCAAAGGAAAGGGAGGGATTTTTTTATCTTTTACATTTAACCACAGTGTTACGCTAGCTTTCAGTATTCTAGACTGTGCGGCCTTAAATAGTCCAATCAGCGCCGAGTGGCATTTTGTGTAGTACCGCCCCTTTTTGGCCGATTTCTGTCAAACTGAGAATCGCCCCAAGTCCTCTCATAGACTTCCATTCAAAGATCATTTTTTTCAAACTTCAGGCACTGCAATGCAATCTCAATGAGTTCCGGGAGGGCTAGCCCTGACGTGCTTTTGTCATTGTGCGTAACCTTAACTTGTGCAACGACTGGTGGAAACAGTGTCATCCAATAATATTTAAAAACTATTTTGAATTTTAACAACAAGAAAAAAAATGAAAAATTACTTTAATATCTTTATCAAATGTAAAAAAAAAAAAAAGCTTTGTCAGCTGAACTTGATTGACATCACTGCGAACATTACCTCAGTGCAGATTAATTATATTGTGTCATTGAGAGAAATACCATTCACTCATTGTAGCAATAAGGATAAATTGGCAATTAAAGAATTAGGATAACCAAGTCCAAATTTAAAAATCAACAAGTATTTTATGAGGATTTTGGTAGAAGGACGTGGTATGAGTGGAACCCCCCCCACCTCCCGAGAGAATTGGCAGGAGCCGCCACTGTGTAAAAGTATCCCAGCAAACATTGGTCCGACGGCGACGTCGTGTGCCCGGCCAAAAATAGTCGCGGTAGGACGGCATAAATCGGTAGAAATATGTAACACAGAACATTTCCTAAAAATGCATTCAGATATGTTTATACATGTCTATAGTTCTATGGGGTTGCATGTATAATTGTTACTTTGACTTTTAGCTGCGTGTAGTTCAATATTTACCCGTGTTGTGAATCGGTTGTGAGAGGACGTCACTATTTGACGTCTTTTACACGTGCATTACACGTCCGATCGTGACCCTCTATGAAATCCTTGTGGAATATGCAAAAGCTGTGCTTACACCTTGATTAATACTGCAATAATTAATTTAAGTGCACCAAGTAGTTTTAAAGAGGTTGTGAATAGACGTCCACTGATGTCTTTAACACGTCTAGAAGGATTTATTTATTTTTTTATACAAAGTAAATATATTTATTTTATCTTGTTTAAATAAATTATAATGACAAACTGCCCAGTGTGGTTAAGTGATTACCATGCTACAATTTAGTCATCATTTCAACCTGTTTTATGTATTCGTTGTTATTATTTTTATAGAATCTATGCATATACATGTAAAACAGATATATATATCCGGTCACCATTTCGGTCTGAGTTGTATTCAATTGCCAAAACGGTACTGGCAAGATGTAGACACAAAACATAGTAATATATTTCGTGATATTACAAAATCCCGCCATAGGATAGATTATCTCGCGAGATCTCGTGGTCTTCCAGTTCCGAGGAGAAGACTCGATGAGGACTCAAGGAGGGAGATGTATCGTTACATATTATATAAAATCTACTGTTGGGTAAGTACATTTTGTATTATTTGATTAACGTGCTTGAGTTTTACTTGTTTGACACGAAGGAACCGAGAGAAATGATGCCCACGTTGTCAACTGAAATTCACTGAGTATGGCTAAAACTCGCTAACGTTAGTAGGCTAAAAGTTACTTATATTGATGTAATTTTTATTGGTACGCTTTAATTAATTATTCTGGGGACATCACATCCCACCTGTCTTATCAGAAGTGTCCTGTTCACTTTCTCACAGTTACACACCTAGTTAAGGGTCTTTCTCAAGGGCGTCACATTAAAGCATAACATCTTTTATACAATAAAAATACAATCTAATGCATGTTGATTAGCTATTTCTAATGTTTCATTCATGATTCAATCATCTTGTTCTAAGTTTTTTTTTTTTTTTTTAGCTGTAGACCATAAAGATATTTTGAAAATAAGTGCATGTCATTTATCTCAAAATTTTTATTGGTACGTTTTAATTAATTATTCAGGGGACATCACAGCCCTCCTGTCTTATCAGAAATGTCCTGTTCACTTTCTCACAGTTACACACCTTGTTAAGGGTGTTTCTCAACGGCAACACATTAAAACACAACATCTTTTAAACAATAAAAATAAAATCTAATGCATGTTGATTACCTTTTTCTAATGTTTCATTCATGATTCATTCATCTTGTTCCAAGGTTTTTTATTTATTTATTTTAGCTGTAGACCATAAAGATATTTTGAAAATAAGTGCATGTCATTTATCTCAATTTTTTTATTTTATTTATTTTAAAAATAAAGATATTCTCTTCCCTCAGATGCTGTGAAGAGGTGGAGACTCTGAGACTGATTCAGCGATGGCAGAACACCTGAAGCTCGCTCCAGGAAGAGATGAGGGTGGAGGTTACAAGAAATGAGCCAAACAACTGTAAAGTGTTTAAGGGATAGTTCACCCAAAAATGAAAATAGTCATAATTTTCTCACCCTCATGTTACGATCATAATCATTTTTCCTACAATGGCAGTTAATGGATTGTGAGATCTGCTTGGTTACAAATATTCTTCCAAATATCTTTGTGTTTATAAGACAACTGTGTAAGTCAATGACAAGATTAATAAAGACATGATAAAAAGAAACCATCTTTTAACATTTTAGTCGAAAACACGTGAACGCATTCTCAGAAATGTAATGTTTGAATTCATGTCGGTTCTATACAGTTTAACATCATTTCCGCTACTTTGATTTTATAAATAGCAATGATTTCAAACATATTTTACGATGAGGGTCTTCTATGTTTTATGATTTTCTTGTCACATGACAACAATGGCTCCTGCAAGGTGGTTATGCCACGTTCAAATATAATATTCTTAATATTATTTATATGATAAAAAGTATTTAAAAATAAATGCAATTAATAAAAACATTAATAAACAAATACTGCGAAAATATAAATTTTTGACAATAATAATGGACTTCAAGATTGAGTATTTCAGCACTTTTTATTCAGTGATGACCCTCATTAAATCATATTTCTGACGAAAATGGTAGGCCTGTAAACTTGTTTCAGAAATCCAAAATGGATACAAAGATTACATTGAAAAACTAATTTTTTAAATAGATTTTTATCATCTTGAAGATTCTTATTTGTCATTGACCCAGTAAAGATATCGTGAAAACAATATCGTCAGAACATAGAAAGGTATACAGGTTTGAAATATAAGGGTGAGTAAATGACAGAATTTTCATTTTTGGGTAAACTATCCCTTTATATAATAATTCAGTATTTTGTAATTGGTATTTTAGTTTGGTTAACAGATGCTAAACTGTTCAAAAACAATAAATGTGCTATATCAGAACATGCTTCTTTTTTGCATATGTCCACAAATAATGTTTTATTGTTTGTGATGTACACTTAATTAAGACGTTTTATGGACATTCAGGTCTGACTGGACCAATCTAGAACTTTTGTCAAGATGTGTTAAACCTCAAGATATAATTGATTGCCTTTCACGATGTTACACAGTGGGTGTGTGATTATTTTATATGCAGGCTTATATATACATACACTTAAGCTATGCAGCAATACATTTAAACATTTAAACGACGACGTCCAGAAATTGACGCATTTGGACGTCCAGAAGACGACGCCTTTAGACGTCCAGGAGACGTGCAGAAAAGACGTGCAGTTCACGTCCAGAAGACGTCGGTTCAACTTTCATTTTGGAACTATTTTTCAACCACGACAGGACGTGTCGGACCGACGTCTTTTCAACGGTCAAAAGACGTCCGAATGTTTGCTGGGATGGTATTTGGGGTAAAAAGCGCCCCTCCTGTTGGGGCTAAAGGCGCACAGTAATTAACATGATCATTTATAGATGGCTGACTTTTCTCTTTTGCCCACCAGGCCACCATACATAATTTATTAAAATGTATTAAGAATTTTTGCTGATTTTGAGTTAGTGCTGGCGGCAGATAAAGTTTTAATTGTTGGTGATTTTAATATCCCTGTTTATAATGAAAAAGATGCATTAGGATCGACATTCATAGACAATTTGAACTCTATTGGGTTTAGATCTAATTTTCTATGTATTCTGTAGCTTATTGTGAATAAAAAAAACATCTATGGGGAGTTTGTATTTTCTATCTCTGTTGACTTTTTTTTTTTACTATTATTATTATATTGCGAAGTAAGCAATTTTAAATTTTTACAAGTTAATGGTTTATGTCCCTGTCGCAGATATAGTCTTAGATGCAGTTTGGCACCATGGCATCAAAATCACTGATGAAAACACAAATTTCAAAAATGAAAAAAAAAAAAAATAGGTTTTCAAAGAAAATCTAAATGGTGGATAAGAATTTTAGCCGATTATGGCATGATTGTTATCTATGATCTCAGCATGATCCAGACTCAAGAGCCAAAAAAGAAAAATGCCAATGATTACAATGGGCGACTATGCACCATTGGTGTTTGGACACTAATAATAATAAGAAAAGTAATGGATACAAAAGGTATGCATCTTCATTACTTGGCCCCTAAAAATCACAAAAGCTATCAGAGTGCTTTGTAATTTCATGTTACAATTTACATATCTGTGCCTGTGCAAATTACCATAAAATGGAGCTCAGTGTTAGTTCAGTCAGGCCACGGAGGCATAGGCTGCGACCAGCTGATGTGGTCAGCTGTCATCGCTCCTATCACTACCACTCTCCTATTAGACACGGGACATATATACTGTATGTGGCACCACTGCTTGGTAAGCATGCTCAATGGCTCGCAAGGCTCAAACTGCATGTGAGAGCTATCGCTCACTCAAGAACTAATCAGACAGCGAATCTATCTCCAAGTGATAAAATTAGGATTTGGCAGGATTCCCATAGAGTATCTCACCAGATTTCAAGTTGTGAATTTAAGTGAATTCGCTGCATTGTTTGTAAAGCAACGGACTGAAGTGATATGAGCGAGCACTTCCTATAGAAACTTTGCCCATGATTCATCGTCAAGTTGTACTAATATGACCAACTCACAACTTTACACGAGATCTGCTTCCCCACTAGAAGAAGCTAGATATTCAAGAAGAATCAAAACATCCACAAACAACTAGCAATTTCACCTAATTAAACTCTGGACATCTTCACGAAGCTAAGCAAAGTCTTTCATTTTATTGCCTAGTGCTATTTTGGCAAATAAGCTTCAGACATTGCTCATTGTACAAAGCTAATTGTTCAGTTATGTTTGCTAGGCATGCTAACATATTACCACACTTGTAACTAGGCATGGGATAATAACCGGTTTCAAGGTTTACCGCGGTTTGAAAAAGTCACGGTTTCAAAACCGCAAACAAAAAAAGTTATACCGTTCCTACGATATGTGCATTTTTTGTGTCGTCAAAGTGAAAGCGCAGGATTCCCTACTAGATTGTGTGTGTGCATACTTGCAGCTAAAACAATGCAGCTCCTCCACCACTGGTTACTGCTGGCAGGCGCGTGTATGTGATTGTGCGCGTGATCCGCAGTCAGTGAGACTCAGCAGTAATTTAAGTTCAGGATGGCCGAAGGAGGTGAACCCCCACAACTTTTCCCACCATCAAAAAAGACCAAGTCAGCGGTGTGGGATTTTTTTGGGTATCGGAAAAATTCTGACGGCCACGGCTTGGAAGAGGAAGGTCAACCGACATGCAAATCATGTTTAAAAAGAGTCGCTGCTAGAGGAGGCAATACATCAAATATGATTTCTCATCTACGGGAGTACCATCCAGCACTCTTCGCTAAATTCAAGGTGAGTTGTTAACTTAAAGCTGTCTTGAAATGAACTTTTGCAAACAACTAATTTCCTCTTGCACGTTACAGAGTGGGGAATAGCAGACTATGTACTAACATTACGTTTCTGTGATTGAACATTAGTACAATAATTAAGTTAAGGTGAAATCACGTCTTTGCTTTTAAGCCTTCTGCTACGTTAACATCTTTTCAAAATCACGCCATTAAAAAAAAAACTCCTCGCTGGCTCTCACGTGTCTTTGAGTGTTCGTGAACTGATGAGAATGTGTGTGTGTGTGTGTGTGTGTGCCGTACACTCGCACTCTCTGCGATAAAAGTTTACTGATTAAAAGATGAAGTGAAAAAAAAGACTAGTTACAGATTTAGCTTAATTTAACATGTCAGTCTTTGTTTTTCTTCTTTGTAGAGCAGCTGTGGCTTCAGCAACAAAGGACCATCCTCCTCAAAATCTGCAGGTCAGCCAACAATTCAAGAAACTTTTGAGAAACAGCTTGCTTATGCACCCACATCCAAGGCTGCAAAGGACCTGAACAGTGCGGTGGCATACTTTATTGCAAAAGACATGATGCCTTTTCAAACTAGTTTTTTTAAAACTAATGAAAACAGCAACACCTTTATACAAAGTGCCATCAAGAAAATTATTTTCAAAGAATCAAATCCCCAAGATGTACACAGAATTCAGGGGTCATGTGCAAAAACAAGTGGCAGAAGGGGTGTGGTTTTCTGTTACTACAGATGTTTGGACCAGCAGTGGTGGTAGTGGAGAACCATACATAAGCTTCACAGTTCATTTCCTCTCTCCAGATTGGGAATTGAATTCCTTCTGCCTCGAAGCTGTTTTTTTTCCAGAGGACCACACAGCTGAAAACATCTTGGAATTTTTTGAAAACATACTGCAGGAGTGGAGCATCACAAGGGACCATTTGTCCAGCATCACAACAGACAATGCGTCAAACATGAAAAAAGCATTCCAAGGCTTACCCTGTGTTTGGCTCAGCTGTTTTGGCCATAACCTAAATTTGGCTATAGTAAAAGTACTAAAACTTCAAAGAGTTCAATCCGCTGTTTGAGCATGCAGGCATCTTGTTCAAGGATTCTCTCGCAGCTGGAAAAGAAAGAGGGAACTAAAGAAAAATCAGGGACTCCTGAATATTCCGGAAAAATCACTCATTCATGATGTAGTGACAAGATGGGGGTCCACCTTCAAAATGATTGAAAGATTTCTGGAACAGCAGCAGGCTTGTTGTCCAGTGCTTGCAGCAGACAGAAGCTCATGGCATTTAATGCCAAAAGACAGTGATGTGCGCACTTTGGAGATGGTCTGCCAACTTCTGAGGCCTCTACATGACTTCACAGATCTACTGGCTTCTGAAACAAAGACCACCCTGTCATCATTGAAGCCTGTTATGGAGCACATCACTGACATACTGGAAGAAAAAGAGGAAGATGATGCCCTAACAAAAATGAAAAAAGTAATGAGGGATGATCTGCAACAGCGTTACTCCTCTGAGGATGTCAGTAAGCTGATTGACATTGCTTGCTTCATTGATCCCCGTTTCAAGGGCAACTTTTCACAGAACAAGGATGAGACTGTCATGTTCACTGTAGAGGAAGCTGTGAAACTGGAAGAAATTTCATCACGGCCACCTCAAGAATTACCTGCCTTCACTACTGCTCAAGAGCAAGGAGACAGCACTTCCACAACCACTGTCCCTTCTGCTGCAACAAAGAAGAAAGACAAATCTCTGTCTTGCTTGCTCAAAAAAATTACATCAGCAAAACAAGAAATGGTCAATGATGGAGATGTCCCATTAAAAGAAAGAGTGATAGCAGAGGTTAAATTGTATATGTCTCAGCCTCCCATATCCTCTGATACTGACCCACTGGCATGGTGGAAAATTCATGCTCAAGAGTTACCTCTACTTGGCAAGGTAACAAGAAAATTTCTCTGCATCCCAGCCACCAGTGTGCCCTCAGAAAGGGTGTTCAGTTGTAGCGGACATATCCTCTTACCTCACCGGTCCAAACTTAATCCAGGAAAGGTGAACATGCTCACATTCCTGCATCTTAACTTGGACTGAACTGAATAAAGAATGTGTAAAAAGTGAGCATGTCCACAAAAATTGTTGAGCTGCTAAAATGACTACATTTATTTATTTTTGGAACTGTACAAATGGTCATGTTTTTGTTTTGATTAGTGATTGCATTTTTTACATTTAGAAGGAGGTTTTTGAAAATTTTATTTATGTTTATTTATGTTGATTATTGTTGAGCTGCAGGATTAGGCTCACACAAGTGACTGCAATTTAATTTAATTAAGACGATTCAATTATTTATTTTAATTATTTTGCCTGATGTTCAATGTTAGAAAATGTTCTAAATGTTTCCTAAAATAAAATATACTGTGTTCAGTTGGAAAAAAAGAGTTGTTTTTTTACCCAGACATTTAAATATAACATTGTAAAGCAGTAATTACAATACCGTGATACCGTGAAACCGTGATATTTTTATCCAAGGTAATCATACCGTCAGAATCTTATACCGGCCCATGCCTACATGTAACCAGTTAAATATACCCATGAACCTCGTTTATCTGTGGTCACGGCTTTCGATATTAATGGGTTGCTGCTGCAGGCTTATCTATTGGGGATGCTTTCATCAAACTTATCCAACTATTTCCAACACACTGGGTTTAAATTAGTGATCTGCTGTTGCTCAAGCTAGTGTATCGATAAGTGCTTGATACTGTTACGGTCGGAGACCCAGGGAAACACAGGAGACAAGAGATCCAATCGCAGTGTGGGTATTACTGGGTAATTAAAATCAGAAATCAACAAGCAGGGGTCAAAACCATAAATCCATCCAACAAATAAACAAACAGCGAAGGAACAGGAACGGGAACAGGAACTCGGAAGACGGCGAACTCGGAAGGCGAGGAAACTGGGTGACGGAAAGAAAGGACTCCATGAAGGCAAACAGAAAAGACCGGTTAATGGGTAATGACTATCAAGTGAAGACACCTGAGTGCAATTAACAGGAGTGCAATTACTGTGATGAAGGGACAAGGCTTTGTGGGAATTGTAGTGCCTATGGTGAGGTGCCTATGGGGAAGTGAGACCACTAGTGGAGACTCAGGAGGGAGGTGGAGTGGCGGAGGACCAGGGGGAGGGATGGAGGACCAGGTAAAATGGGGAAACAGAGACAAGAAGTGCAAAAAACAAAAACAAGGAGCCCAGGAGGGAGGTGGACTGGCGGAGGTTCAGGGGGAGGGACGGAGGGCCAGGTCCATAGAGGGAAACAGAGAGAAAATTCCATGGTGTTTAGACTGGATTCAGGAAGATCAATGGTGACTTGACTCTGCTCATGAAGATCATTGGTGACTTGCATTTGTTCATGAAGTTCAATGGTGACTTGCCTTTGCCCATGAAGATCTTTGGTGACATGACTCTGCTCATGAAGATCAATGGTGACTTGCCTTTGCCCATGAAGAACACTGGTGACTGGACTTTGCCCATGAAGATCATTGGTGACTTGCCCTTTCCCATGAAGATCAATGGTGAGGTGCCTTTGTCCATGAATATCAATGGTGACTTGCCTTCGCCCATGAAGATCATTGGTGACATGACTTTGCCCATGAAGATTACCGGTGACTTGACTTGACTCTGGAGTGTCAACGGTGACTAGCGCTAACTCTGGAGTGTCAACGGTGACTAGCCCTGACTCTGGAGTGTCAACGGTGACTTTACCTGACTCTGGAGTGTGAACGGTGACTAGCCCTGACTCTGGAAGGTCAACGGTGACTAGCCCTGACTCTGGAAGGTCAACGGTGACTAGCCCTGACTCGACTCTGGAGGGTCAAACAGGAATCTGACTCGACTCTGGAGGGTCAATGGGAACCTGACTCGACTCTTGAGGGTCAACGGGAACCTGACTCGGCTCTGGAAGGTCAACGAGAACCTGACTCGACTCTGGAGGGTCAACGAGAACCTGACTCGACTCTGGTGGGTCAACTGTGGCTGTCATCTTGGGCAGTGGCGCTGGGACAGTGGCCATCTTGGGCAGTGGTGCTGGGCCAGCAGCCATCTTGGGCCGTGGCGCTGGGCTGGTGGCCATCTTGGGCAGTGGCCCTGGGCTGGTGGCCATCTTGCACCGTGGCGTTGGGCTGATGACCACCTTGTGCCGTGACGCTGGGCTGGCAGACATCCTGTGCAGTGGCGCTGGGCCGTCGGCCAACTTGTGCTGTGGCACTGGGCTGGCGACCACCTTGTGCTCTGGCGCTGGGCTGGCGACCATACTGTGCAGTGGTGCTGGGCTGGCGGCCATCTTGCGCCGTGACGCTGGACTAGAGACCACCTTGTGCTGTGGCGCTGGGCTGGCGGCCATCTTGCACCATGGCGCTGGGCTGGCGACCACCTTGTGCTGTGGCGCTGGGCTGGCGACCATACTGTGCAGTGGTGCTGGGCTAGCGGCCATCTTGTGCCGTGAATCTGGACTAGCGGCCACCTTGTGCTGTGGCGCTGGGCTGGCGGCCATCTTGCACCATGGTGCTGGGCTGGCGACCACCTTGTGCTGTGGCGCTGGGATCGGCCATCCCACCGGGAGAGACAGGTGACAAGAGATCCAATCGCAGTGTGGGTTTTACTGGGTAATCCAAATCAGAAATCAACAAGCAGGGGTAAAAACCATAAATCCATCCAACAAATAAACAAGCAGGGAAGGAACGGGAACAGGAACTCGGAAGACGAGGAACTCGGAAGGCGAGGAAACTGGGTGACGGAAAGAAAGGACTCCATGAAGACAATCAGAAAAGACCGGGTAATATAGGCAGGGTAATGACTATCAAGTGAAGACACCTGAGTGCAATTAACAGGAGTGCAATTACTGTGATGAAGGGGCTTTGTGGGAATTGTAGTGCCTAGGGTGAGGTGCCTATGGGGAAGTGAGACCACTAGTGGAGACAGAGACCAGACAGTGTGACAGATACTAAATGTACAGATCGTAAATTTTGCTCGTATCAATGCTAAAACGTTATCCAAACAAGGGCTAATGCTGTTGCCTAAATTAGAGTTCCTTACCATATGGCGCACTGCTTTAAAGGTGCATGCTGATCTTTTAGCTGTTTAAAAGAGCACCCTTCGCTACTCTTATTCTCCGTAAAGGGGATCCCGCCTAACCCAACACACTCAAGGTCTTTGCTTAAAGCTATCAGGATAGTGGACTGCTTGCTTGTTGAGGCTTGTCTATTGTCCAGTATCATGTGCTAGTCCTGCCGTTGCATAGGCGGGATTTATGCTTTCGCTGGCTCCACTTGCAAGTCTCCGCTGACCATGTGCACCTGATCAAACGGTCGAGCTTTGTACTCGTCACATTCGCCGTCATACAGGGTCACAGTTGTTCTTAAAATCCTTGAAAATGCTGGAATATAATGCAGTGTTTTCAAGGTTAATTAAAAATGCTTGGATTAAGATAAGTCCTTGAAAATGCATGCATTGGGTTAATATTTGCTTCTTTACTGAATTGTTAACCATGGTTTCAATAAATTAATGCGTGCCCTCCGATAGAAGACAAACAAGTCTGCTTGGTTTGTTTTCCGTTGGAGAGTGTGCACTTTGAGCATATAAGGTAAATAAAATTTCCTTGCTCAGTTAAACTACATCCTAAGACCGCAATGCATACAATCTTATGCAGGGTTCCCCAGCATCAGGGTAGGTATTATTGGCATTATAATTAATCACACACAGCGTTGAATGCTACTGTTGTGTTCAGATCATGCGTTCACTGGACTGGACTCTTTTGATCATCATCATCATAAACAACAGAAATGATGTAAACAAGAATTAATTTGTGGTGTAGTCCGCGAGATGCATTGGAATCATCAGTCATTAATCAGGAATGTTTGTTGCTCGGTTCTGTACGTTAAATCCCAAATGGATTAACCATCTTGTTAATGCCACTTAAATCGCCAATTGAAGAATGTATGGATATGACGTATCACCCCCCCCCCAAAAAAAAACTATGTTTAGAACAATGCAAATTGCTAATGTGCCTTCAAAAATCCAAATTATTTACAAGTAAGGGTTTCCGTGGGGTATCTCTGCCAGCTCTCCAATTAAGCCCTCCTCGTGTGAAGACCGAAGAATGTAAAGACCATCGACTCTACCTTGCGACTCCACCGGGCAGGGACACCGGCAAGGGATATAAGTATTGTATTGATTAATCTATTTTTCCTTCTACTTGTTTCCTTTCTGTTTCAGTGTTTTTATAACCAATTCTTACTATGTGTTTCCAGATCCCTACTATCACTACCACTCGCAAACCACACATCACACAATGTAGGCAGCGCAATCTTAACAACCTACACGCTTTACCTGTGTCTGCAAATACACTACTTTCTTTTTCTCTTGGTCTCTGGAATTGCCAGTCTGCTGTAACCAAAGCCGATTTCATTACTTCTATTATTAGTCATTCAAAGCTTAATCTCATAGCCCTAACAGAGACCAGGATCAAACCAGAGGACACTACTACACCTGCAGCACTCTCCAATAATTTTTCATTTTCCCACTACCCCCTGTTTGACTGGAAGAGGTGGAGGTACTGGTCTGCTCATCTCTAATGATTGGAAATGTAATCTTTTACCATATTTGGGTATCAACAGCTCCTTTTAATCTCATTCAGTTACTGTTACTTACCCTCTTAAAATAGATTTTGTAGTTGTCTATCGACCCCCAGGAGCACTAGGTAACCTTTTGGATGAATTAGATGTGTTGCTCTCAAACTTTCCTGAGGACGGTACTCCCCTAGTTATGCTTGGAGATTTCAACATCCACCTACATAAACCTCTGTATGCTGATTTCCACACACTGCATGCCTCTTTTGATCTCAACCGAGTGTCAACTACTGCTACTCACAAATCAGGCAACCAACTGGACCTTATTTATATGCGACACTGCTCTACTGATCATGTACTGGTTACTCCACTGCACACGTCGGATCACTTCATCCTCACTCTTAACCTCAACATGGTCCCTGACACATCACTTACCCCTCCACATGTCATCTTTCGACGTAAAGTCACTCGATGGCACCGCACACGGCTGCTTCAGTGCTTGGCTCTCCAGTATTTGTGCTGTTTTTGTTCGTTTTTCCTGTTTTTAGTTTAACAAACACGATCAGTTTCACCAGGGATGAACTGATGAACATTCGGCAGAACACACCACAAGATCTTTTACCGGATTTAAATTATTCATACGTTTTACTGAACATTGTTATTGGAGGAGCAGCGGCATTGATCAAACGCTTCAGGACACTCAGACCGGGAAAGCGAGCGGGAGCGCTCGTCAGACTCAGGAAGCTTGGATTTCGAACGCCATTGCCTAGCATCCATCTGGAAAATCACCGCTCTCTAGCCAACGAAATGGACGAACTCCTTCTGCTCTTTCGAACAAATAAGGATTTCTCACACTCTGCTGCTCTGTGTTTCGCGGAAACCTGGCTGAATGACGCCATACCGGACAGCGCGCTCCATCTGCCGGCCTTTCCACTGTTTAGAGCGGATCGCGACGCAGAATCAACGGGGAAATCGTGCGGCGGTGGGAAATGCCTTTACATCAATAAACGGGGGTGTACAGATGTAACTGTGTTAAAGAAGATGTGCTGTCTAGATCTAGAAATGCAGTTTGACAAATTGCAAGCCGTTCTATTCATAGCGGGAGTTTCACTCCTTCATTCTGGTGAGTGTTTACATTCTTCCACAAGCGCACGTGAGCTCAGCTTTACAGAAACTCGCTGATCAGATCACAGGAGACAGAACAACAACACCCGGGCTCTGTTTTAATCATTATCGGGGACTTTAATAAAGCCAATCTCTCCCGTGAACTGCCAACATACAGACAGCATGTTACATGTCCCACCAGAGACAGTAATATATTGGATCACTGTTACACCACAATAAAGGATGCATATCACTCTGTTCCACGAGCAGCTTTGGGACGCTCTGACCACTGTCTGGTTCATTTTATACCGACCTACAAGCAGAAACTTAAATCTGCTAAACCTGTTGTAAAGACTGTGAAGAGATGGACCAGCGAAACAGGATTTACAATCTTGTTTTGACCTCATTGATTGGAGTGTTTTTGAGCTGCTACCACCGATCTGGACGAACTCACAGAGACTGTAACATCCTATATTAGTTTTTGTGAGGATATATGCATTCCTACCAGGACTTATTTAACATTCAACAATGAAAAGCCATGGTTTACAGTAAAACTCAGACATCTTCATCAGGCCAAAGAGGATGCCTACAGAAATGGGGCCAAAGAGGATGCCTACAGAAATGGGGACAGAGTCTTGTACAATCAGGCCAGGAACACACTGAACAAAGAGATTAGTGCGGCTAAAAAGACCTACGGTAAAAAGTTGGAAGACCAGTTTACTTCCAACGACTCAACTTCAGTGTGGAGAGGACTGAGAGCCATCACAAACTGCAAGACACCATCCCCTTGCACTGAGGCTAATCAACACCTTGCTAATGACCTGAATGAGTTTTATTGTAGATTTGAAACCCCCAACAACCATTCTGAGCATCTCCCTACACATCCGTTAACTCCTCCTGCAAGCCCCCTTTCCACACCTCCTGCTCTTCAAATCTGTGAAGATGATGTGCGCCAGGTCTTCAAGAAGAACAAAAGAAGAAAAGCACCAGGCCCAGATGGCGTTACACCAGCCTGTCTGAAAATCTGTGCTGACCAGCTGACCCCCATCTTTTCACAGATCTTCAACAGATCCCTGGGGTTGTGTGAAGTGCCTTCCTGCTTCAAACGCTCCACCATAATCCCCATTCCAAAGAAACCCAAGATAACAGGACTTAACGACTACAGACCTGTGGCTCTAACGTCTGTCGTCATGAAGCCGTTTGAAAAACTGGTTCTGGCTTATCTGGAGGACATCACTGGACCCTTACTGGACCCCCTGCAGTTTGCTAACTGAGCAAACAGGTCCGTGGATGATGCAATCAACATGGGATTGCACTTCATCCTGCAACATCTGGACAAAACAGGGACTTATGTGAGGATCCTGTTTGTGGACTTTAGTTCGGCTTTCAACACCATCATCCCAACAGCCCTTCAGACCAAACTGACCCAGCTCTCTGTTCCTAGCTCTATCCGTCAGTGGATCACCAGCTTTCTGACAGATAGGCAACAGTTAGTGAGACTGGGGAAATTCATGTCAAACAGCCGCTCCACCAACACTGGTGCCCCTCAGTGATGTGTTCTCTCCCCTCTGCTCTTCTCCCTGTACACCAACGACTGCACCTCTAAAGACCCCTCTGTCAAGCTCCTGAAGTTTGCAGACGATACTAGTCATCGGCCTCATCCAGGACGGTGACGAGTATGCTTACAAACAAGAGGTTGAGCAGCTGGCTGTCTGGTGCAGTCTCAAGAACCTGGAGCTGAACACGCTCAGAACAGTAGAGATGATTGTGGACTTTAGGAGAAACCCCCCTGCACTCCCCCACTCACCATCAAGAACAGCACTGTGACTGTCATTCAGATTCCTGGGAACCACCATCTCTCAGGACCTGAAGTGGGACAATCACATTTACTCCATTGTGAAAAAGGCCCAACAAAGGTTGTACTTCCTTCGCCGGCTG
Organism: Carassius carassius; assembly: GCF_963082965.1. Classification (NCBI taxonomy): domain Eukaryota; kingdom Metazoa; phylum Chordata; class Actinopteri; order Cypriniformes; family Cyprinidae; genus Carassius; species Carassius carassius. The sequence goes on from NC_081803.1 coordinate 17,912,409, forward strand.
AGGAAGTTTAACCTGCCACAGGAGATGCTAAAACAGTTCTACTTAGCCGTCATTGAGTCTGTCCTGTGTACTTCAATAACTGTCTGGTTTGATTATGCAACAAAATCATACATCAGAAGACTACAGGTTCGGACTGCCGAAAGGATTATTGGTGCTCCCCTGCCCACCCTTTAAGAACTGTATAAATCCAGAGTGAGGAAAAGGGCTCAGAAAATCACTCTGGATCCCTCGCATCCAAGTTACCCCATCTTTGAACTTTTGCCATCTGGCCAGCACCTCAGAGCTGCAAATACCAGAACAGTCAGGCACAAGAACAGTTTCTTCCCCCAGGCAATCTACCTCATGAACAGTTAAATGTTCCCCACTTATGCTTATGCAATAAAAATGTGCAATATCCTTATATTTATTTGTTACCCCTCCATCCTAGTACATCCCTGCATCTTACTCAATCCTATTCCATCATCAGCTATAGCACAATTGTTTATACACTTATTTATTTGCAAATTTTGTTTGTTGTTGTTGTTGTTGTCTGTGTGTTGTTGTCCCTATGTACTGCAAGCTTATGTCACTAAAACAAATTTCTTGTATGCGCAAGCATACTTGGCAATAAAGCTCTTTCTGATTCTGATTCTATGCACACTTTCACTCACCCGGCTATCTGCAATGGTTTCATCTTCAATTCCTTCCCTTAAACTGTTAGCATCTTTTGATGCTAACAGTGCTACTGATACTTTCTGCTCCACTCTTACATCTTGTTTAGACACTGTTTGCCCCTTATCTTCCAGGCCAGCCCGTAACACGCCTTCTGCCCCTTGGTTATCTGATGTTCTACGCGAACACCGTTCTAAGCTTAGAGCTGCTGAAAGGGTGCGGCGCAAATCCAAAAATACAACTGACCTTAGTGAGTACCAGTCACTCCACTACTTAAGAAACCCACCCCTCAACCTATCTCTTTTAGAGAGCTACAGACCAGTTTCCCTTCTTCCTTGTCCAAAAACACTTGAACAAGCTGTGTTCAAACAAGTCTCTAAATTTCTCACACACAACAACCTCCTTGACAGCAACAAATCTGTCTTCAGAAGTGGACATTCAACTGAGACTGCCTTGCTCTCAGTTGTTGAAGCTCTAAGACTGGCAAGAGCGGAATCCAAATCTTCAGTACTTATCCTGTTGATCTGTCCGCTTCTTTTGAAACGGTTAACCACCAGATCCTCCTATCAACCCTACTGGCAAAGGGCATCTCAGGAACCACACTTCAATGGTTTGAGTCTTACCTATCAGATAGGTCCTTCAAAGTATCTTGGAGAGGTGAGGTGTGTGTGTGTGTGTGTGTGTGTGTGTGTGTGTGTGTGTGTGTGTAAAGACCTCTAACACTAGCTTGCTCTATTCTTTTTCTATTCTATCTGTTTTCTTATTATTTATTATATTATTTAAAAGCCCATGCTATGTGTACTGTGTTAACCTAACTGAGACTTGTTATAGCATTTATATATCATTGCTCTTTTTGTTGTTTTTGATTGCTTCCACTGTCCTTATTTGTAAGTCGCTTTGGATAAAAGTGTCTGTTAAATGAATAAATGTAAATGTAAAATGTAAATGCAGCATCAGAGTGGGTGGAAGATGGGTAGGCCAGTCTGAGTCAGACACCATATAAATTAAACAATAGTAAGGAGAGCAGAAAAACTCCCTAACAGGAGGAGACTCACTCATGGCCTATGAGACAGAGGATCATGAGACTCAGTACTGCTTTCCTGCCATCAACTCATCATGTATCAAGGGAAAACGCTCTAGTCATGAATACAATATCATTTATATGTTTGTATTATTGCTGTCAGCATGGACTGTGTTTCTGAACCTGCTGGTGATCATCTCCATCTCTCACTTCAAGAAGCTTCACACTCCAACCAATCTAATTATTCTCTCTCTGGCAGTGGCTGACATGCTTATTGGACTAATTGTGATACCTGTAGAGGGCATCAAGCAAATTGAGACATGTTGGTACTTTGGAGACACTTACTGTGGACTGTTTGTGATAACCGTTAGGTTGCTCCTTTCTACATCTCTTTGTAATTTAATTTTAATTGCTGTAGATCGCTTTATGGCTGTGTGTTACTCTTTACTATACCCGCAGAAAATAACCACAACTAAAACTTTAATAAGCATCTGTCTCTGCTGGTTATGCTGTTCAGTTTACAATACTTGGTATGTAATTAGTAACGGATATTTTAACACATCAGACAAAACACTGTGTTATGGCCAGTGTATTGTTTTGATAACTAATGCTTGGAAATTCATTGATTTGATTTTTTCCTTTTTATTTCCATGTACTGTGATCATCACAGCATATTTTAGGATATTTTATGTTGTGCAAAGGCAAGTGAAAGTTATTAACTCTCAAATGAACGGTGTAAAATGTGTAATGGAAGTTTCAGTGAGGAGGAAATCTGAGAGAAAAGCTGCTCTGACATTAGGAATCATTGTGACAGCTTATCTGCTTTGCTGGATTCCATTCTACATCTGTTCTCTAACAAAAACCACAGCAATCTCTTCCACTACAATGACATTTCTAACATGGACCTTCCATATAAACTCAGGTCTGAATCCTATTGTCTATGCTTTATTTTACCGCTGGTTTAAAATATCAGTTAAACACATTCTAACTTTTAGAATATTTCAGCCAGCATCCTCGCTGATTGACATTTTTACAGATTATTATTCATGATTTACAGTGGGGATTTAATTTTTATTTTATTTTGAACTAGAACAAAACCTTAAAATTACAGCATGTGTGAAATGTCAACTTATCATTCATTTACTCACCATCATGTTGTAAGAAATCTGACACTTTTAAAAAGTAAAGGAGAGGTTAGGCAGGAGGACCTCTACAACATTTCACTGAACAAAACCACTTTCATTGTACAAAACAAAATTAGATGAACATGAATGTTTACTGAGGCAGATAATGCCTAATATGCCTTTTTTTCCTGTATAGTTCACGGATAAGGCAATACTAGAGTCTACTGTGAAAAAAAAATTTCAAGATGTGAACAAAGTAGAAGAAATGTTGATAAAACTTAAATACATTTATTTCTTTAAACAGTGAAATGTATTAATAGAAAGTAGTTTAGTGTCATTAAAATGGACTGTTTTAGCTAGGATTTGTGTATGCTGTGCATTTATATGCTTATTTAAGTATCTTGCTATTAGCTCAAATGCTCAAAAACATGTGCTATCAAATCATGTGCAATGATTCATACTGCAGCATGTCTGCAATAGCTACCAGTTACAGCTTGTGTAAAGTTCAATACATTGATGCTTGCATACAGAATGGCCATGGGTTCCGCACCAGTGGACGACCGATAGTTTTTTTTTTGACTGCTGATGTTGATATATTGGCAAGCAGGGGGGCCGATAGCCGATATAAATATATGCTAGCTGAGGTAGTTTTTCAAACATTTTTGTTCACTGTTCCTTTCTGGTGACATGATCATCTCAACCTCATCCAATCAGCAGAATCCCTGACAATATTCAATTAATAGCTGAAAACAAATCTCTTCCACAAGCACTTAACTGCATCCTGCTGAAAAAAATTTAAGAAAAAAATTCATCTAAGCTTTCAATATTCCTTAATCCCTCCCTGTTACAGCTTCTACTATGCTAGTAAAAGTCTGAATGCCAGGATTCACCAAAAAGGAAACCTACTGGAAGAAGATAAGCGCTCATATCCAACTAAAGGAACGGCACACAAGCAAGCCAGACCTCCAGCAAATTAACTGTTCATACCCAACACACGGGAGGAAACTGGCTCCACCCAGAGCTTATAGAATCATGCAAAGGTATTAGGTTTGCCCAGCCCACAGCTCTGCAGATATAATTACATTTGGAGTGTTGCCCAGAAAGAGGCAAAGAGCTGCTTAAAGAGTATCCAGCACTGGGTGCATTCCACATATATGCACAAAGCATGAACATGACAAAGCAACATAAGGGCTGGATCTGCCTCCTCCAAGGGCACTTGCATGTTCCCTACCTGGTCCCCAAAGGGAGTGGTGGGAATTATGGGCACATAGCCGAGCCGTGGCCTCAAGATAACATGAGAATATGCCAGCCCAAACTCAAAGCATGATTTGTAGAACTTAGTTGCATAGCTGAGTCAAATTATCTGAATTAGCCAGAGAAATGGATTAGGGAGCGCTAACCAGGCTCCCAAACACCAGAGCAAGCAGGACGAGCAAGCAGTTCTATCAGCACTGCAGAGGGCTCCCTTCGAACCCTTGCTCTCAGTTGAGCTTAAGTTTTTATCTTTGAAAACTGCGCTCCTGACGGCTTTGGCTTCGGTGAAGAGGGTCGGGGACCTGCAGGCATTTTCAGTTGACGAAGCGTGCCTGGAATTCGGGCCGGCTAACTCTCATGTTATCTTGAGACCCCGGCCTGGGTACGTGCCCAAAGTTCCCACCACTCCTTTTAGGGATCAGGTGGTGAACTTGCAAGCGCTGCCCCTGGAGGAGGCAAGGAGGCAGACCCAGCCCTGGCGCTGCTCTGTCCAGTACATGCGCTCCGCACCTACGTGGACAGAACTCAGTGCCTTAGGACCTCAGACCAGCTCTTTGTCTGTTACAGAGGCCAGCAGAAGGAAAAGACTGTCTCCAAGCAGAGGTTGTCCCACTGGAAAGTGGATGCTATTGTCCTGGCTTATCAGGCTCAAGACCTGCCATGCCCCCTAGGGGTGAGAGCTCACTCAACTAGGAGTGTAGCTTCCTCCTGGTTGCTGGCGCATGGCACCTCGCTAACAGACATCTGTAGAGCTGCGGGCTGGGCAACATCTAACACAATCGCGAGATTTTATAATCTCCGTGTAGAGCCCGTGTCCTCCCGGGTACTCGCCCCTTCGGGCCAGTAAGGACCTGCTCAGTGTCAATCCGCTTGCTGCGCCATTCCACTCCGCGGACTGAATGGATGCGCTATTCCCCTCAGGTGAGTTCCTCAGTCAGAACCCTGGGTTCCTCCAGCACTGTTAATGTCCAACACTTGTGTACATGCCCTTTGGTCAGCCCTGTGTGGGAGTAGGTGCCTCCATGTGTTGTGATTCCCCTTTCTGGGCAATCCCACGTGTGTATGTCCACAGTATGTGTCTTTCCCTTGGCAAGCCCCTTGCCAGCTCTGTCATTGAAACTTCCACCCTGCGGGCTGGGTACCTCAGAGTTCTTATGTATCACCACCTGGGTGGATACCTGCCTTCTGTAAGTCCTCCCACGGGCAGGCAGACTGATAGCATATGTCCAGCTGGAATATGCTATCCAGTGTATTCTGTATAAGTTATGGGTCCTCACTCATGCTGGCCTCACGACAGGGTGCTATCACACACACGGGTCGCTGAAAGACAGCCATGTGGCATTTTGTAAGGGACCCCATTCATAATGTCGAACGTGACCGACTGAAAGGGAACGTCTTGGTTATGTATGTAACCCTCGTTCCCTGAAGGAGGGAACGGAGACGTTACGTCCCCTTGCCACATTGCTGTTCCGCTGAACGGCCGGGTCACTGGCTCGCCTCCTCAGCGAAGACTTGAATGCGAGTTGCTCGCGTTGCTCCTTATATACCCGCTCTGTGGGGCGGAGCTCACGATGCAAATCCCGCAGACCAAGGTACTTTGTGTACCATTGGCTCGTTTTGTACCACTCGAAGGTGATTGGGCTCTCGGGCAAAATCCCATTCTTAACGTCTCCGTTCCCTCCTTCAGGGAACGAGGGTTACATACGTAACCAAGACGTTCTTGCTAGATGCATGAGTTTCACCAAAGCGTTCTGGATCATAAAATAACTGCTTATTAAAACCAAGGTTGACGTCACTGCATTCTTTTTGCAAATATCTCTTTATGTGTGCTTCTTTTAGGCACATGATTGTTAGTTAATAAGCGGAGATGTTCTGTTTATCTACAGTAGGACGGGATTTAGTAGGCTATTTGTGATGTACTTCTTTTCCTAATTATTAATCTTTATTGTTAACCACATTGATGAGAAATGTGATGTATATGTAAAGTGCACATGCTAATTCAACTCATTTTTCTGCACACATACACTACATGTACAACGCTCTTTTCAAACAGAAGCTTGTAACGCACATGATATATCTGTCACAGCATATAATGAATACTAAAAATTACAAATTATATATAACTCTATTTTCAAATAAATGGAAAATTAAAAGTGAGTTTAAACCAAGCAGCTCTAAAAGATCTTAGAATAGTTCTGCATCCTTCTGAAGGCGCTCAGCCTGTGTTTGCGGTGTTGTTTTGAAATGTTAATTACAAAAACTAAACATTTGGTGTACTGTCTCTGGAAAAATCAACAGTGATTGGCCAGCCTTTATTTATGTATTGTAGACGTTATTACCTATAGGCGAAGCAAAATTTGCTGAAATATTTGGTTGTTAAGTGATGACGTAAGAAGCTTTGTTTCCGGGTCCAAGCCTCAACTCGCTTCACTTGAGAATACGACCTTAGCAGCCGTTTATGAGCACTGTTTATTCAAATTAATAATTTAAGCTAAACGCTTTCAAACTTACGGTATACACTACAGTCTCCATGCTCATAGCGTCCCAAACACAAATAATTTTTAGATATTTTTTTATATTTATATTTTCATTGTCTGGCTATCTGGGACTGCGGTATGGAGTTAAAGGTTAAGATTATAACCTTTTCGCTAGTATTCTATCACATTGTGAGTTTATATTAGCACCTTTTGTCTTTTTCTCGTGGTAACCAGTGCTTAATTTGTAAATTGCGAGGTCCCGGAACAAAGCGGGGTAACGGATCCGGCATGTGATTACAAGAGGGAGAGGTAACGGAACATTCGCGCAAACACATTGCTGGACCAGTTTAAGTGATTTTAAGAGCGTGCACCAGTTGCATTTAGGGTCTGTAAGGTCACGAAAATGTCATGCGATTTTAAAACAACAATTTCTAGGCCTAAAAACATTTTGAAAAAGTTGTGGAATTTTATTTTTCAAATCTCTGTGTAATAGTTATATTTAATCAGGTCCTACATTTCTGTAGTTTTAATAATTCTCGCAGCTTTCAAGTTTATAATGAGGTCAATCCCTGCATTTATTCCACATAGCTTGTAGATTTAAATAATAAAATAAATCCACACAAACAAGATTCAATCAGTCATTCGAAACCACAAACTCTCTCGGAGCGTGCTTCATATCAGCGCATCTTGTCTGCACTTCAGCGTCCTGCTGCAAGCTGCGATATAAGACTCACTCGCATTTCGATTAGGACAGCTGACAGAACTGTCACTTGACTTGACTAATCGGGTAAATTGTTGCATTGTCACGAAAATTTATAATTTGCACACTTTTTAAGTATTTTAAAGGATCACTTCACCCATTTGCATTTAGCTTTGTATTGTTAGAAACCCAGTCATATATTATAATGATCATGGATTTTTCCTTTGTTTTTCCCTGAGATGGGAGAAATAAGGATTTAAGTGTTTTACTTCCTGCTTATTATGACGTAAAAATCGTCATTTTGCATCATAATAAGCAGGAAGTCAAAATTCATTGAAAAGTGTAGAGACTACAGACACTAGCTTATTATTATTCCAGGGGATGGGACCCACTCACCCTACAGGCCTATTACAGATCAGTGGGTGGGACTAAACTTACAGAAACGAAAATTAAAATCCGCCATCTTGTTTGGAAGCTATGTAGCTAAGCTAACAAGCGCTTATGGAGTCAGATTTACGAGAATGGCTGGAGGAACAACTCATGATATGGAAGAAGAGGATTTTCAAAGTCTGTTGCTCGAAACGGATGTTCGTGGCTATCTATACGAGCCACAATATAGCGCAGAGCAGCTGAGGCTCATGGAGGAACAGGAGGCGGCGGCTGCAGCCGAGGCCGGAGACCTGCCTGTCGCGTCCGAGGAGCCCGGGCGTGCTCGAGCTGGTGCGGACTGGTGGTGCCTGTGCTCTCGTTGTGCGCCTACGGACACAGAGCTCGAGTCCGTCTGCTGCAAGAATTTGAAAGATGCCAATTTCTCCTCGAAGAAATGTCTGAGGCAGACAAGGACATGGATGTTTGCGTTGTGAACCATCCTAGTTTCGCCCCGCATATGGACAGAGGCGTCCTGGAGACATATTTCAGAATTCCGAAGGTAAACTGGAAACACCAGCCGAAGCCTGCAGGGACAAATGGACGTTTAACTGTAAAATAAGTGTTTCAATTTTATTTATTATTCATTTCGTGAAATGTACACAATTTCTTCAAGCATTATTATCACGAAATGATTCCCGGTTAATAAGTTACGTAACGTCAACTGTAAACTGTTTGTGCAGTACCTTTTTTAATGCACAAAAAGCTTACTGTGGCATTGTTTACTACTGTGGCACGTAAATACCATACATCGCTAACTGTGTCCTCAATGTCTTGTAGACAATATCGCCTAACAGCCTAACAGCGCTGTTCTGGATTAGTGGGAGTGGCTTGTGGAGCTGTGCAAATGTGTTGCATTGTGGGAGTTGTGGTTTTCCATACAAATGAGCCCTAAAGTTACTTTCTGTAATAACTCGGTCAAAAAGGCACCAAATTCGAAAGTTTTAACAGATTTCGACTACATATATGACCCACTTTCAATGAAGATCAATGTTCCCACGGGTGAAATGCTCCTTTAAGCCATTTGGTACTCGGGCGCTCCACATGCTGTATTAGGCTATGTGCCCTCAGTCACATCCAAAGCTCGGGCGTAAAAGCAGACTCGCGAGTATTATATAAGAATTATTGTCGTAGTTTGTTGAGTTTAAGCAACCAAATACACACAATATGATGTCTAATGGTTGTTGACAAATAAAACAGTTTCATGGCACATTCTACTAAAATACAGGGGGGGGGAGGAAAGAAAGGGGGGGTCTATAATTAAACAACACTGCGTCATTAGTGTTTGTGTTGTATCAGACACGTGCAATTAACATCAGGTTATATAAAAAACAAGCTCAAATGGAAATAACAAGGTCTTTGGTCGGCGAATGAGGAGATCTGTGTTTGGTCCACATCTGAGGAAAGTGCAGCGCATTATATGCTATCATCACCTTTTACAGGCTATATAACGTTTATTGTTGCTATATGGGTGCTTAGTTTTTCTTGTTGTTTAGTAAACTTGCCCAATGTCTCATGATATAAACGATAAAGCGCTTATGCACAGGATATTCAAAACATACAAAAGTATATTGGCTAGATGACAAAAGACTTACTTCTCCAGTCTTCAAACACACAAAGAAATTAACCTTTACAGACATCGTGTTTGAGTAAAGAAAATGATGTAGCTACTATTCAAACATTTATTTGTTTACCCTTGCTTTGCAAATAAGCGGAGATCTGTCTCCTCCAGGCTGTGCGCGTGTCAATCCGAGTGGAGGCGGGGGAGTGACGAGGTTTCGCGAGAGCTTGAGGATCCAATGGCCTAATGAAGTTTTACTGACAAGTAAATCCTTTAAATACTTATCATTGGTGAAATATTTGTAAAACTCTCTGATTTAAAATAATAATAACGAATTATAATAGAGATATGAATTTTGGTAAATTTTTCACGGCACATATCTGTCTGGCATACGGAAACGCCACCCCTGGAGGAGGGGGATGCGCCAAAATGAGGTGCCGGATCCAATTTCGGAGGTGCCGGATCTGGATCCGGCTTGTTCCGGCACAAATTAAGCCCTGGTGGTAACTGATAGAGCGTTTGGACACGGAAGCGCTGCTACGTGACGTCAGACTTAACAAGCGAATAGGCTACAGTAAGAGCACCTGCATGGTTGTTCAGATGCCTGTCAAAGTTTAGTTGGTTACTATAGCAACAGTAAAAACCGTCATGTCATGATAACGAGAAAAAAACTTTTGTTATGTCGAGATAACGAGAAAATTAAGTCATTATAACGAGAAAATAGCAAAAAAAAAAAATATTGCATGGCCGCTTAGAACTTATGTAAATTAACCATGTTCTTATTTTAATTAATTTATTGATTTATGATTATTGTTTTGCATTGGTTATATATAATTTTATCTTGGGACGTGTACGTTTGTGAAGTTTTATGTGAAATGTATTTTATTTCAATGAGACCTTGCTGGAAAACTGAAGGAAAAATAATAATAAAAAAATGTAAATGTAATGTTATTCTAAATTACTATATTATATTTAAAAAATGATTAAATCTTAGACTATGTGTATCCATCATATCAAGAGGGAAGAAAATGATTATAAAATAGTGCAGCATCAAAGTGGGTGGAAAATGGGTTGTTCCATCTGATCCAGACACTATATAAATGATAGCACAGTACAGCGAGCAGAACAAACTTCTAACAGGAGGAGACTCATTCATGGCCTATGAGACAGAGGATCATGAGATTCAATACTGCTTTCCTGCCATCAACTCATCATGTACCAAGGGAAAACGCTCCAGTTTTGAATATAATTTCATCTATATGTTTGTATTATTGCTGTCAGCATGGACTGTGTTTCTGAACCTGCTGGTGATCATCTCCATCTCTCACTTCAAGAAGCTTCACACTCCAACCAACCTGATCATTCTCTCTCTAGCTGTGGCCGACATGCTTGTTGGACTTATTGTAATACCCATAGAGGGCATCAAACAAATTGAGACATGTTGGTACTTTGGAGACACTTACTGTGGACTGTTTGTGATCATCGTTAGGTTGCTCCTTATTACATCTCTTAGTAATTTGGTATTAATTGCTGTGGATCGCTATATGGCTGTGTGTCACCCTTTACTCTACCCACAGAAAATGACCACAACTAAAACTTTAATAAGCATCTGTCTCTGCTGGTTTTGCTGTTCAGTTTACATTATTTGCTTTGTAATAAGTAATGGATATTTTAATATGTCAGACAAAACACTGTGTTACGGCCAGTGTATTGTTTTGATTACACCTGCTTGGAGATTTATTGATTTGATCGTTTCTTTTTTATTTCCTTGTATTGTGATCATTACTGCATATTTGAAGATATTTTATGTTGTGCAACGGCAAGTAAAAGTTATTAACTCTCAAATCTATGGTGTAACATGTGTAGTGGACATTTCAGTGAGGAGGAAATCTGAGAGCAAAGCTGCTCTGACATTAGGAATCATTGTGACAGCTTATCTACTTTGCTGGATTCCATTCTACATCTGTTCTCTAACAAAAAACACAGCAATCTCTTCCACTACATTGACATTTCTAACATGGACTTTTCATATAAACTCAGGTCTAAATCCTATTGTCTATGCTTTATTTTACAGCTGGTTTAAAATTTCAGTTAAACACATTCTAACTCTTAGAATTCTTCAGCCAGCATCCTCTATGATGGACATTTTTACAGACTGTCATTAACGATTTACAGTCGGGATATATTTGTTTTATTTTATTTTACTTAGATCACAACCTATGAGATCAATGCCCAAAAATGATAGCACATGAAATGTATTCCTGTGTTCAGGTCTAGGAATTACACATAAAACAAAACTTAATATTAAAGGAAAGTTCAACCAAATTTTTGAACATGGTCAACATTTACCCACCCATGTGTTGTTCCAAGACTATATATACATAATGTAATGGTCTCTGTCACCTTTAACTTACAATTCACAGAAAAAGATTAATGTAAACGCTTAATGAAACAATGTCTAATGTGTCTTTTTTGAGTTCCAAAGCAGCATGATATGTATACTTCACGGATAAGGCAATACTAGAGTCTTCTGTGAAAAAAAAGAAACTCCAAGATATGGACAAAGTAATAGAAATGTTGAAACAGTAATATATTTAAATAGAAAAAAGTTCAGCATCATTAAAAACGTCTCGGTTACGTATGGTAACCCTCAGGGAATGGAGACGCCACGTCGGTGACCGACGAATATGGGATAACACTTCGATAGACCAATCTACTTTGAGTGTAAACTAAACGAGCCAATGCACATTGGCCTGCAATTATTGCCTCCAGCGGCCGCTGATCACTGAGTGAGTATAAGAAGGCAGCAGGTGCAATGCATTCCAGTTTTTCGCTGAGGAGCCGAGCCAGGGACCTGGCATCTCAGCGGCGGTACAGCAACCATGGCGACAGGACGTGGCGTCTCCATTCCCTGCTTCAGGGAATGAGGGTTACCATACGTAACCGAGACGTTCCCTTTCAGTCGGTCACTCTCGACGCCACGTCGGTGACCGACGAATATGGGATCCCTATCAAAGCGCCATGGGTGTTGCCCCTTCCAGTGCCCAGTTCGAGCCGCCTGCGCCCCTATTAGGTGTAGGCCGGGGATCAGAACAAGCAGCTCCACTCACCGTTGTCAAAGCCCTACCTCACTAGGTGAGATTGGATAACACTGGGAAAACATACCCGGTCCGCTTGGAACCGGGACGCTGCGGAAGCCCCATCCTTCCGGAAGGAGGTCTCGGAGGCAAATACACATATAGCATCCGTTTAGGAGTATACAGAGAAATTTGAGGTGATTAAAAACCCTCTTGGGAAGGCAGAAGTCTGCCGGGGAAACATGGGCTCTAAGGCTATACCGTGGACTATACACATACGAGTACCGCTTAGGTCTCAATATGGAACCCACCCTTCTATGGTTCTCACGGATACATCATGAAGGCCTGGCGCCGGATGTTCCGCCGCGTCCAGCTACTTAGGGTGATGGAGGATCTCAACAGGGTCTACAGTACGGACACTCTGCAGCAGTTTAAGCAAGCCGACACTAACCGGGGCCTCTCAGTACCACTACCCTTTTGAGGTGAGAACACAGGAGGATACCGGCTCTACACGAAGGCTATAGAACCTAGCGAATGTGTTAGGTGTCGCCCAGCCTGCAGCTCTACAAATATCTGTCAGCGAGGCACCATGAGACAGCACCCAGGAGGATGCAACACTTCTAGTTGAGTGAGCTCGCAACCTGAATGGGCAGGGCACATCCTGAGCCTGATAAGCCAGGGTTATGGAATCCACAATCCAGTGGGCCATCCTCTGCTTAGAGACGGCATTCCCCTTCTGTCGGCCTCCGTAACAGACAAAGAGCTGGTCTGAGGTCCTGAAGCTTTGTGTCCGGTCTACGTAGCACCTTAATGCTTGGACGGGACAAAGCAAAGCCAGGGCTGGGTCTGCCTCCTCCAGGGGCAGCGCTTGCTCCCGGACTTTGCAGAGTGTCTGTGCGAGAAGGCTCACTGGGGGAAACGCATACTGGAGAAGCAAACAGGTCTACCTGAGCAGCTCTGAACTGCCTCCAAATCAGGTGGACCATCAGGGGATGGAGTCGTCATTCTCCCGGGAGCATTGCTCGAGACAGCGCGTCGGCTGTATGACTGAGCAGGCCTGAAATGTGAACGGCACGAAGTGACCTCAGAAACTTCTGACTCCAAAGGAGGAGGTGGCGGGCGAGTTGCGACATGCGATGAGAGCGCAGACCACCTTGTCGGTTGATGTACGCAACAGTCGCAGTGTTGTCCATTCAGACCAGCACATGCTTGCCTCATAAGAGACCTTTGAGACGGTTCAAGGCAAGGTGCGCTGCTAGCAACTCTAGGCAATTGATGTGCCAATGCAGCTGCGAGCCCGTCCAAACCCCTGAGACTGCATGCCCGTTGTACGTGGCCCCCCAGCCGGTGGTGGAGGCATCCGTGTAAACCACAGCATGCCTGGAGATCTGCTCTAGGGGCACCCCTGCCCAGAGAAATGCAAGATCTGACCACAGAGTGATAGTTTGGCGACAGGCCAGTGTAACTTGGACCCAGTGAGTGCCGCGCTTCCACGCCCACCTCGGAACTCAGCCATAAAGCCTGTGCTGGAGCTGTCTCATATGTAATAAGCCGAGCGGTGCAAGTGCCGCCGCGGCCGCCATATGCCCCAGGTGCCTCTGAAAGAGTTTCAGTGGGACCGCTGTCCTGCTCTTGAACGTATTCAAGCAGGCTAGCACCGACTGAGCACGTTCCTCTGTGAGGCATGCTGTCTGTTCGACCGAATCCAACTCCATACCGAGAAAAGAGATCCTCTGCCACGGTGAGAGTTTGCTCTTTTCCCAGCTGACCTGAAGGCCCAACAGGCTCAGGTGCTGGAGCACCACATCCCTGTGCTCGCACAACTGATCTCGAGACTGTGCTAGTATCAGCCAATCGTCTAAGTAGTTGAGAATGCGAACACCCTGCTCTCTGAGAGGAACGAGAGCTGCCTCTGTGACTTTCGTGAAGACACGGGTAGACCGGGAAAGCCCGAAGGGCAGGACCTTGTACTGATATGCCAGTCCTTCGAACGCAAACCGCAGAAAAGGTCTGTGGCGCGGAAGGATGGACACATGAAAGTACACGTCCTTCAGGTCGATCGCTGCAAACCAATCTTGGGGACGGACGCACCTGAAAATGCGTTTCTGTGTCAACATTTTGAACGGTAGCCGATGGAGGGCCCGATTCAAAACTTGCAGATCCAAGATCAGTCATAACCAACCGCCTTTCTTGGGTACAATGAAGTACGGGCTGTAAAACCCCATCCTCATATCAGCTGGAGGGGCCGGCTCTATCGCGTCCTTCGCCAGTAGGACTGTGATCTCTTCCCGCAGGACAGGGGCATCGGATGCTTACACTGTAGTGAAGCGGACACCGCAGAGCTTGGGGGGATGCCGGGCGATCTGAATCACATAGCCGAGGCTGATGGTTCGCAGAAGCCAGCGAGACGGGCTGGGTAGCGCTGACCAGGCGCTTAAAAACCGTACAAGCGGGACCAGCGGAACCACAGCCATACCCGCAGTGGGGCAGCGAGGTGGGACACAGGGACCCAACTCGGGCGGCTTGTGAGCAGGCCGGAGTGTGGGGTGCAGGGCTCACCTGGTTCCACGGGTTGGCAGAGGGTGCGTGAGTAGGGCCTTTGTTGACGCTCTCGAACCGCCCGCTGCTGCCATCAGTCAAAGGAGGAGGATGAGTACGCTCCTTGAAGAGGGCCCAGCGCGTTCCGTGGGTTGCTCTACTGGATCGGAGGTGCAAGAAGAGTGGTGGTCCCCAGAGGGTTGGTTCCCTGCGGGGATTGCCACCACTGTGACCCTCAAACCACCCGCACTACTGCCGGAAGTGGTTCTCGTCTGTCGGCCACCAGAACGAGCCCCAGATCGCGGCCGCGGCAACGGGACTCCGTCCCCCTGAAGGTAGCGGAGCCTGGTTAGCAGCTCAGAGACGGTCATATTCCAGCACCTATGAAGCTCTTTTAGAGAAATTTGCTTGTTTGCTCGTTAGGAAATGCTCTTTTAGTGCTGAGGTGCACAGGGGAATTGGCCGCTTGCAACACGACAGGGGTAGTGCAGCCTGAAGTGAGCAATACACTCGACACAGGAACGACCGCCGGTGAAGCGCCGTCTCGCAAACACATGAAGCTTCCGAGAGCGTGCTGAACTCATAGTTCACAGCAGACACAGTTGAGCAGAGCCATACTAACGCTTGGCTCCGAAGCGAAAAGCTGGAATGCATTGCACCTGCTGCCTTCTTATACTCACTCAATGATCAGCAGCTGGAGGCAATAATTGCATGCCAATGTGCATTGGCACATTGTTTAGTTTACACTCGAAGTAGATTGTTCTATCGAAGCTATATCCCATATTCGTCGGTCACCGGCGGGTGTGTCGAGAGTGACCGACTGAAAGAGAACTGATTGTTTCACTTAGCATTTGTGTAATCTGTGTATTTTTATTATTATTAAAGTATCTTGCTATTAGCTCAAATTCTCAAAATCACATGTACTCATACTTCTACAATTGATACAAAATGCAGCAGCATGACTAGTTTTCAGTGAGCCCACATCACACCTCTGTAATGGTTACCAGTTACAGCTCATATTAAGTTCAATATATTGATACTTGTGTAAGGTGGAGCTAAGGATGGATGCGGGAGTTTAAAGCGCTACAAACCCAAGAACTGAATCCCCTAAAATTCCCCTAAGTCAGCTAGATTAGAAACTCACTAACCTGACTAACTCTACTAACACTAACCAGTCTCAGACCAGCACTGCTTCTCACCCAAACATCAAAATAAATCAAATGATCAAATAATCTATAATAATATTTCTGGAACTTTGGGATCAAGAAACTAAAACACAAAGTAAAGTACAACTCTATCAAACTATAAAATCAAATTATGAATTGGAAAAATATCTACAGGGTGTCAAGAGACACAAAGCAGAGACAGATCCTGACCAAGTACACAAAAATAGCTGTTTACGCAAAGCAAAAAAAAAGAGCAAAGAGTATGTGCTCACTGTAAGACAGGACAGATTGAGACAGAGGTGCACTTCCTCATTCACTGTTACAAATTTAAATCGATAGCAGCAAGAGAATGTGTAGTGTGTGTATTGTTTCTGACCTCCATGTGTTTCTCTTCTGCACTGAAATGAAAATTACAATTCTTTAATTATTATTTATTATTTTATTAAATAATATAAAATGATTATGTAAGACTTTTCAATTAAACAACAATTTTAATGATATTGATTTTTTTTAAATACAAGCCAATAAAATAACAATTTTATTTAAAAAGTAAAACAATAAACCTGGACAGAAAATATATAAAATATCAATATATTATTTTTATTCAGTTGTATGCAACATAATCAGATTTAACTGAATTTCTTTTAATTATTGAAATAATGTATAGTCCATAAAGCTATTATTATTAGAGCATGTGAGCTGAACAGAACAGAGTGCAAAAGAGGGTATCATCATTAACCAGCATTGCCTAGTGCAGCTGTACTACACCATGTTACAGCACATAGCACTACTGCAAATATGAACAGGTACATGGAAATTTCCTGTTGGTGCGTTATTTGAGAGAATTTTACTTTTCTTGTGAGCATGAGCGGAACACAGAGCGGATTATTGAGTGGAGCTGACATCACACTGTCCAGTGACAACAGCTAGAGGGAGTGTGAAATCCGTGATGCTATACATTTTTGCTTCACATTTTCATCTGTTTTTCTCTTTCAGCCCAAAAATAAAAATAATTATTATTATTTAAAAAACTAACAACTAAGCAAATTTATTTTACAAAAAAAATGTTGACACCGCTAACACACGTAGTACCAGTTATGTGATTTATTGGTACTTTACTTTTATTTCATACGTTGCATCCTCGCAGGTTCTTTTGTGCTTTAGAGAAATTATATACAGAGTGGTGCCACATTTGCACATGCAATTGAAGAGTGTGTACTACGAGTACCGTAAAACCAAGGATTGTATTACTGTAGGGAGTATTACTATTACTAGTATTACTATTACTACTGAAGAAAGCGTAATGGTCAACTTGGATCAAGTGTGCCTTAATAACCAATCACTGTTGACTATGCTTCAGACTCATGTGACTTAACTTAATCATGTTCTGTCTAGAGAATTGGATTCAGTGAATGAGTGGGTTAGCGGAAACAAATTAGTCTTAAATATATCCAAAACTAAAAGTATGATTATTGGATCAAAATAAAAATTGATGCTTGGATCGGAAATAAAGTTACATATAGCCAGGCAAAGAACACAACAAGTAGAAAAGGCTAAGCTTTTGGGTTTGGTTATTGATAGTAGTCTTTCTTGGACAGAACACATAAATACTATTGCTAACAGAATGGGATGTGGCATTGCAGTAACTAAAAAATGTTGCCATTATGTGAATCAAGATACTTTAAAAATAGTTACAGAGTCATTAATATGTCACTTGTCATACTGCACTGAGTTGTGGTCTTCTGCATCTAAAAAGGACTTGACAAAAATACATGTTGTGCAAAATAAAGCAGCAAGACTTGTTCCGGGCTGCTTAGTTAAAACAAGTAGAGATAAGATGTTTTCTACTCTTTCATGGCTCACTTTAAACCAAAGAATAACAGTTACTTTAAGCACCATGATATATAACACATTGACAATGAAAATGGCTATTTCTCTGTTTAATCAAATAGTTTACTGTAACTCTGTGCACAATCATAACACCAGAAAGGCAAATAATGGTCATATAATGACCCCCTATCTAAAAACTAATTTTATGATGAAAACCGTCCTGTATAGAGCTATTGTCATCTGAAATAACATTCCCATTAATGTTCACCAGCTTTGTAATAAGCTGTCATTTAAAAGTAGTCTAAGGTGTTATGTGTTAATTTAGGTTTCTTATGTCTTCCTTAATGTAATTATAAATCATATTGTATTTGTCTCGTCCTGCTAAGAATTGAAACCAGGTTGTATGTATGTATATATATGTAATGTGTATATTTGTATATTTATCAACTGTGATGACTGAATTGTTGTTGTTGTAATGTAACATTTTAGAATGGACCCCAGGAAGACTACCTGATTGCACAGACTATCAGCTAATGGGATCCATATAAATAAACAAATAAACAATAAACAGCACAGCCCTGATGTCATTGAATTGTTTAAGGATACCATAGGAATTAATGAGAAGCAGGCGTGGTGCAAGAGAATTTTAAAGGGGTCATATGATGTTGCTAAAAAGAACATTATTTTGTGTATTTGGTGTAATGAAATGTGTTTATGCAGTTTAAGGTTAAAAAAACACATTATTTTCCGCATACTGTATATTATTGTTTCTCTTCTATGCCCCGCCTTTCTGAAATGCGTAGTGTTTTACAAAGTCTGAAAAGCGAGGGATGCTCTGATTTGCCAGCTATACAGTGTTTTGTGATTGGCTGAATGCCTCAAGTGTGTGACGGAAATGTTACACCCCTTGCCATACTGTGATGCGTGTCATGGTCAGAACACCACTTCGTTAAGACAAAAAAAAAGAAAAATAAGAAAACACATTACAAACGACCAATTGGTTGCATCCAGTGGGGACATAATTATGGATTATAATGACTTTTACTCTGTTTTACACGTTGCATTGCATCACACCAGGTAAACATAAAACAATGTCTGCATTTGTGATCAGAGAAACGACTAGCATTACTCTATAACAGCGGTTCTCAATTCCAGTCCTCGCACCCCCCAGCTCTGCATATTTTGCATGTGTCTCTTTGTTAACTATAAAGGTAATACAGTAGAATTGTATAAAATAATGACAGAATATATGCTGGAACATAGCCAGTTTATAATAATAATAATAAAAAAAATAATACTTTATCTGTTGTGACCCTTAAAAGTAGAATCCTTTTGACAAGTGAGATCCCACTTAAGATTTGAAATAAAGCTTTTTTATTTATTTTTTTGGTGATGATTGTACTGTTAATAATTTAAATTAATTAATAAACATTGTTTTGAAGATTTTTCAATAAGGTGTAAACTAACCTAATCTCTACCTCACAGCGTCAGTTTTGCAGTGATGCACTATGAAATTATTGTCGGGCAATTGTAACTTAATAATATGAATTGGCCTGATAATCAGAATAATGTAACAGGCCTTCATTAAAGGGATAGTTCACCCAAAAATCTAAATTATGTTATTAATAACTCACCCTCATGTCGTTCCAAACCCGTGAGACCTCCGTTTATCTTCGGAAAACAGTTTAAGATATTTTAGATTTAGTCCGAGAGCTCTCAGTCCCTCTATTGAAACTGTGTGTATGGTATACTGTCCACGTCCAGAAAGGTAAGAAAAAGATCATCAAAGTAGTCCATGTGACATCAGAGGGTCAGTTAGAATTTTTTGAAGCATCGAAAATACATTTTGGTCCAAAAATAGCAAAAACTACGACTTTATTCATCATTGTCTTCTCTTCCGGGTCTGTTGTGAGAGAGTTCGAAACAAAGCAGTTTGTGATATCCATATATTTTTGAACCAGTTCACCAAATCGAACTGAATCGTTTTAAACGGTTCCCGTCTCCAATACGCATTAATCCACAAATGACTTAAGCTGTTAACTTTTTTAATGTGGCTGACACTCCCTCTGAGTTCAAACAAACCAATATCCCGGAGTAATTCATTTGCTCAAACAGTACACTGACTGAACTGCTGTGAAGAGAGAACTGAAGATGAACACAGAGCCGAGCCAGATAATGAACAAAAGACTGACTCCTTCTCGAGTCAAGAACCGTTTCTGTCGGATGTGTCCAATTCGAGAACCGAGGAGCTGATGATACTGCGTATGTGTGATTCAGCGTGAAGCA
Organism: Carassius carassius; assembly: GCF_963082965.1. NCBI lineage: Eukaryota > Metazoa > Chordata > Actinopteri > Cypriniformes > Cyprinidae > Carassius > Carassius carassius. The sequence continues at coordinate 17,932,520 of NC_081803.1, forward strand.
GGCTGACACACAGAGCGTCTGAACCGAACTGGTTCTTTTGGTGATTGATTCTGAACTGATTCTGTGCTAATGTTATGAGCACGGGTAAACCGAAGGCTTGAATGAAGGGCAATCATCGCCAATGATGCCATTACGTCAAGCGCAAAAGAACCGGTGAACCGTTTTTTTCAACAAGTTTATTGAATCGAACTGTCCTAAAGAACTACTGGTGATCCGAAAACTGATGCAACCGGTTCTTGACTCGTGAAAGAGTGAATATTTCGTTCATTATCTGGCTCGGCTCGGTGTTCATCTTCAGTTCTCTCTTCACATCAGTTCAGTCAGTGTACTGTTTGAGTAAATGAATTACTCCGGGATATTGGTTTGTTTGAACTCAGAGGGATTGTCACAGGGTCGTGCAGAGACCTTTGGAGGGGCAGGTGCTCAAAGTATAAAAGGGGCACATGGAACAAGGCTTTAAATGGCACTGTTCAAAATATCAATACAGCAATATATTGTGATGCATTCCTTGTAGATTCGCGTATCGATATGGATGATTATGTATTGATACGGCAGCAAATACTCTGATGCAGTTTTGAAAAAGAAAAAACAGAAAAGACAATTTTAAGTTTAAAAGTAAAAAAAAAAAAATTCTTTCCACCTAATAATAGCTCCTAATAATAGGGATCAAAAACTGAAATGTCTTAAGTTGTCCCAACCTGATACTTCTCTGTTTCTACAGAATAATTAAGAACAGCTGTTATAGTAAAAACTATAGAAAACGCTTGTGCCTCTACATTTTCCTCTTTCTCACCAGCCTCTGTCTCCTGGCTTGCTGTTCCCTGCTCCCTTTCTGTCACTTGTGCCTCTACATTTCCCTCTTTTTCTTCCTCTGTCTCCATCTCATCATCTGGGACCCGTTTCACAAAGGAGGTTAAGTGAAAACTCTAAGTATGTTTACCCTGAAATGAGGGAAACTCTAGGTTTTCTGTTTCAGAATGGGAGGTTTGTCAAACCTGAGAAAGCAGGGTAAGTCAAGCCCGTTTCTAAAAGAGAGGTAACTTACACTCAGAGTCAGTTACCATGGTAACTTACACTATGAACCTAACCTGGTTGGGAGCAGGTTTTCTTCGATAAACCCAGAGTTTATTTCGGTCTCCACCCCCTTTTTAAACACTTCATTAATGCATGCTGGAAAAATGCTCTTCTTACTAAGTGTTTTTTCTTCTTCTTTTTTTGCCCAAGTACAAAGATAAAAAAAAAAATTATAAAATAAAGATTGATTTTCTAATATAATTATTCTAGTGGTGCACGAGCGTAACTCAGAGTCAGTCAATTTAGATTTGATTAAACCAACTCATTTCAGTTTCCCATCTCAGGGTAAGTCAACTCAGAGTTCAAGTTTAAACTCAGAGTTGGTTGAACCTCCTTAGTGAAACGGGCCCCAGCTCTATTACTTTCAACTCTCTGTCCATTTAGAAACAATGCATCATTTACTATTTCAGCATTAATCTATTATTTTAACCATCACTGCTGTCTACTCTTGCACCTAATCAATAAGTCCACCTTAAATATTCATACAAAACATTAAACAACTGATATAGTGATTAATATTATTATTACTGTTGCAGTTGTTGTTGTCTAAAATTGAACACCTTTGCAATGTAAACAAATGACAGGCTACAAGTGTTATTCATCCATCTCCTTCACACTGCACTTTGATGTCAGGTGTCAGATGTCAATATATATATATATATATATATATATATATATATATATATATATATATATATATATATATATATATATATATATTTGTGTCACATTTAAATATAATTATATTTTAATTCATTTCTTAATTGTTTTTATTTTTAGAATGATAATTCAGAGAATGAGAAAATCTGAATAAGCCTTACCACTGTTGTGATAATTATTTTTAAGGCACTCTATGTTTTAAAAAATGAATAAATACTGTAACATAATACTAGTTTAGTCAAATAACATAAAAAAGACCATACCCCTGGATGCCTGTGAAACTTTTCTCCCTCAAACAGCACGCTAACGTTACTCTACACTACAGACAACACACAGCAATATTAACAACATATCTGCATGTTCTCACATCACATCGTTCTTGTAAAATAATAATAAGTAACTAAACATCAAAATCACTTCGCTGAGAATGAAACGTACTCGGTTACTAACGTAACCTTGGTTCTCTCTAGAAGAGGGAACGAGTACTGCGTCTTAGCTGAGACGCTACGGGAAAAGTCTCTTTTCAAGAAATACTGAAGCAAAAAATTATCCTTAATTTAGAATTTTTGTAAAGCACATTTGCAGCAGCACACAGCCATAGGCGAGACGGCTCGCTCGCTCATTGGCTGCTCTGCGGCAACTGCACAGCCTATCGAGCGCAGCTTCGCGCCCTTCATGCCACTTCCTGCCGAAACGGGTGTGGCCCAACCCTATAAAAGGAGCTCGAAAAGGCTGACTCACCTGATTTATTTCATCGCCGAAGCGAACCAGAGTGAATCGTACGCACGGCAGAGAACGCAGTACTCGTTCCCTCTTCTAGAGAGAACCGAGGTTACGTTAGTAACCGAGTACGTTCTCTTACGAGAGTTCTCTCGTACTGCGTCTTAGCTAAGACGCTACGGGAACCCCATGTAAAGCGCCGTGCGCAGGGATCACACACACCAATAAACCTGAAAGCAATGCCCAGGATTTACCGTGCACAGTCACCCGAGGGACTCACAGAGAGTCCAGGACAGGGGGGGGGAGCCCTCCGTCCCATATCTAGCAGCACCCGTAGATGCGGCAATATGACATCACACAGTCGAGGCAAAGCCTGACTAATGTGGCACTGCGGCTCTTACGCAATACTGCCCATATAACAGTCGGCAGCGCATAACGCTCACAAACTCAGAGTTCCCATCAGGGCCCTGATTCGACTATACTGACAGCAGCCTTGCTTGCAAGGCGGGAACCTCCAGGCTATAGAACCTGATAAATGTAGACGGCGAGGCCCAACCTGCCGCCATACATATATCCTGCAAGGAGATCCCCGTAGACCACGCCCATGACGAGGCGACGCCCCTTGCGGAGTGTCGACACCATCTTCACTTTCGAGGAAGTCCCCAGGCTTACACCTGATTGGTACCAGTCATTCGCTGTCCAGGGCTTCAGGGCTGTAACGCAGCTCTGATTGACCCTGAGACGCAGCCGACCAGATACCCACGCTCCGCGCGGTACCCGCGCTCTCAGCCATCGAGTAAAATGGCCCCGTGTTCCACGAGCTCCGCTCGTGATTGAGCCAGAATCAGCCAGTCGTCCAAATAGTTCAGCACTTGCATGCCTCTGAGTCTGAGAGGAGCGAGCGCTGCGTCCACGCACCTCGTAAACGTACGAGGAGCCACGGACGAGCCGAACGGCAGGACTGTAAACTGGTATGCCTGGCCCTCGAAGGCGAATCTCAAGTATCGCCTGTGACGTGACGCTATCTGTATTTGAAAATACGCGTCCTTCAGATCTATTGACATGAACCAGTCTCCTCTGCGAATAGGCGCGAGGAGTTTCCTGGTTGTAAGCATTTTGAAACTGCGTTTCGCCAATGCTTTGCTCAGCTGTCCTAGATCCAGTATGGGTCTGAGACCCCTGTCTTTCTTGGGCACTAGAAAGTATCTGCTGTACAGCCCCCCCTCGCTTTGAGCTTGAGAAACAGGCTCCACAGCCCCTCTTCTCAACAGTTTTGATATTTCGGATCGAAGTAGGTGTGCTACTTCTGTTTTGACCATAGTTTCGACGCGCGCTAAAAAGCGCGGAGGGCGTCGAAAAAACTGTAGCGAGTAGCCTCCATTTATAATGTCTAGCACCCAATCCGAAACCCCTGGAAGCGCTGACCATGCGTCTGCATGAATGGCTAGGGGTTGGATGCGAAGCGCGCTCTGTTGGCTGGGCAACGGCCTCAGGAATAGCTCGTCCCGCTGAGATGCCGGCGCTTGCTTCCTTCATGATCCAGCGATGTGTGAGCTTCGCTGAAGAGATGAAAAATCAGGTGAGTCAGCCTTTTCGAGCTCCTTTTATAGAGTTGGGCCACACCCGTTTCGGCGGGAAGTGGCATGAAGGGCGCGTAGCTGTTGCATCAGCCTGTGCTCGATAGGCTTTGCCGTTGCCGCAGAGCAGCCAATGAGCGAGCGAGCCGTCTCGCCTATGGCTGTGTGCTGCTGCAAATGCGCTTTACAAAAATTCACTTTATGATTAACCAATTATACAGAGTATAATAATAAAGGAATGTTTCTGAATGAAACAAACAACATGATATTAAAATATATGTTGTCTAAATTAAAACTATTATGATTATTTACCTATATGACTTTATAACAATTGCAGTTTTTGTGAAATTGTTCTAAGAATGATGGCTTTGTCAGTTTAATTACAATTGATGTTCTGTAAAAATATTGACCAGAGAGGATGCTGGCTGAGCTTTGCTCTCTGATTTCCTTCTCACTGAACCTTCATTTATGCATTTGCCACCCTTCATCAGGGTGTTCATAACTTTCACTTGCTGATGTACAACACAGAAAATCCTCAAATATAAAGATATGGTCAGGATACAAGGAAAAATAAAAGACACGGACAGATCAGAGACTCTCCAAGCAAAACCCATCATAACAGAACACTCTCCATAACAAATGTTTGTTCTGCGTGAAATGTCAAAATAACCGTTATTAATCACGAAGGCAGCACTATAAGTTGAGGAGAAAACCCAGCTCAAACAGATGCTTATTAATGTTTTAGTCATGGTTATTTTTTGTGGGTACTGTAAAGGGTGACAAACAGCCACATAACGATCAACAGCAATTAAAACTAAATCACTAAGAGATGCTGAGAGAAGCATCGCAATAAATATTGAATAGAGTCCACAGAAAGTGTCTCCAAAGTACCAACACATCTCAATCAGCTTTATGGCCTCTATGGGCATCACAAGTCCAATAAGCAGGTCGGCCACAGCTAGAGAGAGAATGATCAGGTTGGTTGGAGTGTGAAGATTCTTGAAATGAGAGATGGAGATGATCACCAGCAGGTTCAGAAACAACCTCCATGCTGACAGCACTGATATAAACACATAAATGATATTGTATTCATGACTGGAGCGTTTTCCCTTGATATAGGATGAGTTGATGGCAGGAAAGCAGTATTGAATCTCATGATCCTCTGTCTCATAGGCCATGAGTGAGTCTCCTCCTGTTAGGAGTTTGTTCTGCTCTCCTTACTGTCCTTTCTTTTATACAGTGTCTGGATCAAACTGACCAACCCATCTACCGCCCACTCTGATCCTGCATAATGACATTTATTTTTTTCCACCAAAACTTTTAACCTTGATGTGACTATTTAGGACCTATACAATACTTATGCTATATTTTTATTTAATTTTTTTCCCAGCAATTATCTAGTCTATGGTGGCCCTCAGAAGTCTAATCTGTTCCAACCATGGGCATCGCTATACCAGACTGTCAAAAGGTTGCATTTGCGAACAAAAATATTCATTTGCAAGTTATATTTTGGTGAGATCGCCAATGTTATGACTTACAATGTTATAAATTACATGTAATTTAGGAGTCCAGTTGGACCCAGGCCACAGCCATGATGTCAACCCATGGTGGAGTTGACGGAGGGAAGAGTCATGGTCCAGCATGCCAACCAATGGCGGCGGAGCAGGTGGAGGAGGAGCCGAGGCAGAGAGCCAATGAGCCAGGGGGTCGCTGATGATCCGAAGGTCCAGGGTGGAGCAGAGGGCTCTGGCGACCGAAGGAAGAGGTCGGCAATCAGGAGATCCGCAGTGGAGCCGGAGTGACAGAGGACCAAGGTGGAGCAGGTGGGAGGAAGGAGGCTCTGTAGCCCGCTCTTGCACCTGGTCTGATGGCTTTAGCACTCTATTGGGTATCGGTATTGTGCTGGCTCGCAGATCGTGATGGGAGTTGTCTCTCTGTCATCAATTGGCTCGGGCTTAAGCTCCACACAGTAGGAAGATGGTGGGCTGGGCTTTGTGTTAGGAGTTGCACTGGCGATTAAATTCTGGGAACAGGTGAGAAGTTCACATTGACTCCATTGTGAAAAAGGCTCAGCAGAGGTTGTACTTCCTTCGCCAGCTGAGGAAGTTTATCCTGCCACAGGATCTGCTGAAACAGTTCTACTCCACCATCATCGAATCCATCCTCTGCACTTCAGTAACTGTCTGGTTCAGCTCAGCTTCTAAATCTGACCTCAGAAGACTACAGAGGGTAGTCCGGACTGCTGAGCGAATTATCGGTACAACCCTCCCATCTATTCAAGAACTGTACTTATCCAGAGTGAGCAAAAGGGCTGTTAAAATCACTCTGGACCCCTCACATCCAGCACACTCCCTCTTTGAACTGTTGCCATCTGGTCGACGCTACAGAGCACTGAGCACCAGAACGACCAGACACAGGAACAGTTTCTTCCCTCAGGCAATCCATCTTATGAACAGCTGATAATAACTGTGGGACACACTACACTATTTATATTTATATACACTACACTTTTTATCCAACACACATACTTAGCGTACACTTAAATCTTTTGCACATAATATACATGTACATACATGGAACACAATACACTACTTATATTTATATTTATATACACATACACTTATTTATCCAACACACATACTTAGCGTACAGTTAAAACTTTTCCACATAATATACATGTACATACATAAATGCTAATTTTAATATACCTGCCATACATTGTCAATTTGTATATTGTCAATCCTTACCCACCTATTTGTATTTTTTTGTATTTTTTATTCCTTATTGTGTTTTTTGTTCTGTCGCTGTTATGTTGCACTGCGGAGCTCTGTCACGAAAACAAATTCCTCATATGTGTGAACATACCTGGCAATAAAGCTCATTCTGAATCTGATTCTGAAATGGGGATCCATTTATTACCAGTGTCCAATCCACAAAGGTGGCGAAATTTGCTCTGGGACCATCCTTAGACAACGGCGCTCTGTACACGATGTTGTTTGTGTAGTTGGTGAGGCTTTCCAGTACCCATGAACAGTGGAAACACACATTAAACTGTATACGTAGATCTGTTCATCTGTCACACTAAACAAGGAGACTTGTGGCCATAACATCTGTGCTGCCACAGAGCTGTTTGGGAATGCAGTCTTCACAGTTTAAGGCTGCAGTGCTGCACTTGGTGACCATTGACTTCTTCATCTCTGGCATCCAGACCCGCTTCTCTTTAGTCTGGACCATGTCAGTGAAGACAAATGTTTTCAGTTCCAGCTTTCCTTCTGCTGTACCTCTTGATGCAGTCTTTCTGTACAAGTAGAAAATAATACAAGCAGTCATAACAAATCAGTAATGTATTGAAAACTCATAGTACATATGAAGACTTCAGATGCAAAGTGTGAATTCAGATTCAGATGATCTGTCTGAAGAATTTCAGTCAGGTTTCAGGCCCCACCATAGCACAAAAACTGCACTTGTTAAAATTACAAATGACCTGCTTCTTGCGTCAGATCAAGGCTGCATCTCATTGCTAGTTTTACTTGATCTTAGTGCTGCGTTTGACACCATAGATCATGACATACTCATAGATCGATTACAAAACTATACAGGTATTCAAGGTGTGAGGGACCAAGCAGTCAAGGGCAAAGAATGCAGGATTTCCAAAAACAAGAAAATGATTTATTAAATGCCAAACAAAATTACAAATTAAATTACTTGAAAACTGAACAAAATAAAGTCAGGTCTAGGCCCAAAAACAGGGTCAACTGAACAGAACCAAACTTAACAGTAATCAAAACCAAACTAAACAAAAAGAAACATGACCTCTCAAATGACACACATGGGGAACTTATATACACAAAGGACTAGTCCATTACACATACACAGGGAATAACACCAACATTACTTAACACAATTCAAATAAATAAAGTAATAAATTCAGAAACATGAATAAATGGGTCATCCACAAAGTAATATAACCAAAGAATCATACTCAACAAAATATACATAGAATTATAATAACCAAATAAACAGATATAATTAATCTGGCACCCCCAGCTAATTAGCAACATGGTTTAATCCAACAGAACAAAATGGCAGCCACTGACGCCAGCCGGTCCTTTATCGGAACGGACCTCCACCAAAGCGCTACGTCCCAGACAGCACCAACCCTCCACTCTTTCCACGTAAGAACTTAAACTCAAAAGAAATAAATGTTAACATGCCAGTAACAACTAGAAAGTGTGCACCCAAACTAGAAATTTATGGCAGAAAACAAATTTGAAAATAAAACAATGAACGTAAACTAAATCTGTGTCTGTCATTATTATGAAATATGCGAATAGCGTGATCTGTAACCAAGGTATCTGTAACAAATGTGTCATGAAATACTAAACATAATCTAAAATAATTGTGTAAACAACCCAGAAAGAGGGATGCATGTGTGCATGGGTTCTCAGTTACTGCCCCTTTGGTGTGGCCCCGTCCTCGGCCATCACACAAGGGTAGGCTCTAAGATTGTTTAGATCCTACCTGTCCGATCGCTACAATTTTGTTTATTTAAATGGGGAGTCATCTCATTTATCACCAGCAAAATATGGAGTGCCACAAGCCGTCCTAGGTCCTCTTCTATTTTCAATATACATGTTGCCCCTTGGTAATATTATTAGAAAATACGGAATTAGCTTCCACTGTTATGCTGATGATACTCAGCTATATACAGTATCTCAAAGAGACCAGATTCAACTTCTAAATTATCTAAACTAACAGAGTGTGTTAATAATGTAAAAGATTGGATGTCCAATAATTTTATCCTATTAAATTCGTATAAGACAGAGATATTAATTATTGGACCAAAAAACAGTACACAGAATCATGTAGATTACAATTTGCAACTAGAAGGATGTTCTGTTACTTCCTCTACAGTCAAAAATGTGGGTGTTATATTGGACAGCAATTTTCCTTTGAAAATCATAGTTCCCATGTTACAAAAACTGCATTCTTCCATCTTAGAAACATAGCCAAGCTAAGAAACATGTTATCTGATTCTGATGCAGAAAAGCTAGTTCATGCATTCATGACCTCTAGACTGGACTATTGTAATATGTTACATCCCGTGGTAACTAGGATTTACACAAGCTCCAGCCTGGATCCAGAACACCTGAGAAGAGATGATCACCCCCCTCAGAGGACCCCAGATGATGCTAACCCTGAATCAACAAACAGAACTAACAAATATTGCTACAAGTGTGACTGCATCATATAATAATTGCTGTTAATAATGTTCATAGTCTGGCTGACTACGTCTTGTATAATTTTTTCTGAAAAATTATGTCATACGTGCACAAACTGACAGTCACAACTTATAAGCTACTACTAAATATTGTAGAAACTTAATTTTCTGTAAAGTTGCTTTGTAACAATTTGTATTGTAAAAAGCGCTATACAAATAAACTTTAATTGAATGCAATAGCCTCTAAGTTCCACCTGAAATTTTCTTTTAAAATTCTTCTTAGAAGAACATTTCAGACAGAACTTAAAGGCTTTTGCATCTGAAGTCTTCATATACAACATAGCTTGTTCTTCATTTCCACATCAACTGACTTCATCCTCCTTCAAAAAAATCTAAAACAATAAGTCCATAAGAAAAATAGTTTTGGTGAATACAGGTGCAGGTGTCAGTACTCACCATATTCAGTAATTTTCTGCCCAAATTCCAGAAATGATGACCTGATGATTTGTTCATTCTAGGACTTATATAAAAAGATGTATATGTGAAAAATGATAATTGCTGACTTGAATAGAGATCAACATCAAATGCTGCACTAATGCATTGCTTGAATACAGACATACCAATGGGAATGAGCACCTTTTCAGTCTTTTCTGTTTGGGGACAATAGAGCCATGTTCATTCCTCATCTCCAACAGGACTGATGTTCTTTGTGTTTTTTCTCTTCAGCTGTAAAACAAAAATATGTCTATTAACCCCATGTTTAAATACTATTGCTGGTTAAACATATTATTAAGACATGAGATATGATATGATATTAAAAGATATGATTAAGTTAATTCACCAAAAGATTCACGTTAGAGGATTAAATGAATATTGGTTACAATTTTCTACAAACCTTTCTTGGAGAGGGCTGATCATGACTAGAACTTGCTGAGCCTCACTAGTAGACATTCAGTTGACAAAACTGAAAGAGGCCATCATACAACCATCCACTCTGTTTCTACCTTACAACAGAGCAAAAGAGAATATGTGAGTGAGTGATTGAAGGAATTAAAGGACTAAGATGAAGAGAAACAGGCTGAGAAAGGCAGAATCTTGTGTTTAAATTTAAAAAAATGAGAGGGAAGAAAGCTTTATCTTCAAGCGATATCATTCTCAATTATTTTCTACATGATAACATGCTAGCAGGATTTTTCCAAGCAGTTTAAAGACCTCTTCATACCAAGGATGAGTACATACCAAAACTATGTTGGTGTGGATGCTAAAATAGTTATTGTAGTTACTATTCTTGGTGTGAACAGCCTTAAATTATCTAATTTGGTCAAATTAACTGAAGATCTGATGTGTCACATGAAAAGTTAAACTAGCATTTCCAGACTGCTTTTAGACAGATGTGTTCAATTAAAATCAAAATGGAAATAAAGGCAGACTGTGAGGTGTGGACAGATATCATGTACTGTTAGAATGGGTTTAGCCGGCGCTAATAAAGAAAACAGTGGACTCAATGTAAACTTTAGGATATAAACGCTCTGCCCCCTTACAATGGGCAGAGTCTGCATGAGAGCTGAGGCGATGGTCAATGACAGCAGGAGGAAAAGCTGGAGAGTACGCTTGTACAACATCATATCAATTTTTCTGAAATTGTTTGAATTATCTATACTTTGACGTAGCACAGGGCTTGTACTGATGAGTTCGTGGGGTATGTAAAAAAAAAACATCAAATTCGGTGCAAAATGTAACTGCAGTAAAGTTCTGTCAAGGTTCAGACCGACACAGACGTACCTCTGGAAATGTTTGCATTTGCAGCTTTTGGTCTTGTCCTTAAACACACAAGTTGGTCAAATTCATCCCTCTCCACAAACAAGACAGGTTTGACAAGAGTTTGACAGGCTCATGGTCTTCCTTTTCAGCTGAAATAAAGAAAAAGTAAAAAGTTGTTGTTGTTTTTATACATACATGTTGAGACCATGTTTTAGAAATGATCTGTGAACAAAATATTTGAATGGAAGGACTATAAGGAAGGCTATTAACATAAAGTGAGGATACATTAATTAAAGTAAATCAGTTATAACTAAATGTCTTCAACATTACCTGTGAAGTGTTGAACCTGTGAAGGACTTCAGCTTCCCTGACAACTTCAAGTTCAGCATTGAGCTTCGAGTTCAAGTTCCCTTTTAATACAAGAACTGATCCAAATCTTATTCTGAGCTTTGACAATATGCCATGATGAAAAAGAGAAAGGAAGAAAGAAAAATAGGTGTCTGAATTATGAATTACAGATCAGAAAAATAGGAAAGGAAAATCAGAGAGAGAGAGAGAGAGAGAGAGAGAGAGAGATTCATAAAGAGCTGTTGGACACTGAATGTTTTTGTTGGAGCTGGAGATGTATGTGATATGAAAAAACTGCAAAACTGAAAAGAAAAAAAAAACACTGAATTATAATTATATTACAAAAAGGTATTAAAGGCATAGCAAATTATGTGTTTACTGTGTTACTTAACTAAAGAGTACACAATAAACACAGTTACTGTGGTAAAAAGCATGGTGATGTGTTTATACTGTACTACAAATACACAAGTAAAACTCCAGAGTTCGATTGAATGATTTAAACGTCAAGCTGGTTGAATAGGACAAACAGCATCCAGTATCGATTTGAAAATAAATCTTTAAAAAATTTGAAAAAAAAAAACTCATATTATTCATAAACGATCCACTACTTTATGAGAGGAGAAAACCTTACCCTTTACATGTCTCGAAGTCATCTAAAACCCATATGTTTTTAGCAAAACATCTGGAAGAGTTTAAAACACAAACAATTCAAAACGCAAATAGCAAACATATTAAAATAAACCCACAATGCATGTAGGCGAAAGTTTATGTATCATAGCCAATATTAGGGGCGCTAATTTAGAGAACGCTCGTATGGTTCGTATTTGAGGATAGTGACAAATGACCTATACGGTCATATGAGTTGGAGGACTTGTTGGATCACCTCCATGCCATGCTGAGGTGAGGCAGTAATTAAAGAAAAGTATTAAATTCATGTACAGTAAATGAACAAACTTTCCAGTAGGCCAACGATTCACTAAATTTATTTATTTTTTTTTGTTCTTAGTAAGTATTCAAATTTGTTGAGATAGTGAATTGGTGGGTTTTTGTTAAAAGTACGCCAAAATTGTCACAATTAAAAGAACCAAAGGCATAAACTACTTCAGCCTGTGTGCATTGAATTTATTAAACCCCCATGTCGTTCCAAACACATAAAAGCTTAGTTCATCTTCAGAACACAATTTAAGATATTTTGGATGAAAACTGGTAGGCTTGAGGCTGTCCCATAGACTGCCAAGTACAACCCGAATTCCGGAAAAGTTGGGACGTTTTTTAAATTTTAATAAAATGAAAACTAAAAGACTTTCAAATCACATGAGCCAATATTTTATTCACAATAGAACATAGATAACATAGCAAATATTTAAACTGAGAAAGTTTTTTTGCACAAAATGAGCTCATTTCAATTTTGATTTCTGCTACAGGTCTCAAAATAGTTGGGACGGGGCATGTTTACCATGGTGTAGCATCTCCTTTTCTTTTCAAAACAGTTTGAAGACGTCTGGGCATTGAGGCTATGAGTTGCTGGAGTTTTGTTGTTGGAATTTGGTCCCATTCTTGCCTTATATAGATTTCCAGCTGCTGAAGAGTTCGTGGTCGTCTTTGACGTATTTTTCGTTTAATGATGTGCCAAATGTTCTCTATAGGTGAGAGATCTGGACTGCAGGCAGGCCAGGTTAGCACCCGGACTCTTCTACGACGAAGCCATGCTGTTGTTATAGCTGCAGTATGTGGTTTTGCATTGTCCTGCTGAAATAAACAAGGCCTTCCCTGAAATAGACGTTGTTTGGAGGGAAGCATATGTTGCTCTAAAACTTTTATATACCTTTCAGCATTCACAGAGCCTTCCAAAACATGCAAGCTGCCCATACCGTATGCACTTATGCATCCCCATACCATCAGAGATGCTGGCTTTTGAACTGAACGCTGATAACATGCTGGAAGGTCTCCCTCCTCTTTAGCCCGGAGGACACGGCGTCCGTGATTTCCAACAAGAATGTCAAATTTGGACTCGTCTGACCATAAAACACTATTCCACTTTGAAATAGTCCATTTTAAATGAGCCTTGGCCCACAGGACACGACGGCGCTTCTGGACCATGTTCACATATGGCTTCCTTTTTGCATGATAGAGCTTTATTTGGCATCTGCTGATGGCACGGCGGATTGTGTTTACCGACAGTGGTTTCTGAAAGTATTCCTGGGCCCATTTAGTAATGTCATTGACACAATCATGCCGATGAGTGATGCAGTGTCGTCTGAGAGCCCGAAGACCACGGGCATCCAATAAAGGTCTCCGGCCTTGTCCCTTACGCACAGAGATTTCTCCAGTTTCTCTGAATCTTTTGATGATGTTATGCACTGTAGATGATGAGATTTGCAAAGCCTTTGCAATTTGACGTTGAGGAACATTGTTTTTAAAGTTTTCCACAATTTTTTTACGCAGTCTTTCACAAATTGGAGAGCCTCTGCCCATCTTTACTTCTGAGAGACTCTGCTTCTCTAAGACAAAGCTTTTATAGCTAATCATGTTACAGACCTGATATCAATTAACTTAATTAATCACTAGATGTTCTCCCAGCTGAATCTTTTCAAAACTGCTTGCTTTTTTAGCCATTTGTTGCCCCCGTGCCAACTTTTTTGAGACCTGTAGCAGGCATTAAATTTTAAATGAGCTAATTAAGTGGATAAAAGTGTAAAATTTCTCAGTTTAAACATTTGCTACGTTATCTATGTTCTATTGTGAATAAAATAGTGGCTCATGTGATTTGAAATTCCTTTAGTTTTCATTTCATTAAAATTTAAAAAACGTCCGAACTTTTCCGGAATTCGGGTTGTAAGTAACACTGGCACTGGTCCAGGAAAGCATCGTCAGAATAGTCCATCTGCTGTCAGTGATTCAACCGTAATGTTATGAATCGACAAAAATACTTTTTTGTACACAGAGAAAACAAAAATAATGTCGCCTGTGTACTGCTCAGATTTGCCAAAATTGGGCCACGCCAAATATGCGTTATCATACTTCAGCTAAATATATGTAAGTGTAACTTGTGAATAAAAATATGGAATGATATTGCGGACATTATTCAAAAGGCATTGCAAATTGTATTTGCAATTGCGTTTTCAATTTGTGGACGCATAAAATGTGACATAATCCAAACGCAAATGCAAATCGCGCACTACCGTTTTCATTTTCGATTAAGTGAACGCACAGTGTCTGCCAAATTTAAAATGGAAATGCAAAGTCTGTTTGCAATTGTGTTTTCCATATCTTACGAGCTATGAGCCTGTCATATTTAAATAGCAATATTAATTACCACATTTGCCTTTTCACTCTCTCTGCACTGTGCATGTAAACTGCCAAAACTCAAATGGAATCGCAATACCTTTTGCATTTGAATTTCCAACGTCTACATGGAAACGCAGGTCCGGTAATTCTGCAAACAGCAGCGTACTTGATAACATGTCAGCTCCCCTTGACTACTGCAATTTTCCTCACTGTATGATCGCCAGTTTTGGCGGCTGAAGTTAGTAGGATAAACAAAAAAATAAAGAACGTCTGTGTTGGCCCGGGTTTCGAACACGCGCCAAAAGACAGTATGCCATAAGCAATGACAGTCACTAACCACTCAGCTACCAAGCTACACTGAATCAGCACCAGATCTGTGACCATCTTAACGTGTGGCCTGTGTTTACCTATTATGAAAATAATAGCAGAACGCCGACTACATTTTATGGTTCATGATATTAAAGAACATTTCATAACGTCTCAGACAACTGTACATTTGTGGCTACTGTGGCTTAATTATAAGCACTATCGTTAACTTATATTTACCCTAGTAAAAACATGGTACATTTTAATACGATCTTCACTTCCCAATGCAAAAACGCCCAATGAAATGGCCCCACCCCTGTCACTTGATTGACAGGTTTCGTGTAGACGTTGGGAATTCAAATGCAAAAGGTATTGCGATTCCATTTGAGTTTTGGCAGTTTACATGCACAGTGCAGAGAGAGCGAAAAGGCAAATGTGGTAATTAATATTGCTATTTAAATATGACAGGCTCATAGCTCGTAAGATATGGAAAACACAATTGCAAACAGACTTTGCATTTCCATTTTAAATTTGGCAGACACTGTGCGTTCACTTAATCGAAAATGAAAACAGTAATGCGCGATTTGCATTTGCGTTTGGATTATGTCACATTTTATGCGTCCACAAATTGAAAACGCAATTGCAAATACAATTTGCAATGCCTTTTGAATAATGTCCGCAATATCATTCCATAGAATGGCACAGTGAATTGTGTTCACCACCATGTTTTCTCTAAGTATTCCTGAGCCCATGTTGTGATTTCCATTACAGTAGCATTCCTCTATGTGATGCAGTGCCGTCTAAGGGCCCGAAGATCACGGGCATCCAGTATGGTATTCCGGCCTTGACACTTACACACAGAGATTGTTCCAGATTCTCTGAATCTTTGTATGATATTATGTACTGTAGATGATGATAACTTCAAACACTTAAATTTTGCTTTGAGAAACTCCTTTCTGATATTGCTCCACTATTTTTCGCCGCAGCTTTGGGGGAATTGGTGATTCTCTGCCCATCTTGACTTCTGACAGACACTGCCTCACTGAGAGGCTCTTTTTATACCCAATCATGTTGCCAATTGACCTAATAAGTTGCAAATTGTTCCTCCAGCTGTTCCTTATATGTACATTGAAATTTTCTGGCCTCTTATTGTTACCTGTCCCAACTTTTTTGGAATGTGTAGCTCTCATGAAATCCAAAATGAGCCAATATTTGGCATGACATTTCAAAATCAGGAACTCTCACTTTCAACATTTGATAAGTTATCTATATTCTACTGTGAATAAAATAAGTTTATAAGATTTGTAAATTATTCCATTCCTTTTTTGCTCACAATTTGTACAGTGTCCCAACTTTTTTGGAATCGGGTTTATATATAGATGAATATATATAGATGGTTGATTTTAGATCATTCAGAGCAAATGGCAGTTCAACATCGAGATGTCATTCTCGCTCAGATGGGTGTTTGGGACTGAACGCCAGGAAGAGTGTACTTTCTCCAGTTCAGAGAACCACCGATCTAGGCATAGTGTGGGATCACCCACGATGCAGGTATGTCTGTCTTCTCCTCTTATTGAGTCGATCCTCACATCAATCAAGAGAGTCAAAGAAGACCAGTCACTCACTGTCAAATAGTTTCAGAGATTGTTAGGTCAGATTGCAGCTGCGTCCAATATGATACCTTTTGGCTTGCTGTACATGTGACCCCTACAGTGGTGGCTCAAGACCAATGGATTTTCCCAGAGGGGTAATGCACTTCGAACAATCAAGGTTGCACGGTGATGCCTTCGAGATTGAGTGTGGGAGCAGACATACTGTCAAAACAGTGGCCGATATCTGTCGATATCAATTGTTATTATAGTTCAAAAGGGCAAACAATTATTATGCGAGTTAACTCAAGTCAGAATGTGCACAGTTGCATTTGTCCAAAGGCATTCCCCAAAGCATTCACTGCAGCGTCTCGTTTCTTCAAGGAACAAGGGTTACATTCGTAACTTTGGAATACGTTCCATCAGCTGCTCTCTTTAGGGTGTGAGTGTGCTCATTATACAACGGTGTCAGACTTTAATCATAAAAATTAGGATCTGTCATTCAGAAGCATGGCTTTTCTTATCACTGCTACGCTGATGACACCCAACTCTACCTCTCATTCCAACCAGATGACCTGACGGTAGCTGCTCGCATTTCAGCCTGTCTGAGTGACATCTCTAGCTGGATGAATGACCATCACCTTCAGCTTAACCTTACGAAGACAGAACTCCTGGTGATTCCAGCTAACCCATTGCTTCATCACAACTTCTCTATACAGCTGGGCTCATAAACCATTACTCCTTCGAGGACAGTTAGAAACCTAGGAGTTGTGATGGATCATCAGTTAAGCTTCACAGACCACATTGCTACAACTACCCGGTCCTGCAGGTTTGCCTTATACAACATTAGGAAGATTAGACCCTTCCTGTCAGAGCAAGCAACCCAACTTCTTGTCCAAGCTCTTGTTCTCTCCAGACTGGACTACTGTAATGCTCTCCTGGCGGGCCTTCCTGCATGTACTGTCAAGCCTCTGCAATTGATCCAGAATGCAGCAGCGAGGGTTGTCTTCAATGAGCCAAAAAAAAGCTCACGTTACTCCTCTCCTCATCAGGTTACACTGGCTACCAGTAGTTGCTCGCATCAAATTCAAGGTACTGATGCTAGCCTACAAGACGACCACTGGCAAGGCACCAACTTACCCAAACTCATTGGTTAAATCTTATGTGCCCTCCAGAAGTTTGCACTCTGCAAGTGATCGACGCCTTGTGGTACCATCCCAAAGAAGTTCAAAATCACTCTCACGGACCTTTTCCTGGACTGTGCCCAGCTGGTGGAATGACCTCCCAATCTCAATTCGTACAGCTGAGTCTTTACTAATTTTCAAGAAACAGCTAAAGACTCATCTTTTTCGCCTGCACTTAACCAACTAACACTAGCACTTTTCCTTTTCTTGTCTTTTTAATTTATAAAAAAAAAAAAACTACCTATGCGTTCTATACTAGACTGACTGAGACTTGTCATGGCACTTGTATACTGTTGTTGTTCTCTTGTTGACCTGACTGCTTCTATTGTTCTCATTTGTAAGTCGCTTTGGATAAAAGCGTCTGCTAAATGATTAAATGTAAATGTAAAAAAGCAACCGTATCTAAAATGCTGGAAAAGAGAGAGTCCGTAGTTTCTGTTACATCATCAAGTTTGTTGCATCATCTGAGGATTTAGATATGTTGAGGAATTTAGATAAATCAGGACAGTCTTTTGTGGTTTTTTAAAATTTTAGAATTTAAAATTTTATCTATATGAACTTTGCACAAGGCTAGTTAATGATCTCAGATATCATCGCTTGGCTGCATAATTTCAACACCATCAACATCAATTCAATGTGACGGTATTAAATCTAGAGCAGTATTTAGACAATGAGTAGCTCATGTTGTCTTACCCAAACAGCGTTCAAAATGTCTATGAATGCTGATTCCAATGCATCTTTTTCATTATCAACATGGATATTGAAATCACCAACGATTAAAACTGTATCTGCAGCCAGCACTAACACAGAGAGAAAATCAACAAATTCTTTAATAAATTCTGTAGAATGCTCTTGTGGCCTGTATACAGTAGCCAGTACAAACATCACAGGAGATTTATTATTAACACTGGATAATGTTATATGAAGCCCAATTATATCAAACGAGTTAAACTCGAAGCTCACCCTGTGAGATATACCTTAAAATATTGTTATATATTTTAGCAACACCTCCCCCTTTACCTTTTGGATGTGGCACGTGTTTATAAAAGTAATCTTAGGGGGTAGACTCATTTAAAATAATGTACTCATCATGTTTTAGCCACGTTTCTGTCAAACAGAGCACATCTAGTTTATGATCAGTGATCATATAATTTACAAAAAGTTATTTTGTGGAAAGGCTATTCAATAAGCCAAGCTTTATGATTTGTTTATCCATATTACAGCTATATATTTTTTTATTTTTGTTGAAAATCAATTAAATTGTTACTCTTAATTTTTTTTTCTAGTTCAGGGAACAGACACAGTTTCTACAGTATAGTGTGAGATCTAGGTGAAAGAGAATTAACTGATTTCTGTGGCATGAGGCAGCTAGCAGACGGTCAGTTTAGCCAGTCTGTCTGCTTCTTGACCTGGGCCTCAGTTAGTCAAGTTAAAATTTTAAGACTATGTTCCATATTTTTACAGAGATGAGCGGCACCACCCCAGGAGGGATGAAGACCATCTCTTTTCAACAGGTCAGGTCTGCCCCAAAAACTCATCCAATTGTCTATAAAACCTGTTATTCTGCGGTCAGCACTTCCACATCCAGCCATTGTTTTACGAAAGTCTGCTATGTATCTTGTTACCATGGTAAGCAGGGAGGTGACAATATTACTGTGTCTGACATCCTGACATTGTACTTGCATGTGAAAACACCTCTTTAATGTTTATTTTTAGTGATCTCCAACTGGTGAAGTCAAACAGTCTTAATGAATTTAGCCACCACATTTAAGAGTGATGTTTGACCCACAAATATGCCGCCTCACAGTCAACCAATCACCCTGGCTTCAGAGGCTCTGTAACCGTAATCAAGCTGAGCTAGTCACATCCAAAGCCATATCTCCAGCCCTCAAATTCTTACTGTCCTGAAAGTTTGGATGCACGTCTCTAATACCGAAACCTTCTCTGTCAGCCTAACAATTTCCCTGCATTTATCACATGTGAGTTGCTCGTCGCCAACAGAGAGAGCTAAACTATACATGTGCCAAGCGGTGCAAACAACAATAGCAGGAGAAGAAGCCACTACTCACCATGATTGAAGACAATACTGACTTACCACTGTGATGAAATCATGAAAAACGGTGCGAGAGAGAAAAGAAACAGGGCAAAATAAAAAAAGACAATGGTTATAGACATGAATAGAAACTCAAATGGAAATGAGAATGACAAGCTAACTGGCTAACAAATGCTAACGAGCTGTATGGGTGCTACACGGGTGCTGCACTCGTGATCTAAAATTTAAAGCGAACTGTCGGAAGTGATGTTAAAATCTGTGTAAAAAAAAAAAGAAAAAAAAATGAAATTGCATTTTACTGTCTGAGGCCGGGGATACAAATTAACAATCTGTTAATCTTCTTTACAACTGTCAAAAGAAGATTCATGAGCTCACACTTGACATAGTAATCAGTATGTTGTGAATCTTGATGTTCAGAAACTCATGCGAGAAGTGATGTGGAAGCACAAAGGATCATCCCTTATCACACAATTTTCACAATGCAATTGCATCACATCATTAAAAAACAAACCTTAGAGATTTTATTAGTACAGACTTCTCTTGTGAGACTTTTTTTGTTTTTTTACAGTGAGCCTTAAAAGAACAGTTCATCCAATAAAGAACATTGTCATCATTTACTCACTTTTATGTTGTTCCATGTTGCTTCTTTTTTTTGGTGCAGTACAATAGAAGATATTTAGAAAATAGTTGATCTATGTATAAAAGTATGATTCTGGGTGAACTATCACTGTATCTGTGCTACTTTTTAAGTTTATCACGATACAATGGAGGACAGGAGGCAAATGCAAGTAAGAATGTTTATTGATGGAAAGTAATTGATGAGGAGATGTTGGTGGGTGACGCAGGGACCTCGACGGCAGCACAGACAGGTGAGTTGGTGGTTTGAGTGCGCTGGTGGAGGTGATGGTGATGATAGATCCAAGGTGATGGCAGTAATCCAAGGTAGACCGAACAAGAAACAAGGCACGAAGCAGTAGAGCTGGAGGACGAACAGACATGAACCACGGAGGACCTCAAACAACGATCTGACAAACAATAGATGAAAGACAGGGCATTCATGAACCGTGACAGTACCCCTCCTCCTAAGGACGCCTCCTGGCGTCCCCAGAATCCCTTACCTGTCGATTGCAATCATCGATAAGAGAGTGATCCAGGATGTCTCTAGCAGACACCCAACTTCTCTCCTCTGGACCGTAACCCTCCCAGTCCATCAAGTGCTGAAATCCGCATCCCCTCCGTCTAGAGTCCAGAATACGATTGACCGAATAAGTGGTCTCCCGAACTATGAGGGGGGGGGGGGGGGGGGACTGGGGTAGGCGGATTAATAGGAGAATGAAATACGAGCTTTATTTTAGACACATGAAAGGCGGGATGAATTCTCCTGTACGCAGGAGGAAGTTTGAGGGCTAATGATCTTGGTGACAGTGAACGGGCCAATAAATTTGAGAGCCAATTTATTAGAGACGGAAGGGAGAGGAATGTTCTTAGTAGAAAGCCACACTTTTTGACCCATGATGTATACGGGAGGCCTAGACCGGTGGCAATTGGCTTTAGCCTTGGTGTGTGCCCCCACTTGGAGTAGAGTCTCGCGGGCTGTAGTCCAAGTGCGGGAAAAATAGGTGGCTGGTAACCTACACTACACTCAAATGGAGATAGGCCCGTAGCTGATATTGGTAAGTTATTGTAGGCGTACTCCACCATAGACAATTGTTGGCTCCAGGAGGAAGGATTCTTGGAAACCAAACATCGCAACACCCTTTCCAAATCTTGGTTTGCTCTCTCGGTTTGACCATTGCTCTGGGGATGAAACCCTGAGGACAGACTTACAGTCGCTCCCAGTAATCTACAGAATTCTCACCAAAATTTGCCAAAAAGTGGCCACCAGAACTGTTGCTCGACTAAAAATTTAGTACGGTTAACTCCTGGATGACAAGCCACATTAGAACAATGCCCCCACTGGATAACGTTGGACCTTAATCCCTCCGGCACAAATAAGCGATTCGGTGGGCACCCGGGCGGAGGCGTTACCCCTTCTAAGGCTGTCTTGACCTTCGATTCAATCTCCCATGTGTGTGTGGAGACCACTAATGTCTCAGGAAAAATACACTCGGGAGTGGATGGGCGTTCGCAACGGTCAAAAATACGTGACAAGGAATCGGGTTTAATATTTTTGGAACCCTGGCGATACGAGAGAGTGAAGTCAAAACCACCGAAAAAAAAGTGCCCACCGAGCCTGCCTGGAGTTCAACCTTTTGGCAGTGCTAATATATTCTAAATTCTTGTGGTCTGTCCATACAATAAAAGGAACCCCCGATCCTTCTAACCAGTGGCGCCATTCTTCCAATGCCATCTTGACTGCCAACAATTCTCGGTTACCAATATCATAATTTCGTTCGGCAGGGGATAAACGATAAGAGAAAAACGCGCATGGGTGGACCTTGTCCTCTGAGGGAGAACGTTGAGATAACACTGCCCCTACCCCCATCTACGATGCATCGACCTCCATCACAAACTGACGTGATGGGTCAGGGGTGATCAAAATAGGGGCTGAAACAAAGCAGCTCTTCAGTTTGGCAAACACAGCCTCGGCTGTGTCTGACCACCTGAACGTAGTTTTGGAGGAGGTCAAGGCGGTCATAGGTGCGGCTAGTTGGCTGAAGTTGCGAATAAAACGCCGGAAAAATAGTTGGCGAACCCCAGAAACTGCTGTAGGGCCTTACGGGAATCTGGACTTGGCCACTCTACCACAGCCTTAACTTTCTCGGGATCCATGCGTATTCCCTCAGTCGACACAATATACCCCAGAAACGGAACCGACTGTGCATGAAACTCGCATTTCTCCGCCTTGACAAAAAGCCCATTCTCTAGCAATCTCTGAAGCACTCGTCGAACGTGCTGCACATGTTCCTGGAGAGAAGAGGAAAAAATCAATATGTCGTCCAGGTAGACATATATGAATTGATCAATCATATCTCGCAGCACGTCATTGACGAGTGCCTGGAAAACCGCTGGGGAGTTGGAAAGCCTGAAGGGCATGACCAAATATTCAAATTGCCCTCTGGGGGTGTTAAAAGCGGTCTTCCATTCATCCCCCTCCCTGATACGGACCAAATGATAAGCATTACGTAAGTCCAATTTCGTGAAAATCGATGCTCCCTACAACCTCTTGAAGGCTGAAGATATCCACGGCAAAGGATAAGTATTCTTTACCGTGATGTTGTTCAGTCCACGGTAATCAATGCAAGGTCGCAGCGATCCGTCTTTCTTCCCCAAAAAAAAGAACCCCACCCCCGCTGGAGAAGAGGAAGGGTGGATGAACTTCGAAGCTAGAGAATCAGAAATATATTTCTCCATAGCCTCCCATTCCGGAACAGAAAGTGAATATAATTTGCCTTTAGGCGGATACTTACCTGACAGTAATTCTATGGCACAGTCATAGGGACGATGCGGAGGAAGAGAAGCAGCACAAGACTTACTGAACACTTCCTTCAGGTGGTGGTACTCGGCGGGCACATTAGACAAATCCACTGCCTCCTCCTGAAACACAGACATAGAAACAGATGGACAGGCAGACACTAGACAAGACTCATGACATCTATTACACCAAGTCAGAATGGAGTTGGATGACCAGTCTATTTTGGGGTTGTGAAGGAGGAGCCAGGGGTGACCGAGGACTATGTGTGCCAGGGGAGAGTCAAGGATGTGGAAGGAAATAGTTTCAGAGTGGTTGCCTGCCTCTCCTTCTCCTCCCGGGAAAGCCGAGCTCGCCCTACCTGCATGGGCTCGTGATCGTAAGAGGGGCTGGCCCCATCCCCGCCGCTGGACCGCACATCAGTCTGGGTCCTGGATGTGGAGCTGGGAAAGTTCCACCTCTCTACTCGAGTCACACGTGCGTCGACCCGCAAAGCCAGTTCGATCAGCCCATTGAGTGACATCGGAAGATCCAGGGTGTAGATCTCCTTCTGGACGCGGTCAGCCAGCCCATGCATGACCATGTCCCACTGCGCCTCCTCGTTCCAATGACACTCCACCGCCAGGGTTCGGAACTCGATGGAATAATCCGAGGTGGATCTCTCATGCTGACGTAGCTCAGCGAGCCTCCTGGCCGCCTCCCTCCCGGCAACGGCCCGATCAAAGACCCGTCTCATCTCGGCGGAGAGTGTCTGGAACGAGGTGCAGCATGGAGCCTGGTTCTCCCACACCGCTGTTCCCCATAATGCCGCCCTCCCAGTGAGCAGGGTTAATACGAAGGCCACTTTGGCTCGTTCGTTGGCGAAGGTTCTGGGTTGGAGAGAAAAATGCATATCGCATCGGGTTAAGAAAGCTCTACAAAAGTTGGGCTCACCCGAGCAGGACTCCGGAATGGGGAGACGTGGTTCCGGCTGGGAGGGGGCTTCCGATGGTGCTTGAGGTTTATTGATGGAAAGTAATTGATGAGGAGGGTGACGCAGGGACCTCGACAGCAGCACAGACAGGTGAGTTGGTGTTTTGAGTGCGCTGGTGGAGGTGATGATAGATCCAAGGTGATGGCAGTAATCCAAGGTAGACCGAACAAGAAACAAGGCACGAAGCAGTAGAGCTGGAGGACGAACAGACATGAACCACGGAGGATCTCAAACAACAATCTGACAAACAACAGACGAAAGACAGGGCATTCATGAACCGTGACAGAGTTTAATTTTACTGGTCAATTTTCTAGGACTTTACAGTGGACTTAGCATCATGTAAAAGCAAAATATTTAGATCCATACCTTGATTTTTGGCTCTTGTGTCCAGCAATTTGACAACCAAGTTTGAATTATTAAAACAAAGAAGTTACATCATTATACAGCATCAGTGTGGGTGGTGGATGGGTTGGTCAATCTGACCTAGATACTGTATAAATGAAAGGACAGTAAGAAGAGCAGAACAAACTCCTAACAGGAGGAGATTTAATCATGGTCTATGAGACAGAGGATCAGGAAACTCAATACTGCTTTCCTGCCATCAACTCATCATGTATCAAGGGAAAGCGGTCCAGTTATGAATACAATATCATGTATGTATTTTTTTCATTGCTGTCAGCATGGACTGTGTTTTTCTGAACCTGCTGGTGATCATCTCCATCTCTCATTTCAAGAAGCTTCACACTCCAACCAACTTGATCATTCTCTCTCTGGCTGCGGCCGATATGATTGTAGGGCTTATTGTCATGCCTGTGGATGCCATCAAGCTAATTGAGACATGTTGGTACTTTGGAGACACTTCCTGTGACGTGTTTATGATAATCATGGGACTGCTCATCTCAACATCTATTTGTAATTTAGTTTTAATTGCTGTCGATCGTTATGTGGCTGTGTGTCACCCTTTATTGTACCCACAGAAAATAACAATGACTAAAACTTAAGCATCTGTCTCTGCTGGTTTTTCTCTTCAACGTACAATATTGGCTATTTAGTTAGTGGCAGATATTTTGCAGCTTCCCAAAAATCAGATGTGTGCTATGGAAAATGCTATTTAGTAATAAGTTTTTCTTGGACATCAACTGACCTTTTTTTTCCTTCTTGTTACCTTGTACCATGATTATAACTTTATATTTGTATAGTTATAAACTCCCTGATGAAGAGTGGTAAATGTGTAACAGAAGGATCAGTGAGGAGGAAATCTGAGAGCAAAGCTGCACTGACATTAGGAATCATTGTGACAGTTTATCTGCTTTGCTATATTCCCTATATATTGTCTGCAACAGGTACTACAGTTATATCTCCTGCCACAGTGACATTTCTGTTATGGACTTTGTATGTTAACTCCGGTCTGAATCCTCTTATTTATGCTTTATTCTACCGCTGGTTTAAAATATCCGTTAAACACATCTTAACATTTAAAATATTAGAGCCAGCATCCTCTCTTGTGGAAATTTTTAAAGATTATTAATTATTTTTGTGGAGGATAAAGCACAATTTCTAATGCTAACATACAGTTCTAAATTCTTAGTTTGAGTTTTAAATTTAAAGTGGAGACATTCATTTACAGAAGAAATAAACAAGTATGATACCCTTGTGTTTCATTCTATGTTCTTGTTATGGCCTTATTTTTATTTGGTTAAAATTATTTTTACATTGAAACCTGTTAATATGTTGATAGTTTTGTTTATGTGTATAATTTTCATTCACTGTGTGGGCTGTAAATATGTATCATATATTGGTCAAGACAGACAGACTGTATTCAACCATGTGACCACATATTATCTTTTACTGTGCGTACAGAACAGAGTCATCAAGGTTCATTATAAATGCTTTGCAAAGTGTGTGGTTTTGAATATATATGTTTAATTATGTTTATGAAGTTCAGTTTTATTGAAGTAGGTTTTTGAAACTGCTGCATTATATGTGCTTTGTAAGTTAAATTAGTTAATTTAAAGGTCAGTGTGGTGATTAATTTAGTTTTGGTTATCCGTATAAAGTTAAATCTGGGTATAATTGTTTTTATTAAAGTGTATAGTCATTTACATTTTATATAACATTTATATTTTAATAAAACAATATTGCATTAAAATATGTTGAGCTGCTAATCCCACTCCTACCTCTTAACTTAACTATCACAATTTCTTAAAAATATGCAGAGTTATATAGAAAAACATAACAGAGAAGTGTAATCACAAATTTGTCAGAAACAGTGCCAAAAGTAGTCCAAATGATGATGTGTTGCAGTGACAGTTTTCTCTGGCAGAACACAATAGTTTTGTGTGAGGTACAAAGCAGAAATGAAGTTATTAATGGCTGAAAAATGTATCCTAAACCACTCGATGAGAGCACACATTTCTCATTTACATCACCCTGTTTACAGACACTACTTCGAATGGAAATGAAACTGTTGAATAATACACAAACATAAATGTATATATTTTACAAATCAAATATAATTCATATTATGTATAAATATTAATATATTATATAAACCTGCCAAGGCTTTGCAAAAAGATATGTGAAATCCTGTATTAAATATAAGACTGCCTCCGACAAATCTGTACCCAGTAGGATTTAGTCTCCCCTTTTTTTCTCGTTGTTGTTGTTTATTTATTTATGATTTTTGCTCGTATTCTCACTAAATATGATCCCCAAATGTTTCAATCTTTAACAATGGCTTCTAAGAAGTTTAATTCAGGATAAGTTTTAACGACTAAGCTAAAGCACAAAATTCACTTAATCTGTAGCCTGGATCAACATGCCCTCCACACTCAGAAAAATTATCGTTACTGACAAAAATCACTATATATATATATATATATATATATATATATATATACGTTGCAGTTGCACAAACATAAAGTTGCATAAGCACCAGTATACAACAAACATATTATGCCTAAATATTATACGGGCAGCATTTAGTTGGCTCTCGAGAAAATAAGGGGGCTGATTGTGCTTCTCTGCATTTGTGGCGAACGGGTTGGAGACGATTCTTCTTATCTCCACCAGTGTTTCCCAGATCTAGAGCTCGCTCTTGAGACTCGGAAGCCTGCGCTGCGGTCCTTCCTCCTCGTACTGTGAACCTACTGCGGCAGCTATTTAATCTCTGTCGAGATTAATATTGTTTGTGTGAATAAGTGGCTCGCGTGCTGCCGAGGAAACACGTGTATTACATAATTTTCAGTTTTGATGTAAATCCTTTTTTTTGTCTGATTGTTTAAGCTCCATTTAATAATGAGGATTAACATGAGGCATTCATATGACTATGAGAAGTTAGATATATAATTTTGCCATAAAAATTATTTATCATTTTTTATTAATCTTTCCATGCCAGACCGTGTATACTTGCCTGGTTGTTTAGCTGCATTTAATTCTGAGGAATTAAATTCAGTATTTATCTGACTGTGAGGAGTTAGATATATCACTTTGATGTGTATTGTATCACATGCCAGACCGTGTTTACTTGTCTGATTGTTTGACTGCATTAAATTCTGAGGAATATAATGACATGTATCTAACTTTGAAAAGTTAGATGTATTGGAGGAGCTGCTGGGCGTAAGCCATTCCTTCCATGTACAAACAGAGCATTACCGCCCGCATTCCCCGTTTAGAGACTGGGGGCTGAAGCAATGCTCTCAGCGAGGGACTTCCCAGCCTAAGCCGGCTCTGGGGGTGTACTTTAGGCGGGGAAGTCCTCGCCCAAGAATTCTTGACGCATGTCTGTCATGACTGAAGACTGGGGTAAAGCAGGGTCCACCTCATTGTATGGTACCCATCTCACCTCAGTGCCCTCGAGAGGTCGGTCTGCCAACCCTGCCAGAGTTTCAAGGCGCAGCACCTTCCAGCGAGTGATGCTCTCAGTTATTTCTGCCCGTGAGCGTAGCGGAGCTGAGAGACTTGCAACCCCTTCGGGGGCCTCTTACACCAGAGGTCAGTCTCGAGGGACTGATCCCTTAGTAGATTTATTTAGTGTGGAAACTACTGCCAAATGTATCTCAATGAGTCCTGTGCACGGTAGAAACTCTCTACCGCATAGATTCAATGGGGTTATCCCGAAACTAATCAGCCCCCAGCAGGCTCTGGTTATGGAACAAGAAGTGAATACCCTATTAAGGAAGGAGGCCATAGAGGTGGTCCCTCCTCAAGACAGGGAATCCGGGTTTTACAGCCAGTTTTTTCATAGTTCCAAAGAAAGAAGGGGTGTTGCGTCCTATCTTAGATCTATGTCTGCTGAACCACTCAGTTATGTCACTGAAGTTCAGAATTCTCACCATCATGCATGTTTTAGCTTAAATAAGATTAGAGGACTGGTTTGTCACAATAGATCTCAAAGATGCATACTTTCATGTCTCCATCCTTCCACAACACAGGAATTGTTTGAGATTTGCTTTCTAGGGCGACGCTTATCAATATCGAGTACTTCCCTTCAGCCTTGCACTCTCATCCCGCAAGTTTACGAAATGTGTAGATGCAGCTAGGCTCTGGTTTCTTTGCATATGCAGGGCATCCCCATTCTCAATTATATTGATGACTGGTTGATTTTAGCTCAATCAGTGCAGATGGTGGGTTGACATTGAGATGTCGTCCTTGCTCACATGGGGGAGCAGGGTTTGGGACTGAATGCCAAGAAGAGTGTACTTTCTCCATTTCAAAGAACCACCTATCTAGGCGTAGTGTGGGATTTCACCATAATGCAGGCATATCTGTCTCCTTCTCGTATTGAGTCGATCCTCACGTCAGTCAAGAGAGTCAAAGAAGGCAAGTCTTCCTAGTTAATGATCTTAGATACCATCGTTTGGCTGCATAATTTCAACACCATCAACATCAATTCAATGTAACAGTATAAAATCTACAGCATGATTTAGACATTGAGTAGGTCCTAACTCATGTTGTCTTACCCCAATAGCATTCAAAATGTCTTTGAATGCTGATCCCAATGCATCTTTTTCATTATCAACATGGATATTAAACTCACCAACGATTAAAACTGTATCTGCAGCCAGCACTAACTCAGAGAGGAAATCAGCAAATTCTATAATTAATTCTGTATGGTGCTCTAAAAAAATGTGAAATAATGTAATCATCATGTTTTAGTCATGTTTCTGTCAAACAGAGCACATCTAGGTTATGATCAGTGATCACATAATTTACAAAAAGTGCTTTCGTAGAAAGGGACCTGATATTCAATAAGCCAAGCTTTATGATTTGTTCATCCATATTACAGCTATTTTTTTTTTTTGTTAAACATCAATTAAATTGTTACTCTTAAATTTGTTTGGATTTTTTTTTCTAGTTTAGGGAACAGACACAGTCTCTGTAGTGTGAGATCTAGGTGAAAGAGAATTAACAGATTTCTGTGGCATTTGACAGCTAGCAGACTGTCACTTTAGCCAGTTTGTCTGCTTCCTGACCTGGAACCCTGACCTAAGTCAAGATCAAATTTTAAGACTATGTTCCTTATTTCTACAGAGATGAGCAGCACCACCCCTGGAGGGATGAAGACCATCCCTTTTCAACAGGTCAGGTCTGCCCCAAAAACTTGTCCAATTGTCTATAAAACCTATGTTATTCTGCGGGCACCACTTAGACATCCAGCCATTGTTTGACAACAGTCTGATGTGTATCTTGTCACCACGTTAAGTGGGGAGGTGACCAGAGCATATTACCTTGTCTGACATGGTACTTGCAAGTTAAAACACCTCTTTAACCTGTTAGCCAGCACCCCCCATCATGGGACTCACAGCTGAAAGTGCTCTATCAAACTTATAATTGTAACAGTGTCCTACTTCAGTGTGTTACAAACATAATTTTGGTGTCTTTGGAAAGAAGACCCTTTGGGCTTTACTTTTTATCAACTAGATTTGATAATGCTCAAAAATATCAAAAGTTATAGACACTGAAGTGCCTTGAATTTTTTTTTACCACACTTAAATATTTTTTTATTTGATATGAAAATACATGAAATGATACCTGGAGCAATCTAGAAAAAAGTAATGGGTTGAAAGTCACATGTCTCATGAGTTTCTATTTCAAATCTGAATAAGATATCATGAAAAATGAGACTCCTGCAAATATTTTTATGAGACTATGTCTACACCCCCACCCCCCAAATATAAGAAAATATATTTCCTAATAGTATTGAAGGCTTCTACAAGCTATTTAGTCAGTAAACATACCACTGCATTTTTTTCCCATTATAAAACACTAGACAGAAACTTAGACATCATATAAGTGATTTATTTGAGCACTAGAAAAATACAATAAGAATATTTGAGTAAGAAAAATAAGAATATCAAAAAAACAAAAAAAAACCTTTGTTTGCCAGTTACAGAAAATCCTGAGATTGCTAGAAATGCAGCATTTACTATGAATTACGATGCAAATAAGTGCTGATGGCCCCTTATAAAGATGGTAATACCACAAATGTGCCAAAGTAAATAAGCCACTCTCTCTATTCACATAGACGCGTTCACTTTGATAGCCGTGATCATACAGTAATAGCAGGCTGATTTGGGCTGATTTGCACTCAAACAGATGATAATCATGCAGATACATTCACATTCAACATAAAACACACTCTCACATGTATAAAAACTGTTGAAAAATAAAACAAACAAAGAAAAAGGCGATCGCTATAAGTTCCGCCTCCATCAGCTGACAGTTGCGTCAGAGCGCGTCAGGAAGGAGCGCCAAAATTCAAATATATTATCTTTCGCCTATCTTTCATTCATTCTTTTTTTCCGGTGGACCGTCTCATTCTGTTTGTGACACTGTACGCTGCAAAACCATGCCATTTTTTTACTACCAAGACGCAGTTTCAGACCGTGGGTTATTCCATAACGGACACAAACAGTTCTGTCGCTGAAGAACTGAAACGTAAACAAAGGAATTATGATCCATATTACAACGTTATTGCTTCATTGGACTAAACGTGCTCCATGAGATGTCGTTCAGTGGACTATAACCTTTCTAACTAAACCGGGATTTACAGCTATGGATGTGTTTATGACTCGTTATTACAACGGATCTGGTATGTACAGCGTTTCCATTGTTCATGTTTGTATGTGTACTGCTTTACACAAATGTAGCAAATACAGTCTTTATAAGCTTTCCATTGAAAATAGTGATCTGTCGTCGATGCTTAGATCTTTATAATGATACATAGATTGTCAAGATTAAATTTGTCCCGTTTCAATTAATCTATTCATAAACACGTGCAAGTTGAAAGGCGTTCAGGACGAGGGCATCTTTGTGCTGGCTAACAGGTTAATGTTTATTTTTAGTGATCTCCGACTGGTGAAGTCAAACATTATTAGCGCCGGCATGAATAACAATCTTAATGAATTTGTGCTTAGCATTAGCCAGCACATTTAAGAATAATGTTTTGACCCACAACTATGCCGCGTCACAGTCAACCAACCGCCCTGCTTCAGAGGCTCTGTAACCGTAATCGAACAATGTACAGGACTCCCTGAGCTAGTTCCATCCAAAGCCTATCCAAAACATTCTCAGTCAGCCTAACTATTTCCCTGCATTTATCACATGTGAGTTGCTCGTTACCGACAGACAGAGCTAAACTATACATGTGGCGATCGGTGCAAAACACAATAGCAGGAGAAGAAGCCATTACTCACCGTGTTTAAAGAACAATTCTGACTAACCACTGTGATGAACTCATGAAAAACGGTGCTAGAGAGAAAATAAACAGGGCAAGATAAAAAAAAGAAAGAAAATGGTAAAAGACATGTATAGAAACTCAATTGGAAATGTGAAAAATCAAGCTAACTGGCTAACGAATGCTAATGAGCTGTACAGGCGCTGCACTCATGATTTTAAATTTAAAGCGAACAGTCGGAATAGTTTAATAAATAATACCGGATATATGGTGGGAATTAAGTTTATGTTTATATTTATATACAGGTTTGTCTGCATGTGTATTCACAGCCTGTGAGCAACTGACTTTCAAAGTAGTAATAATAATAATAATAATAATAAAAACGGTTTTAATTAATTAATAAGTTAAAGCAATAATACTGCATTAACTTATCCAGCCCTAATAAATAAATAAATATAAAAATAAATAAATAAATAAATAAATAAATAAATAAATACATATATATATATATATATATATATATATATATATATATATATATATATGTATTTATATATATATATATATATTATAGTCTAATTGATATTACCTGTGTTTAAAAAAAAAAAGGAAAAAAATTAATAGCATTTTACTGTCTGAGGCCAGGGATGCAAATTAACCACCTGTTCTTTGCAATAATCAGTATGTTGTGAAGCTTGATGTTCAGAAACTCGTGCGAGAAGTGATGTGGAAGCACAGAGGATTATCACTTATCACACAATTTTCACAATGCACTTACATCATTAACCCCTTACCAGTCACCCTCCATTTTCGGCATGGAGACAGAAATGACATACCGAAAATAAAAATGTTTCTGCTCATGA
The DNA here is from genome assembly GCF_963082965.1 of Carassius carassius. Lineage (NCBI taxonomy): Eukaryota > Metazoa > Chordata > Actinopteri > Cypriniformes > Cyprinidae > Carassius > Carassius carassius. The sequence goes on from NC_081803.1 coordinate 17,965,227, forward strand.
TTCTTTCTGATTAGATGCAACGTATGTTCACAAAGTTTCAAAGTTTACTGTTCAGGAATCAGAATTACTCAGACTGTTATGTTAATAAAGATATATTGTGACGATGTAGTCATATAATAAGCAATTAAATGTTCATTTATCCCAGATTATCAGTCATCTTTCATTTATAAAAAAATATCCGAGTTCATTATCCATAAAAATCAAAACAATGTGTATAGTATATGAATGTGTGGTCGTCATAAGACAGCGACGAAGACGGTGACGTTTTGGGGACAGGCCAGTTACCTTTATTTGGATGACGTGCGCTGTTCAAGGAAGTTAAGGTGGCTGCCGGAAGCAATGCATTGAGTTCACTCGCGGAGCTCCGCTCGAAGACTCCCGCGATTCATTGTTTTATCCGTGGCTAAAGTGTTTCGTCTGCATTCTAATCAACCGCGCGCTGGATCATTAAAAGGAAAGGATTGTATCCTCGTTATGGTGTGACTAGCGGATGGTCGTTGAGACGCTGCAGGGCTAACAGTACGAGACGAGTGAGCAGTTCTAAAACCCGGGCGGAATTGGCGGATTGGGAGCCTTCAGCCTGTATACTCACTGTTTGGGTAGTTTCAGAAAAACGTGGACCAGACTGTTAAAGGAAAACGGAGTCGTGAGTACACTACTAGGCCAGTTTTGGATGACTGTTTTCAAGTGACTTGACTTGATTTTTTTTTTGACTGTTTTCTTTGATCGTGGAAATGTATTTATATGACTATGTGAACTATTGAACTACATGAACTAAACTGTTGGAATTAATGCTGATCTGGTGACTTGAGCTTATATTGTTTGTTTTTGTGGCCTTTGTGGGGAACAATTTGTTAATTAATTTTTGTTTTTCTTTTTCCTATTCAACTCAAGGTCATTTTTGATTTACTTAAAACTGTGTGGACACTTAATAATATACATATTTGAATGTATTCTAGTTGTTTGTCACATTGAATGCAGTAGTGGTCTATTTAAGAGTGTTTTTTTGGGGGTATTATTGCATTGCAATTATTTTCTCAAATAAGTGAGGGGTTTTGTGAAAGACAAACAGACTGCACAAGACCTTTGTACGTTTTTGTACTGAACTAAATTAATGACAGTAAACCTGTCTGGCACCCCAGCATAAAAAACCCCAAACCAAAGAGTGTGCGAAATCGTTACATAAAATGGCACCCCAGATGGGACCCAAATATTAAACACTTGTGAGAAGAAAAATGCACTCAAATCAGACCTTCTTTATTTCAAATGACTAAAAACAACACCCAATTCTTCAAGCAAAATGGCTGCATCTCCAAGCAGGTCTTGCCATGAAATGGAGGGAGCTCGAAACCAAACCCCAACCAAGATTTTTAAAGAGGATCTTATGGATGTTATGGCTTTAGGTCAAGATGGAACTCAATCCTTTCCTCTAAGCACCCTCCCTAGCAGCACATTGGAAGGTTTTCAGGCCATTTCATCTCAATACACTCTGCTAGATATGGACTTAACAGGAAGTTTTGATCTCAGACCCCCAATATCACCTTCATCTCAGCCCTCCTTAGGATTAACTGGATTCATGGACACTCTGACTCTTCAGCAATTGAGTGAAATGACCAGAACACAATACCAGAGTCTAAAAGACACCTTGTTTACTGAAGTTGGAGTGCTGAAAAACATTATGGATACTGCATCTGTGAAACAAACAACCGAAATAAAACAGCTTATGAGTAATCAGTTTGAGTATTTCAGGAAAGAGGTTAATAACATGCTGCATTGGCAACTAAAGAATCATCATGCAGAGGTATTGAAGGATTTCAATACAGTCATGGAACCAATGGCTAATACTCTGGATCTCATTCAAAAGACTACTGATCAATATACTCAACAAATGAATACCTTTCTTGCTCAGACAGGTTCAAATAGTAATTTACAGAATGAACTCCGCCAGTGCACACAACATTTTCGTCAATTAGCTAAAGACATTGAAGCTCTCAAGTCATCACAGCAGAGTTCAGTAAAAGCCAATGTTTCTGTACCAACAATTACGTCTACATCTGCTTCTACTGTTGTGGAAATGCCGGTGGTGAGTACTAGATTACAGCGACTCCATTCAACATTTCAAAGTGGTCTGGGTGACTCTGAGCCTAATTCCACAAGTGAAATGGTTACCACTGTTGAAGGTATAGGTTTTTTTTTTTGGGTAAACAGCCTGTGAAAATCCAGTTCCCATGCTTTGGCCGACTAGAAGACTGTGATGATCCTTTGATCTTTCTGGAGAAATGTTATGATTTCATGGCTCTCCACCCTCTTTCTGGTAAAGAAATAATAGCAACCCTCAGGAATGTGCTCCATGGTACAGCTAGAGACTGGTGGGATGTTGCTCGACTTGAGACAAACACTTGGCAGGAGTTTGAAGCAAAGTTTCTTGCTGCCTTCTTGTCAGAAGATTACGAGGATGAGTTAGCGGAGAGAGTAAGAACACATGTACAGCAGGAAGGTGAGAGCAAAAGAGATTTTGCTTACATGTATTGAGCGCTGTGCAAACGATGGAAGCCACAAATTGAAAAGGATGAAGTTATTAAGTTGATCTTGAAGAACATCAATCCTCAGATGGCAAGTCAGCTTCGAAGTAATGGAGTTACTTCTGTTGATGGTCTAGTCCGTCTTGGGCAACAGTTGGAAAAAGACAAGGAAAACCAATTGCAGTATGAACAACGGAAAAAAACCTTGGAAACTTAAAATAAGTAATCCTGCTCCAAGTCAGTTGGCAAACCCTGTACCGGCTTCAGTATCACAGGACTCCACTAAATCTCCCTTCTGTTGGCGGTGTAAAGGACCTCACGCTCCGAATTCTTGTCCTCAGAGTGGGCCTGTTAAGAATAAAAACTATAAAGGTCAGCAAGGTCCAAATCCTGTTAAAGGTAACCATGATAATCATCCAACTGTTAGCACTGTCACTCATATGGAGTCTGTATACTCACCTGCTCATCCTTTCTCCACCTCTCTACCTCAGCAGTTGATTGTTCCTGTAAATATTGACTCTTGGAAAGGCCAAGCTTTGGTTGACACAGGATCGTCATATACACTGTTAAATGAGAAATTGTGGGCCACCATGGGTTATCACACTCAACAGCTCAGACCCTGGACTGAGGGTCCCATTTATCTGGCTGATGGAGGAGTTTGGCAACCATTAGAATGGGGTGAAATACAAATTGCAGTACAAACATTAACTGTTCCCTTACCAGTGGTTGTCCTAGCCCCACAAATGCTTGCCTTTCCTGTTGTGTTGGGTTTAGACTATCTTTTCTTCAGTGGGCTGCAAATGGACATTCGGAACAATGTCTATTGGTTTCATCCTGATCAAAAATATTCTTTTCTGAAAAATGAAGCTCACTTCCATGAATGGCATAATTCTTCCCCTCTTGCTCTTTTTTCTGCGCTTCCCCCTGGTACCACAAAGGAAGAACCAAACCCTCTGAATGTAGCGTGCCAAAACACCTGCCTAGATGAGAGAGGAAAGGAGCGTTTTCTGATCCAACTCAAACAGAATTCTGATGTCTGCACAGAGGTTTTGGGTAAAACAAGTGTTTTGACACACAAAGTTTATGTTACCCAAGATGTTCCTATAAGACAAAAGCCTTATCGTGTTTCTCCTACGAAACAGAAGGTAATCAAACAACTGATTGATGAGATGTTAGCTGCTGATGTCATCGAGCCTTCCTCCTCCGCATGGTCTTCTCCAGTGGTATTGATTCCCAAAAAAACGGGTGGTTACCGTTTCTGCGTGGACTACCGAAAGGTAAATTCAGTCTCTCAATCAGATGCCTATCCACTTCCTACAATTCAGGAAATTCTGGAGTCCTTGAGTGGTTCTGTTGTTTTTTCCACCCTGGATCTCAACAGTGGATATTGGCAGGTTCAAATGGAAGAGGAAAGTCGAGATAAAACTGCCTTCATTTGCAATCAGGGGTTATTTAATTTCAAGGTCATGGCTTTTGGTCTCAAAAATGCACCAGCGACCTTCCAGCGGTTGATGGAGAGAGTCCTGGGAGAGCTACAGCGAAAGAACTGTTTCGTGTACTTAGACGATATAATTATATACTCTTCATCAATGGAACAGCACTTCCAGGACATTCAGGCTGTTTTGGATAAATTGAAAGAGGCAAACCTGACTGTTAATATGAAGAAAACACATTTCTTCCGTACTTCTCTGAAGTTTCTTGGCCATATTGTGTCTAATACAGGTATCAAGGCAGATCCAGAGAAAACCAGAGCAGTCCAAGATTTTCCTGTGCCAAAGAACATAAAGGAAGTCCAGAGATTTCTAGGCATGGCTGGTTGGTATCATAGGTTTGTACCACACCTCTCGCAAGTGGCTGAACCCCTGTATGCCTTAAAAAGGAAAGGTGTCAAATTCTTTTGGACTTCGCAATGTCAAACTTCCTTCCAAGCTCTGAAACAGCTCCTTGTGTCTCCACCTGTGTTGGGACATCCTAATCTGAATCTACCATTTGTCATCTACACTGATGCCAGTGAGGTCGGCTTAGGAGCTGTTCTCGTGCAGCAAACAGGACTGGGCACTGAGGAAGTCCTGGCATTTGCCAGTCGTACATTAAATACGGCAGAAAGAAATTACACGACCACCGAGCAAGAATGTTTGGCAGTCGTGTGGGCCCTCGAAAAATGAAGGTACTACTTGGAAGGAAAATTCTTCACAGTCATTACTGATCACTCTTCCTTGATGTGGGTCTTCAAAACACAGAAACCTAACACTCGTCTAATTCGGTGGGCTCTTCGACTCCAGGAATTCAACTTCACAGTGGAGTATAGGAAGGGGAAGTATAATACGGTTCCTGATGCATTGTCTCGAGCTCCTGTTGACATTAATGAACCGGGCCTTCTAACTTGTTCCACTGCTTTATCTCTGAAGTCGAAGGGGAAACCCGAGAAAACAGAGGATCTGCCAATCACCGATCACAACATCTGGAAAGCACAGCAGACGGATCCAGACATTCACCATCTGTACGAACAAATAGTGGAATCAGGAGAAATCACTGTCAATTCCACTACCAAATTTTCCATATTAGAGGATAAAGTCTACAGAGTTGTCCAGTTTCCACACAAAATTGTGTACCAAGTTTACATACCAAAACCTCTCCGATCTCAGTTACTCCAGGTTCTTCATGAAGACCCTCTTGCTGGTCATCTTGGCAGATTCAAAACATTCAAAAGGTTGCAAGCTTTGGTGTACTGGCCTAACTTGAACCAAGATGTCAAAGAGTTTGTACAAAACTGTCCCATTTGTCAACGTTACAAGCCTGAATGTCGTCGAATTACCGGCCTCTTGCAACAAACCATTGTACAACGTCCATGGGAAATGCTGGTAGTGGATTTGATGGGGCCATTCCCCAGGAGCTCCTCTGGGAATGTTTTCCTGATAGTTTTTGTGGACTACTATTCTCGTTGGATTGAGCTTTTTAGTCTACGCAAGGCCACAGCTGAAACTGTCTCAAAGATACTCATCAGAGAAATACCCAGATTACATCTTGTCTGATCAAGGATCACAGTTTGTCTCCTCCGTGTTCCAGGAGCTCTGTGAAAAATGGAACATCGGACGCAAAATGACAACTGCCTACCATCCACAGACAAATCTCACTGAAAGAGTGAACCGTACACTCAAAACGATGGTGGCCTCGTTTGTCAGTGACAATCATAAACATTGGGACAAGCTCCTACCAGAGTTCAGATTTGCTCTTAATTCTGCCGTCCATGAGTCCACAGGAGTTACACCAGCAGAGTTGAACCTCAATCGCTCGCTCAGAGGCCCCATGGATGTGCTATTGCAACCACGAGATGTGTCTCCTGATGATTCTTGCTATGACAAATTGGCAGAATTTAATCAAATGAAGGAGTATGTTGAGAAGAAACTTCATTCAGCACGTCAACATCAAAAACGTAACTATGACAAAAATGGCAAGGCCCCTACAGGATAGTCCAGAAATTAGGACCTCTGAACTATGAAATCGTCCTGGAGGACACTGGAGAAGACTTAAGAGTGGTACATGTCTCTAGGCTCAAACCTTGCTTCCCCTCTGCACGAGAACTTGAAACGCAACAACAACATCTATTACTAGAAATCTTTAAGGAGGACAGTGTTGAGGAGGAGTTTCTTGGATTTACTGAGAAAAATATTGAAGACATATAATTTGACGCCTTACCCTAATGGCCGGCTTTTCTTAAAGAGGGGGGAGTGTGACGATGTAGTCATATAATAAGCAATTAAATGTTCATTCATCCCAGATTATCAGTCATCTTTCATTTATAAAAAAATATCCGAGTTCATTATCCATAAAAATCAAAACAATGTGTATAGTAAATGAATGTGTGGTCGTCATAAGACAGCGACGAAGACGGGGACGTTTTGGGGACAGGCCAGTTACCTTTATTTGGATGACGTGCACTGCTCAAGGAAGTTAAGGTGGCTGCCGGAAGCAATGCATTGAGTTCACTCGCGGAGCTCCGCTCGAAGACTCCCGCGATTCATTGTTTTATCCGTGGCTAAAGTGTTTCGTCTGCGTTCTAATCAACCGCGCGCTGGGTCATTAAAAGGAAAGGATTGTATCCTCGTTATGGTGTGACTAGCGGATGGTCGTTGAGACGCTGCAGGGCTAACAGTACGAGACGAGTGAGCAGTTCTAAAACCCGGGCGGAATTGGTGGATTGGGAGCCTTCAGCCTGTATACTCACTGTTTGGGTAGTTTCAGAAAAACGTGGACCAGACTGTTAAAGGAAAACGGAGTCGTGAGTACACTACTAGGCCAGTTCTGGATGACTGTTTTCAAGTGACTTGACTTTTGATTTTTTTTTTGACTGTTTTCTTTGATCGTGGAAATGTATTTATATGACTATGTGAACTATTGAACTACATGAACTAAACTGTTGGAACTAATGCTGATCTGGTGACTTGAGCTTATATTATTTGTTTTTTTTGTGGCCTTTGTGGGGAACAATTTGTGAATTAATTTTTGTTTTTCTTTTTCCTATTCAACTCAAGGTAATTTTTGAGTCACTTAAAACTGTGTGGACACTTAATAAAATACATAGTTGAATGAATTCTATTTGTTTGTCATATTGAATGCAGTAGTGGTCTATTTAAGAGTGTTTTTTGGGGTATTTTTGCATTGCAATTCTTTTCTCAAATAAGTGAGGGGTTTTGTGAAAGACAAACAGACTGCACAAGACCTTTGTAAGTTTCTGTACTGAACTAAATTAATGACAGTAAACCTGTCTGGCACCCCAGCATAAAACCCCCCAAACCAAAGAGTGTGCGAAATCGTTACAATATATAAACTCAAACATAAAACAAACAAACAAAAAAATATTAAAAACAATTTTTAAATGTATTTAAAAATTGTTGATGTAGGATATGAGTTTAGAAACACAATGTAGCTACATATTTTTTAAATGTATTTAAAAATTTGTTAATATAGGATATGAGTTTAGAAAAACACAATGTAACTAAAGCCACAAATCTACCAATGCTTAATTTGACATTCCATAATATAATCTGTAAAACATGTGTCATGTGTGTTTTTAGAGAAGGCTAGTCAGATTGATTTATGGCACTTGTCATCTCATGCAAGCTCTAATATATGCTCTGACTGCGGGTGTCGCTGTTGGACAGTGTTTTCTCTACTTCCTGTTGGCCTTCTGTAGCTAATCGTAGCTCTGTGTAGCTGTTTTTTTTTTCTCTAGAATCTTTATCTTACTATCACTCTCTGTTTTTATAAAGTGATAAAATATAACTTAATTCACACCATATTTCTGATATTATCGATCAATCTTATCAGATTAATTTTGATCATTCATTTTTATTTTATATCCGTGAGTGCAGTGCACCTGCAAAGCGTTAGCACTCGTTAGCTTGTCATTAGCGCTTTCATTCAAACCTATCGCTGTTTTTTTTCTCCTCTCCTCTCTCTCGCTCCAGTTTTTCACAAGTTCATCAAACAACTGTTGTAAGAATATTTCATCAAGCACGGTGAGTAATGGCTTCTCCTACTATTGTTATTTGCACCTCTTGTCACATGTACAGTTTATCTATCTCTGTCGCAAATGAGGGATTCACATTTGATAAATGCAGGGAAATAGTTAGGCCGACAGAGAAGATTTCAGAATTAGAGACACGCAGCAAAACTTTAATTGAGGACAGTAAGAATGTTAGGGCTCTAGATATGGCTTTGGATGCGTCTAGCTCAGGGATTCCTGTACATTGTTCGGTTCCGGCAACAGAGCCCCTGCTGCAGGGCAACTGGGTGACAGTGAGGCAGCATAGTCGTGGGTCAAAACACCGCTCTTCTGTTCCGATCAAAACATTAAACAGGTTCTCCCCACTCAGTGATGCACCCACTGAGAAACCTGAGCGCCTGACATCTTGGCAAATTTAAAAGTGCTGGCTAACAGGCACGTGCACAGGTAGGGTTCAACCTGTGCAGAGCACATGCCCTTTTCCCCCTTACACTCCAAGTGCCCTTTTTTGTGGTGTTTTTTTTTCTCAATAAATCAATGCTATTATCACCCTTTACGTCTGTCTGTTTTACAAATATTTAACTAATGAAGCATTAAATAGAGCTTGTGACTAAAATCTTGTTGGATCCGCTTGCACACATTGGCTAGTCAAAAACCCCAAAATTGCATTTGAGTGGTCCTAATCACCTAGATAAAATATATTTCTAAGAAATTTCTTCTTTGATTTATGATTTCTAATACACTTAATTTGTTAACATTTAATCATATTGTATGGTCGCATGGTTAATTCATGTTTACGCTGTTAAAATGCACGTATTAACTATTATTCTAGCTCATCTTCACAAGTATAAATGCAGTAAAACATGTTTTTACAACAGTAATGTTGTAGTAACTAAATTTTATTTTAAATCAGATCACTGTATTAATCTTTATATTTTATCACACAGATATATATATAATATAGGAGGGGAGAGCTCTGGCACAATTCAATCTTTTCACTGCAGTTGTACTTTTCACAATATTTTTTTTTTTTTTCACTGCTGGCTTATTTTAGGGAAAGTGTAGTGAATAAGAGAACTTCAAGAGACCAACATCCCTAGTATCAAGTTTTGTCAGGTATGCAGATACATGTTGGATATGCTATGGTAACAGCAAGGCTATAGTTTCTTATAATCTCCTATTTTGACTGTAATTGTGTTACAGTACATTTTTTTTTTTATTATATTTCAAAATATGTAAAAATACCTGATCGCTTTACCTTCCCCTCTCCTCAATGACACACATAACATGTTAACCAAATAATACAAATTAGCTGAATTTGACAGAATAGCTAAAAAAAATTCTTCAAACATATTTTTATTGAACTTTGTGTAGAGAGGGACATCCCAGTGGACCACAGTGAAGACATAAACATCTTCATCTACATGGCTCACAGAAGATTTCTGTTGTAATTAGGTCTAAAGAAGCCCTGAAACCCTTTATATCTATACATAGATATTATTATGGTTCTCATTAATAGGAAATAAATTTAAACATTTTGAGACTATTATTTTGTGTCATTTAATTTGTCATAAGCCGGCGCTTATGATGTTCGACTTCGCCAGTCGGAGATCACTAAAAATAACATTAAAGAGGTGTGTGAACTTGCAAGCATGATGCCAGACACTGTAATATGCTCTGGTCCCCTCCCTGCTTACCGTGGTGATGAGATGCATAGCAGATTGTCATCACTCAATGGCTGGATGTCTAAGTGGTGCCCACAGAATAACATAGCTTTCATAGACAATTGGACGAGCTTTTGGGGCAGACCTGACCTGTTGAAAAGAGATGGACTTCATCCCTCCTGGGGTGGTTCCACTCTTCTCTCTAGAAATATGGCAAATAGTCTTAGTGTTTATACTTGACTAACTGGGACCCAGGTCAGGAAGCAGACAGACTGGCTAAACCGACCGTCTGCTAGCTGCCTCACGTCATAGAGGTCAGCTAATTCTCAGCACATAGAGACTCTTTCACGTAGATATCACACTATAGAGACTGTGTCTGTTCCCCGAACTAGAAAATCAAAAAAACATCCAAACCAATTCAAGCTTAACAATTTAATTGAGGTTCAACAAATAATACAATACAGATAAACAAATGATAAAGCTTGGCTTATTGAATATCCGATCCCTTTCTACGTAAACACTTTTTGTAAATAATATGATCACTGATCATAATCTAGATGTGCTCTGTTTGACAGAAACCTGGCTAAAACCTGATGATTACATTATTTTAAATGAGTCCACCCCCCAAGTTTACTGTTATAAACATGAGCCGCGTCTAAAAGGCAAAGGGGGGGGGGGGGGGGGTGGCGGTGTTGCTTCAATTTATAACAAAGTTTTCAGGATTTCTAAGAGGGCAGGCTTCAAGTATAACTCGTTTGAAGTAATGGTGCTTCATATAACATTATCCAGAGAAACAAATAAATCCCCTGTTCTGTTTGTACTGGCTACTGTATACAGGCCACCAGGGCACCATACAGACTTTATTAAAGAGTTTGGTGATTTTACATCCGAGTTAGTTCTGGCTGCAGATAAAGTTTTAATAGTTGGTGATTTTAATATCCATGTTGATAATGAAAAAGATGCATTGGGATCAGCATTTATAGACCTTCTGAACTCTATTGGGGTTAGACAACACGTTTCAGGACCTACTCATTGTCGAAATCATACTCTAGATTTAATACTGTCACATGGAATTGATGTTGATAGTTTTGAAATTATGCAGCCAAGTGATATCTCAGATCATTATTTAGTTTTGTGCAAACTTCATATAGACAAAATTGTAAATTCTACTTCTTGTTACAAGTATGGAAGAACCATCACTTCTACCACAAAAGACTGCTTTTTAAGTTATCTTCCTGATGTATCCAAATTCCTTAGCATATCCAAAACCTCAGAACAACTTGATGATGTAACAGGACCTACGGACCCTCTCTTTTCTAGCATTTTAAATAAAGTTGCTCCTTTACGCTTAAGGAAACCAGTATGACACCATGGTATAATGTGCATACTCGCACACTAAAGAGAGCAATACGAAAAATGGAGCGCAGCTGGAGGAAAACAAAACTAGAGGTATTTCGTATTGCTTGGCGGGAAAGTAACCTATCCTACAGAAAAGCATTAAAAACTGCTAGATCCAATTACTTTTCTACTCTTTTAGCAGAAAACAAACATAACCCCAGGTATTTATTCAATACAGTGGCTAAATTAACGAATAAATAAAGCCTCAACAAGTGTTGACATTTCCCAAAATCAAAGCAGTAATGACTTTATGAACTACTTTACTTCTAAAATCGATACTATTAGAGATAAAATTGCAACCATTCAGCCGTCAGTTACAGTATCACATCAGACACTGCACTATAGACTCCCTGAGGAACAGTTCCACTCTTTCTTTACTATAGGAGCGGAAGAATTGTATAAACTTGTTAAATCATCTAAACCAACAACATATATGTTAGACCCTATACCATCTAAGCTCCTAAAAGAGGTGCTTCCAGAAGTCACACCCATTGTCCTCGGGCACCCTTGGCTCCTCCTCCATAACCCCAAAATAGACTGGTCTTCTAATTCCATTTTGTCCTGGTGTAAAAAGTGTCATGAGTCTTGTTTAGTGTCTGCCTGTCTGTCTGTGTCTTTGTCTGTGTTACAGGAGGAGGCGGTGGATTTGTCTAACGTGCCCGCTGAGTACCTCCATCTGAAGGAAGTGTTCAGTAAGTCTCGTGCTGCTTCTCTTCCTCCGCATCGTCCTTACGACTGTGCCATAGATTTACTGTCAGGTAAGTCTCCGCCTAAGGGCAAACTTTATTCACTTTCTGTTCCAGAGAGGGAGGCTATGGAGAAATATATTTCTGATTCTCTAGCTTCTAAATTCATCCGCCCTTCCTCTTCTCCTGCGGGGGCGGGGTTCTTTTTTGTGGGAAAGAAGGACGGATCACTGCGACCTTGCATTGATTACCGAGGACTGAACAACATCACGGTAAAGAACACTTATCCTTTACCGTTGATGTCTTCGGCCTTCGAGAGGTTGTAGGGAGCGTCAATTTTCACAAAACTGGACTTACGCAATGCGTATCATTTGGTTCGGATCAGGGAGGGGGATGAATGGAAGACTGCTTTTAACACCCCCAGAGGGCACTTTGAATATTTGGTGATGCCCTTCGGGCTCTCCAACTCCCCAGCGGTCTTCCAGGCACTCGTCAACGACGTGCTGCGAGATATGATCGATCAGTTCATTTATGTCTACCTGGACGACATATTGATTTTTTCTTCCTCTCTCCAGGAACATGTGCAGAATGTCCGACGAGTGCTTCAGAGGTTGCTAGAGAATGGGCTTTTTGTCAAGGCGGAGAAATGCGAGTTTCATGCACAGTCAATTCCATTTTTGGGGTATATCGTGCCGACTGAGGGAATACGCATGGATCCCGAGAAAGTTAAGGCTGTGGTAGAATGGCCAAGCCCAGATTCCCGTAAGGCCCTACAGAGGTTTCTGGGGTTCGCTAACTTCTACCGGCGTTTCATTCGCAACTTCAGCCAAGTAGCCACACCTCTGACCGCCTTGACCTCTGCCAAGACTGCGTTCAGGTGGTCAGACACAGCTGAGGCTGTTTGCCAAACTGAAGACCCGTTTCATTTCAGCCCCTATTCTGATTACCCTTGACCCTACACGTCAGTTCGTGGTGGAGGTCGACGCATCAGAGGTGGGGGTAGGAGCGGTGTTATCTCAACGTTCTCCCTTAGATGACAAGGTCCACCCTTGCGCGTATTTTTCATATCGTTTATCTCCGGCAGAACGAAATTACGATATTGGTAACCGAGAATTGTTGGCAGTTAAGATGGCATTGGAGGAATGGCGACACTGGTTAGAAGGATCGGGGGTTCCTTTTATAGTATGGACTGACCACAACAATTTAGAGTACATTAGCACCGCCAAAAGGTTGAACTCCAGGCAGGCTCGATGGGCACTTTTTTTCGGACGTTTTGACTTTACTATCTCGTACCGCCCGGGTTCCAAAAATATCAAACCCGATTCTTTGTCGCGTATTTTTGACCATTCCGAACGCCCGTCCACTCCCGAGTGTATTTTTCCTGAGACATTAGAGGTCTCCACTCTCACATGGGAGATCGAATCGAAGGTCAGAACGGCCTTAGAAGGGGTAACGCCTCCGCCCGGGTGCCCACCGAACCGCTTATTTGTGCCGGAGGGATTAAGGTCCAACGTTATCCAGTGGGGACATTGCTCTAATGTAGCTTGCCATCCAGGGGTTAACCGTACTAGATTTTTAGTCAAGCAACGATTCTGGTGGCCACTTATGGCTCGCGACATTCACAGTTTTGTTTTGGCTTGCTCGGTTTGTGCCACTGGTAAGACTTCCAATCGGCCCCCTGATGGGTTACTCCAACCGCTGCCGGTTCCTTCGAGACCCTGATCCCACATCGCTCTAGATTTTATTACCGCCCTCCCGCCCTCCCAGGGAGGACCGGTTCTCGAAGGCAGCCCACTTTATTCCCTTGCCCAAATTACCCTCAGCCAAGGAGACAGCGTTGACCGTCGTAGACCACGTCTTTCGTTTACATGGCCTCCCGATAGACGTGGTTTCTGACAGGGGACCCCAATTTGTGTCTAAATTTTGGCAAGAATTCTGTAGACTACTGGGAGCGACTGTTCGTCAGTCCTTAGGGTTTCACCCCCAGAGCAATGGTCAAACCGAGAGAGCCAACCAAGATTTGGAAAGGGTGTTGCGATGTTTGGTCTCCAAGAATCCTTCCTCCTGGAGCCAACAATTGTCTATGGTGGAGTACGCCCACAATACCTTACCAGTATCAGCTACGGGCCTATCTCCTTTTGAGTGTAGTGTAGGTTACCAGCCACCTATTTTTCCCAGTATGGAATCCGAGGTTGCGGTCCCCTCCGTTCACGCCTTCATCCAGAGGTGTCACCGCACTTGGACTAGAGCCCGCGAGACTCTACTCCAGGTGGGGGCGCGCACCAAGGCCAAAGCCGATCGCCACCAGTCAAGGCCTCCCGTATACGTTGTGGGTCAAAAAGTGTGGCTTTCTACCAAGAATATTCCTTTCCGTTCCATATCTAATAAGTTGGCTCCCAAATTTATTGGCCCGTTTACTGTCACCAAGATCATTAGTCCGGTGGCAGTCCGCCTTAAACTCCCTCCTGCGTACAGGAGAATTCATCCCGCCTTTCACGTATCCAAAATAAAGCCCGTTTTTCATTCTCCCATTAATCCGCCTAACCCCCCCCCCCCCCCCCCCCCCACCGCGACTCGTAGATGGGGAGACCACCTATTCGGTCAATCGCATTCTGGACTCTAGACGGAGGGGACGCGGATTTCAGTACTTGGTGGACTGGGAGGGTTACGGTTCGGAGGAGAGAAGTTGGGTACCTGCTAGGGACATCCTGGATCACTCCCTTATCGATGATTACAATCGACAGGTAAGAGATTCTGGGGACGCCAGGAGGCGTCCTTAGGAGGAGGGGTACACCCCAATGCACCATCTCCAGCTGTATTCATGTTACGTCATGTTGATTGTTTCATGTGGGTGTTGCTGCTGATCGTCTGATCAGCGGCAGCTGCATCTCATTCCAACTGCCTATTTAACACCCTGTCTTTCGTCTCTTGTTTGTCAGATCGTTGTTTGAGGTCGTCCGTGTCTGATGTCTGATTCATGTGTTCCTGCCTTGCTTTGTCTCCTGTTCGGTTTCTGTTGGATCATTACCTTCGCTCACGGATTATCGTCACCTCACTTGGAGTTACCACCGCCGTCATCATCATCAGCGCACTCAATTCAGCTACTCACCAGTCTGTGCTGCCATCGCGGTTCCTGCGTCATTCTCCAACCTACCATCATCTCAAATATTATAATAAACTCTGTTAACTTGTTTTTGCCTCCTGTTCTTCATAGTCTAGCGTCACATGACCTCAAGGTTAGATTATTGTAATGCTTTATTGGGTGGTTGTTCTGCACGCTTAGTAAACAAACTACAGCTAGTCCAAAATGCAGCAGCAAGAGTTCTCACTAGAACCAGGAAGTATGACCATATTAGCCCGGTCCTGTCAACACTGCACTGGCTCCATATCAAACATTGTATAGATTTTAAAATATTGCTTATTACTTATAAAGCCCTGAATGGTTTAGCACCTCAGTATTTGAATGAGCTCCTTTAACATTATAATCCTCTACGTCTGCTACGTTCTCAAAACTCAGGCAATTTGATAAAACCTAGAATATCAAAATCAACTGCGGGCGGCAGATCCTTTTCCTATTTGGCGCCTAAACTCTGGAATAACCTACCTAACATTGTTCGGGAGGCAGACACACTCTTGCAGATTAAATCTAGATTGAAGACTCATCTCTTTAACCTGGCTCACACATAACATACTAATATGCTTTTAATTTCCAAATCCCCTAAAGGATTTTTAGGCTGCATTAATTAGGTAAACCGGAACCAGGAACACTTCCCATAACACCCGATGTACTTGCTACATCATTAGAACAATGGCATCTACACTAATATTAGTCTGTTTTTCTCTTATTCCGAGGTCACCGTAGCCACCAGATCCAGTCTGTATCCAGATCAGAGTGTCACTGCAGTCACCCGGATCCAGTACGTATCCAGACCAGATGGTGGATCAGCACCTCTAAAGGACCTCTAAAGCGGAGACAGCGGAGACCAGGACAACTAGAGCCCCAGATACAGATCCCCTGTAAAGACCTTGTCTCAGAGGACCACCAGGACAAGACCACAGGAAACAGATGATTCTTTTGCACAATATGACTTTGCTGCAGCCTGGAATTGAACTACTGGTTTCGTCTGGTCAGAGGAGAACTGGCCCCCCAACTGAGCCTGGTTTCTCCCAAGGTTTTTTTCTCCATTCTGTCACCGATGGGGTTTCGGTTCCTTGCCGCTGTCGCCTATGACTTGCTTAGTTTGGGACACTTCATCTACAGCGATATCGTTGACTTGATTGTAAATAAATGCACAGACACTATTTAAACTGAACAGAGATGACATCACTGAATTCAATGATGAACTGCCCTTTAACTATAATTTTGCATTATTGACACACTGTTTTCCTAATGAATGTTGTTCAGTTGCTTTGACACAATGTATTTTGTTCAGAACCCTATATAAATAAAGGTGACTTGACTTGACTTGACTCTGTCTATGTGTTTGGCTCTGAATTCTCCCCCATTCATGATTCTATTGTTCTCACGAAATGAGCCTTTCACCCCTCCGGCAGGTATGCCTTTATTAGCCTTTGTTGTGGTATTTCAAGGTTTACAAAGACACAAAGCTTCAGTTGCAGTATGCATTTGCCCCACTTTTATCAAAAGTCTTACTATAAAAATACAACAAAAATTTTCTCACAACCTTACGTGAATTATCATGGAAAAAAATACATTATGAAGAAGAAATGCCCCTGTTATCTAGCAGCATTAGAGCTAACGTTAACATCAAGCTACATCAGACAGTTTATGAAATTATTAGTACACTTTTACTCAAAACTCACTTTAAACCCCGATCGAGTGTTTGTAATAACTTCCTTTTGCGATAGCAAAGGACCAATCAGAGTTTGTCTGGCTCACAGCGGGAGCACCCAGCACTGCACACACACACACACACACACCGCTGGGAGAGGCTATTTATCATCAGATCCAAAATCTGTAAACAAACCTTAGAGATTTTATTAGTAGAAACTTCTCTTTCGTGACCTTTTTTTTGTTTTTACAGTGAAACAGCCTTTTTTACAGCCTTAAAAGAACAGTCCATCCAATAAAGAACATTGTCATTATTTTCTCACTTTTATGTTGTTTCATGTTGCTTATTTGTGGTGCAATACAATAGAAGATATTTAGAAAATAGTTGATCTATATATAAAAGTATGATCATAATTTTCATTTCTGGGTGAACTATCACTGTATCTGTGCTACTTTTTAAGATTTATTTTACTAAATTTTTTTTTTGTAAAGTTTTGACTTTACAGTGAATATAGCATCATGTAAAAGCAAAATATTTATATCCATACCTTGCTTTTTGGTTCTTGTATCCAGCAATTTGACAACCAAGTTTGAATTATTAAAATAAAGTAGATACATCATTATACAGCATCAGTGTGGGCGGTAGATGGGTTGGTCATTCTGATCCAGATACTGTATAAATAAAAGGAGAGTAAAAAGAGCAGAACAAACTCCTAAAAGGAGGAGATTTATTCATGGTCTATGAGACAGAGGATCAGGAAGCTCAATACTGCTTTTCTGCCATCAACTCATCATGCATCAAGGGAAAGCGCTCCAGTTATGAATACAAAATCATGTATGTATTTTTTTCATTGCTGTCAGCATGGACTGTGTTTCTGAACCTGCTGGTGATCATCTCCATTTCTCACTTCAAGAAGCTTCACACTCCAACCAACTTGATCATTCTCTCTCTGGCTGTGGCAGATATGCTTGTAGGGCTTATTGTCATGCCTGTGGATGCCATCAAGCTAATTGAGACATGTTGGTACTTTGGAGACACTTCCTGTGATGTGTTTATGATAATCATGGGACTGCTCATCTCAACATCTATTTGTAATTTAGTTTTAATTGCTGTCGATCGTTATGTGGCTGTGTGTCACCCTTTATTATACCCAAAGAAAATAACAACGACTAAAACTTTAATAAGCATCTTTCTCTGCTGGTTTTTCTCTTCAACATACAATATTGGCTATTTAGTTAGTGGCAGATATTTTGCAGCTTCCCAAAGATCAGGTGTGTGCTATGGAAAATGCTATTTAGTAATAAGTTTTTCTTGGACATCAACTGACCTTTTTTTTTCCTTCTTGTTACCTTGTACCATGATTATAACTTTATATTTGAGGATTTTCTATGTCGCACATCAGCAAGTGAAAATTATAAACTCCCTGATGAAGAGTGGTAAATGTGTAACGGAAGGATCAGTGAGGAGGAAATCTGAGAGCAAAGCTGCACTGACATTAGGAATCATTGTGACAGTTTATCTGCTTTGCTATATTCCCTACTATATATTGTATGCAACAGGTACTACACTTATATCTCCTTCCATGGTAACATTTCTATTATGGACTTTGTATGTTAACTCCAGCTTGAATCCTCTTATCTATGCTTTATTCTACCGCTGGTTTAAAATATCAGTTAAACACATCTTAACATTTAAAATATTAGGGCCAGCATCCTCTCTTGTGGACATTTTTAAAGATTATTAATGATTTTTGTGGAGGATGAAGCAATTTTTTAATGCTAATATACAGTAAAAGTCTTAGTTTGAGCTTGGTTGAAATTTAAAATGGAGACATTCATTTACAGAAATTTAATTTAAAGAAATAAACATGTATGATACCCTTGTGTTTCATTCTATGTTCTTGTTATGGCCTTATTTTTATTTGGCTGAGATGATTTTTAACATTGAAATGTTAATATGTTGATAATTTTGTTTATGTGTTTAATGTTCATTCACTGTGTGGGCTGTAAATATGCATAATATATTGGTCAAGACAGACACACTGTATTCAACCATGTGACCACATATTATCTTTAACTGTGCCTACAGAACATCATCAGAGTCATCAAGGTTCATGATAAATGCTTTGCAGAGTGTGTGGTTTTGAATATATATGTTTAATTATGTTTATGAAGTTCAGTTTTATTGAAGTAAGTTTTGACACTGCTGCATTATATGTGCTTTGTAAGTTAAATTAGTTCATTTAAAGGTCAGTGTGGTGCATATCTGCATAAAGTTAAATCTGGGTATATTTATTTGGTATTAAAGTTTATGGTAATTTACATTTTATATAACATTTATATTTTAATAAAACAATATAGTATTGTATGGCTTGCCGGCAGCCATATCACCCTGGAGCCCAAGACCGGTTTCCCACTGAAGCTAAGCAGGGCTGAGCCTGGTCAGTACCTGGATGGGAGACCTCCTGAGAAAACTAGGTTGCTGCTGGAAGAGGTGCTAGTGAGGCCAGCAGGGGGTGCTCACCCTGTGGTCTGTGTGGGTCCTAGTGCCCCAGTGTAGTGATGGGGACACTATACTGTCAACAAGCACCGTCCTTCGGATGAGACGTTAAACCGAGGTCCTGACTCTCTGTGGTCATTAAAAATCCCAGGATGTCTTTCGAAAAGAGTAGAGGTGTGACCTCGGCATCCTGGCTAAAATTTGCCCATTGGCCTCGGACCATCATGGCCTCCTAACAATGCCCATATCCACTGATTGGCTTCATCACTCTGTCTCCTCTCCACCAGTAAGCTGGTGTGTGGTGGGCGTTCTGGCGCAATATGGCTGCCGTCGCATCATCCAGGTGGATGCTGCACACTGGTGGTGGATGAGGAGATACCCCCTGACTATGTAAAGCGCTTTGAGTGCCTAGAAAAGCGCTATATAAATGTAATGAATTATTATTATTATTATTATTATTATTAAAACGATATGTTGAGCAGCCACTCCTACCTCTAAACTTAACGATCACAATTTTTTAAAAATGTTTACATTTATATAGAAAAACATAACAGACTAGTGTAATCACAAATTTGTCAGAAACAGTACCAAAAGTATATTTCAAACACAAAAAGTTTGTTTTATGTGATGAATAGAGCAGAATTTAAGTGGTTAATGGCTGAAAATTTTATCCCGAACCACTCGATGAAAGCACACATTTTTCATTTACATCACAATGTTCACAGACACTGCTTAGAATACAGATGAAGACTGTAAATGTATATATTTTACAAATCAAATATAATTCATATTATATATAAATATTAATATCTTATATTAAAAAAAATCTTAAATATATACATGCAAGTGTGTGCATTTATATATATATATATATATATATATATATATATATATATATATATATCTATATATATATGTAATAAATATACTCATTACACATATTATGTAAACAAAACCTTTTATTTTGGATTTGATTAATTATTTGATTGCACTAATAATAAAGTTCATGTTGGTCTGCAAAGGCTTTGCAAAAAGATACATGAAATCCTGTATGATAAAACATATTTAAGTTTATTTGTATAGCGCTTTTTACGATACAAAACTTTGCAAAGCAACTTTTCAGAAAATTTACTTTCTACGATATTTAGTAGTAGCTTATAAGTGGTAACTGTCAGTTTATATGCATATGACAGGAATTAAAATAATAATAATAATAACAATTAATACAAGACGTAGTCAACCAGCTGATGTCAAGTCAAGTCACCTTTATTTATATAGCGCTTTAAACAAAATCTCTATCTGGGGCTCTAGTTGTCCTGGTCTCCGCTGTCTTTTTAGGGCTTTAGAGGTCCTTTCTAGGTGCTGATCCATCATCTGGTCTGGATACGTACTGGATCTGGGTGATTGCAGTGACCCTCTGATCTGGATACAGACTGGATCTGGTGGCTACGGTGACCACAGAATAAGAGAGAAACAGACTTAAACAGAGAGAGTGTGTCTGATCCCAAATCATTATCAGGAAGGCTATTCAAGAGTTTTGGAGATCTCCTTTAGTGGACTTTGCTATCCAAGGAACAACCAAAAGTCCAGCGTTTTGTGACCTCAGGGAGTGTGATGGATTGTAGCGTGGTATAAGGCTAGTTGGGTACACAGGAGCTAAACTATTTAGGACCTTATAGGTGTTACGAATCACTCCGGAGGCTGAGGAGTAACAGACAGAATGGTTTATTGAACAGACACAAGCAGAGGAGCAGGTAGTGTAGGGTGGAGTGAGGGATGGATCCGTGCAGGCTGGGTGAAGACGTCAGAGGAGGAAGGTGAACCACACACACGCACACTGGGGATCTGGATCTTCAGAGAATCGCTGGAGAGAGGTAATTAGAAGAACAGTTAGTCCTTAGAGTTAGCATACAGGTAAGACCTTGTTGCATACGAGACCGGACATCGATTGAGTGCGTGTGTGTGGTTTTTATGGTGCTGAGGTGATTGGGTGGTGATGAGGATCAGGTGGATGTGCTTAGTATTCCGTTGAGGGTGTGCATAGTGATTGCTTGGAGGTGGAACCTTGCGTGTTTGTAACAATAGGCCAGTAATAATAATTTGTAACTGATACGGAACTTAATAGGTAACCAGTGCAGGCACTTCGGGTTATATGATCATATTTTCTTGGCCTGGTAAGGACTCTAGCTGCTGCATTTTGGACTACCTGTAGCTTGTTTATTGAAGATGCTGGACAACCACCTAGAAGTGCATTACAATAGTCCAGTCTAGAGGTCATGAATGCATGAACTAGCTTTTCTGCATCAGAATATAAATATAAGACATATTCATTTTCCCCTTTGACCAGTAGGTAATAATATATTCCAAAGAAAAAAAACATATTATTTCATGCCACTCTGACACTATTGTGTCACGATCATAAGCTGGAGTGCCCATGAACTCCAGGGCACTCCACTCAGGACTCTTGTATTTGGTGTCCATTTCCATTCCATACTTCCATTCCATTCCCAGTAGTTGCGTGCTTAGGGCCAATTACCACCAGGTGTTCCCCATTACCACTCCCCTATATATACTGTGTTGGGACTCTCAATGATTACGAAGTTTTGTTTAGTTCTGTCTGGCATTTCTAAGTGTTTCCCTAGTGTTTGTTCTTTCTGTGTGTGATTTTGGATTGTGTTACCACCTGTGCTTCTATGCCGCCTGCCCCGACCTCTGCCTGGTACTGATACTGATTCTGGATATCCCCTGACATACCTGATGCTGTTTTCTGATATCTGCCTGTTTGACCATTCTCTTAATAAAATACTGCAAATGGATCTGAATGTCTCTGACTCCGTGTTACAGAAGACTTCTACCAGCAGGCCAGTACCCCCTCGTCACCGGGGTATCAGTTCCGGTTTCTTTGTCAGCCTTTCACCAATCCAGCCTTACCACAGAGCCAGTCGACCAGCTGCTAATTCTATGGCAAGGAGATTGATCTATTGAGGACAATGTTCAGCAGTTCTGTGAGTTGGTATATCAAGCTCCTCTAGATGATGAAGCTCCTTGTTTAAAGATTTATTCCGTTTTGGACTCAATGAACCAGTTAAATCATGAGGACAGCGTTGAAACCCCAATGAACTTTTTTTTGGGGGGGAAGGGGCAACACTCTCAAGCCCAGTGCCACTGCACAAGATGGCCGCCAGCCCAGAGCCACTGCACAAGATGGCCGCCATCTTCTCTGTGAACTCGGTGATCTCTGTGAACAAGGTCAAGTCACCATTGATCTCTGAGAACAGGGTCAAGTCACGGTTGATCTTTATGAGCCCAGTCAAATCACTACCGTTCTTCCAGAGCCTGGTCACGTCTCAGCTGAAATTCACATCTCAGCCTCGTCACATCCTGTCTGTTGTACCAAGCAATGCTCTCTCTTCTGTCAAGGAGACTGTTACGGCTGTGGAACCTCCAGTGGTGGCAGCATCTGCTGCAGAACCTTCAGAGGCCATCTACCCTCTCGTCATGGCTATGGAGGCCACCTATGAACTCACCGCCTGCCCTGTCATGGCCATGGAGGTCATCTACCATATCATCATGGCCACGGAGGCCACCCTTAGCCTGTTCATGTTCTCTATTTTAGTCTTACCTGACCAGACTTGCTCTCCTGTGCCATCGACTCCACTGTGGTGGTCCTCTGCTCCGCCCTTGTGGGCTTCTGTCTCGTCTGCTCGGCTCTGGTGGTCCTCTGTGCTGCCCTGGTGGGCTTCTGTCTCATCGGCACGGCTGTGGTGGTCATCTGCTCTGCCCTGGTGGGCTTCAGTCCCGTCTGCTCAGCTGTGGTGGTCCTCTGGGCCGCCCTGGTGGCCCTCTGTCTCGTCTGCTCGGCTGTGGTAGTCCTCTGCTCCATCTTGGTTGGCTTCTGTCTCGTCCGCATGGCTGTGGAGGTCCTCTGCACCACCCTTGGGGGCTTCTGTCTCGTCCGCACAGCTGTGGTGGTCATCCTCCTTTTTCGTGTTCCCTAGTGTTTGTCATGTTTCTTGTTTTGGACTGCCTTTGTGGATATTGACCTCTTGCCTGACTGGAGTACGATTACTTGGATTCTCCTAATAAAACACTGCAATTGGATCTCTCTGTTTATGTGTACGTTTGTGGCAAAAAATAAAAAGGTAAATATATTGAGATACTATTTTTGTCAGTATGCTCATTAAAAATAATGACACAGTAATAATGATGTAATGAGGTCACAGGTATGTATGTGTTTCTTGTGTAATTTGTTTAACAAATCATAATCAAGGACCATATCTATTTTAGTTTAAAAAAAAAAAATCTGTCGAAAATGATTAGACTATAAACACTTCAGTGCCCTCAGAAGGCATCATTTATTTAATTTGGCAATCTATATTGTGAGGACCAAATATCCCTACAAAGATGTGTTAGGCCCCACAAGGAAACTTTTGAGCTTAAAATCAGTTAATTTAATGAAGCTTATTCCTTGTTAAATATTTGTTATTATTATTATTATTATTATATTATATAGTTTTAACACAAATTATTAGGATTAGAATTTACAATTTTAGCTATATGAAGTTTACTCAAGACTAGTTAATAATCTGAGATACCATCGCTTGGCTGCATAATTTCAACACCATATACATCAATGTCATGTGACAGTATTAATGTCACGAATCTGGTATATGATAGGACTGGGAAAATAAATCGGTGCATCGTGAATCGAGAAATGATTCAGCATCGATTCTGAGATTTTCCGAATGCATCGTGATTCTTTCTTGAATCGATTCTGAGCTTATTTTTGAACAGCTGATGGCACTGCATGCTTTAGAAACACCTGTACTCTGCTCGCTTCCAAATCCTTAGACACTTGAACTTGAAATAATAATTCATAAAATTCAAAAAGGTTTAAATGAATTACAAAGGTGTTTGCAGTACATTTATCTTGCATCATAAAATCATTCTAAGATTAAGTGAAATTACATGACTCAGCCGAATGCACAAGCGTTTTGTAGCACTCTTCTTCATGAGCATTTGAGTCTGTAGATAAAAACTAGATTAGAGCGCCATCTGCTGTTAAAATCCAAGCTCAGAATCAATTCCAGTGGTCGCGATGCATTCTGAAAATCTAAGAATCGATCCACGAATTGATTCTGCATCGATTTATCGTCACAGCCCTAGCACATGAACTTCCATTCATTCACCACCAGAGGACACCTGCTCACTACATGGACTCCTGCATTTTACCTACTGTTGCACTTCACCCGGACTACAGTTCCCATCACCCATTGCACTAATTGCATACACAGCTGAAGGCACTGATCACACACACTGATGAATGCATGCACACAGCTGTACCCACCACACACTATATAAACACTCACTCAGACACCTTCAGGCTGCCGAGTATTGTTTAGTGCTTATCCCTCTTAGCTGATTAGGGCTGTGTATTGCCAAGAATCTGGCGATACCATACGATACGTATCATGATATGGGGGTTGGAATACAATATATTGCGATACACTGCGGTACTATAAGCAAGGCGATATATTGGGATATTTTTTTTTTAGGAATAGTATATATTGTGAGGAAAGAAATATAAATATATATATATATATAGTAAAAATTAAGCCTTGTTCAACATAAAAGGGCATAGATTTTTGACTATCCGAGTTAGTTTGGGCTCAAAACTGTAACGACTGGGTGAAGGAGTGGCAGGAAGCAAGTGCGAGATTAATGATATTTAATGAAGACAATGATACAGACAGTACTTGAGACACAAACAACGCTGGGAGGAATGCACAGTCCAAGATGGTGGTGATGAGTGACGAATCCGGAAGGCGGAAGTGAGTAGGCAGCAGGAGAGGGTGACACAGGAACTGCGGGGAAGCGAGCCGAAGGTAAGTGGTGTTGCTTGGTGGTGGGATGCGTAGAGTTGACGGGGTTCCGGGGAGAGACGGACATCCAACGCAGAAACACACAAGAAAGCAAAGCATAGGTCATAAACATGAAACAACGCTAGACAAGCCAATATATAGGGATGAGTAATGAGTGGCAGCTGTTGCTGATGACAATTAACGGAGACGCCCACAAACTAATCAGTGCTAACGCGTAACACACAGACTTGCCTCCTGGAGTTCCGAGAAGGGCCTACCTGCTGATTGTAATCATCAATAAGGAAGTGACTCAGTATGTCCCCAGCAGGTACCAAACTCCTCTCCTCCGGACCGTAACCTTCCCAGTCCACTAAGTACTGGAATCCTCGTCCCCTCCATCTCGAATCCAGAATACGATTAACCGAATAGGTCGGTTCCCCATCTACAAGACGCGGCGGCAGGGGAACCGGGGTAGGTGGAGTAATATGTGAATAAAACACGGGTTTAATTTTGGACACATGGAAGGCGGGATGTATTCTCCTGTACGCTGGAGGTAGTTTGAGGCGGACTGTCACCGGACTAATGATCTTGGTGACAGTAAACGGGCCAATGAATTTGGGAGCTAATTTGTTAGAGATGGAACAGAGAGGAATATTGTTAATAGAAAGCCACACTTTTTGAAGCACGACGTAAACGGGAGGCTTTGACGGGTGGCGATCGGCCTTGGCCTTAGTGCGCTCCCTCATCCAGAGCAGAGTTTTGCGAGCTCTGGTCCAGGTGCGGTGGCACCTCTGGACAAATGCGTGAGCGGTGGGGACCGCGACTTCAGATTCCAGACTAGGAAAAGCTGGTGGCTGGTATCCTACGCTGCACTGAAACGGAGAGAGGCCCGTGGCTGACACTGGTAATTAATTGTGAGCATACTCCACCATAGAGAGTTGTTGGCTCCAGGAAGAAGGATTCTTGGAGACCAAACATCGCAACGTTCTCTCTAAATTTTGGTTGGCTCACTCAGACTGCCCGTTACTCTTGGGATGATAACCCAAAAACAGACTAACCGTCGCTCCTAGCAACTTACAAAATACCTTCCAATATTTGGATATGAATTGGGATCCCCTGTCAGAAACCACGTCTACCGGGAGGCCATGTAACCGAAAGACGTGATCTAGGACAGTGACCGCTGTCTACTTGGCTGTAGGTAATTTGGGCAAGGGAATTAAATGTTCCGCCTTCGAGAACCGGTCCACTACAGTCAAAATGACCGTCATGCCATTAGAGGGCGGTAACAAAATCATATCTGCGATATGTGACCAGGGTCTCGAAGGGACAGACAGCGGTTGAAGAAGCCCATCAGGAGGCCGGTTAGACGACTTACCACTGGCGCAAACTGAGCAAGCCAAAACAAAATCGTGGACGTCACGAGCCATAAGTGGCCACCAGAATCGTTGTTTAACTAACCCCTTGGTTCGGCTTATCCCTGGATGACAAGCAACGTTAGAGCAGTGACCCCACTGAATAACTTCGGACCGTAACTCTTTCGGCACAAATAAATGATTCGGTGGGCAACCCGGCGGAGGCGTTACCCATTCTAAGGCCATCTTGACCTTCGATTCGACCTCACATACGAGTGCTGAGACGACTATTTTCTCAGATAAAATACACTCTGGAGTCACCGGGTGGGCGGAGGGATCAAAAAGACGTGACAAAGAATCGGGTTTGACATTTTTGGAACCCGGGCGGTACGACAGAGTAAAATCAAAACGACCGAAAAAAGTGCCCACCGGGCCTGTCTGGAATTGAGTCTTTTGGCAGTTCTAATGTAATCTAAATTCTTGTGATCGGTCCAAACAATGAAAGGTACCCCTGACCCTTCCAACCAGTGATGCCACTCCTCTAAAGCTAATTTGACGGCCAAAAATTCTCTGTTACCAATGTCATAATTGCGTTCAGCAGGAGATAAACGATGTGAGAAAAACAGGGATGCATCTTATCGTCCGAGGTAGCAGGTTGGGAAAGAACTGCACCTACCCCCACTTCTGATGCGTCGACCTCCACAACGAACTGCCATGTGGGATCAGGAGCTACAATGATGGGAGCCAAAACGAAGTGGCTCTTGAGGTTGGTAAATGCAGTTTCGGCTGCATGCGACCACCTGAACAGAGTACTGGGCCGTCAGAGGTGAGACTAGTTGGCTGAAATTACGAATGAAACGTCGATAAAAATTGGTGAACCCCAGAAACCGCTGTAGGGCCTTACGGGAATCTGGAGATGGCCAATCTATCACAGCCTTAACCTTGTCAGGATCCATACGTATTCCCTCGGATGAGACGATATACCCTAGGAAGGGGACAGACTGTGCATGGAATACGCATTTCTCCGCCTTGACAAAAAGCCCATTCTCGAGTAACCTCTGGAGCACTCGTCTGACGTGTTGAACATGTTCCTGGAGAGATGAAGAAAAAAACCAGTATGTCATCCAGGTCAACATATATAAACTGATCTACCATGTCTCTCAGCACATCATTAACGAGTGCTTGGAAAACCCCTGGCGAGTTAAAGGCGGTTTTCCATTCATCCCCCTTCCTGATGCGGACCAAATGATAAGCGTTACCTAAATCCAATTTTGTGAATATGGATGCTCCCTGTAACCTCTCGAAAGCTTAAGACATCAATGGTAATGGATAGGTGTTCTTTATCGTGATGTTGTTCAGAGTATGTGAGCGGAGCTGAGCGGGAAGAATTTGCACTCCACGCTCAAAGTATTTCATAATTACTCCGCTCAAGCTCCCCTCTGGGTGTACAATTTTCCGCTCCTCGCTCCCTCCCCCACTCCGTCCTTATACGTCTCGCTCCGTTTTCGCTCCAGGGTATTTTTATTTATATTTTTAATAACGCCAGTCTCTGATCAGAAGATGCATGTAGTATAAAAAAAGAATACGCAGTACTAAGAGAAGAACATCCATACTTTATTGGAATTTTGAACACTGAACAGCCCCAAACCAATAGCTCACTTTTAAACAAAGCAAAATAAAAAAATAACTTTTGAATGAGGCTAAATTAAATAAATTATCAATTAAAAAACATTATATAAAATTATCAAACGAAAAACATTACATTAAATAAAATAAATCACAAACTAGAATATGAAGTTAAACAAATTGCCAAACGAAAAAATATAGATCTCTTTTAGCCAACTTTTAGCCTATATTATTATTGAGAAATAGGCCTACTATGAACAGAAAAAATGCTGGCTGGTTAAACATAGGCTATTTTTTTTAAATAATTATCAAATGAAAAACATTATATTAAATTATCAAACGAAAAACATTACATTAAATAAAATAAATAAATCACAAACTAAAATATGAAGTTAAACAAATTGCCAAACGAAAAAATAAAGATCTCTTTTAGCCAACTTTTAGCCTATATTAATATTGAGAAATAGGCCTACTATGAACAGAAAAAAATGCTGGCTGGTTGAACATTAGCGAGCGAAGCTAAATCTCCAGTGCTGCGTTAACTTTTAGAAAAACGAGCTTTTGCAGAGTGGCAGGTGCCAAGCACATGCGATTATTGCTGGACATCAGACCAGCAATAGAAAACTCCCTTTCCACGCTGGCCGAGCCGCTGGGAATGCTAAATATACGTCTTGCAATTTGTGAAAGTTGTGGCAGTACATTAGAATTTTCTTTCCAGAAGCGAAGGACGTCGTCAACTTCGGTGTTCAATCTTAGCATTCCAAGGTATTGCTCGACTTCTCCTCTCACGTCTAGTGTTGTAGAAGACGAACAGGTCACAGTTGCGTATGACTGGAACATTGACTTGACTTTTTTTGCGCTTGATGGCTCAGGGACAGGGTCAGGGACAGTCACAGGGTCAGCGACAAGGGGAAGGGATGTTACTTTTTTATTTACACTGCGTAGAAGTTCTGTTTGATGAACTAACAACTCCCGGATCTCAATCTGTTTGCCTTGAACCTACAAGAACAATACAATTAGCTATGATTATTTATAATAATAATAATGAGTTTTCATACATGTAGGCCTGCTGTATTATTTTTAGCATTATTGTAAGTTAGCATACATTTTATTTTTTATTTTATTTTAATAAACCATGGTTAATTTCTGAATGCTATGCCTTTGTGTAATTCATTACTTGCCTTTTCATCTCTTGCATTCCACTCGTTCTTGAAGCGTGGATCTAATAATGCAGCCAGAATGACATGAGTGTCGTCATAAAATCTTTGATAACGAGTATCAAAGTTCTCAGCTAGAGTTTCTGCGAATGCGGCTATTTCCAGTGGAGTGTCACTGGAAACATCAGACATCATTCTGTGTATTTCTGCAACTGCCGGTAGGATCATCCCCAGGTTTCCCAGCTCCTTTTGTAAACTGTCTGTCAGTTCAGCAAATGGTGTGAGTACTCTCACTTAGCCTTTAAGGAGGAGGACATCATTGCATGTGATTTTCCCATAATCTGTGATCGACGTCAGCCTGTTTTGCCACAGCGTGTCCTTCTCACACATTTTCAGCACCGACTCGATCATCCGCAACTGACTGTTCCATCTGGTTGCGCATGCATTTGTGGGACGAACACCTAATTTGTCGATTTCCTCTGTGTTCAGTGTGCTTTTTCTGACTGTTTTGACTACTTTTCCAACCTTGTTGATTATTGAATTGATTGCATTGTGCTTCGCAATTGCGTCTTTAATTGCAAGTTGAAGTAAATGGATGGGACATCTTAGGTGAAGATTTGATTTTGTGACGTAGTTCTCTACCATCATGTTCAATTGGATGGCCAGCTGGTCTGCATGGAGCTGCAGGAGTGCAACATCTGGAGCATCACCCTCACCATCTGTCTCCCTGTCCCCGAGATCTTGGTCCAGCTGATCCCCGATTTCGCTAAAACCAGGCAGATTGAAGGCTTTTACCATATTGCTGGCGCTATCAGTTACTACTCTGATCACACCACGCTGAATATTCCAGCGTCTCAGGACCTCCTCATATTTTTCATAAATGTGCTTCGCTGTGTGGTGTCCCTGAATGTGTTCACAACTCAGCAGAACAGTGTGGCCTTGAAAGTTTTCATCTACAAAACTTCCCACGATACCCAGAAAACTGTGACCTCGTCGGCTCGTCCAAATATCAAGGGCCACTGAGAGTCCATTGCAGTTCTGTAGCAGAACGCGCAATTTATTCTCCAACTGTAATAAAGCATGTGGCATGAGTGTGTCACGGACCGTGCAATGTTTGCAAAATAGCGCATCCCTTTTCTTTCTCCTTTGGTGAGTGGCTCATAGTCCATGTGAATCATTTTAAAGAAAGCCTGGTCTAGTTCACTCTTCCTCTCCTGTGAAATATTTATTTTTGTCGTTCTTTGTTGAAAGAAGCCTTTAAATTTACTGCTCTGTGTCTCTTTACATGTTTCCTGTGATTTTTTCTCTGCAAAAAATGTAAATTGAACATAAATATGGCGCTAAAATTAAATTTAAATAATAAGTAGCCTAAATGCCAATATAATATTTACAAATGTATTAATTCTGCATTGGTGGTTTAGTTTGTTCAAGCTGAATAATACCGACCTTCAGATTTTTTTTTCCACGTGTGAGCGAAAAACTTTATCGTGTTTCCTTGACACATGCCTTTTAAGATTCCATAATGAATCTTTTGACGTTGCAATCACCTCCCCGCACTCGCGTTCTCCTTTGTCATCAATACCTTTTATAATACATTTATATATTTTTTCCCCTTCTTCACTGTAATATTTCAGAAACTCCATTTTTCTGTCTCTCTTTACCTGTGCTTACTGCTTATTACCAACTTATAAAATCGTCCATCATATAGGCCTAATGGAGATGCACAGGTGGAAATCGCGAGGGGGTCGGTATAAATATAATTAAAATCATGTGATAAATTAATTACATGATATATACTTTATATACATGTTTGTGAAAGTACTAATAAAACAATACAAATGCAAACAAATGCAAACAAATGCAAAATATGATTAGAAACATTTTGAGTCCCCCTCCGTCTCCTGACAGTGGTTTGGTCCTGGGACTCCTGGCTCGTGATTGGTAATTGAGCGATAGTGGAGCGTTTCGGAGCGAGAGAAAATCACAACGCTCCTACATTTAAAATATCCGCTCCTTGCACCTGGCAAAATCACGCAACTCCGCTCTTCGCACCGCTCCCACTCCGCACCGCTCACATACTCTGGCTCACGGTAGTCAATACAAGGTCGCAGAGAACCATCCTTCTTACCCACAAAAAAGAATCCCGCCCCCACTGGAGAAGAGGAAGGCCGAAGGATTAACCTCGATGCCAAGGAATCAGAAATGTATTTCTCCATGGCCTCCCTCTCCGGAATAGAAAGACTTCCATCTGCTCCGCCCTGGTGGGCTTTTGTCCCATCTGCTAGGCTGTGGTGGTCCTCTGCTCCACCCTGGTGGGCTCCAGTTCCATCTGCTATGCCCTGGTGGGCTCGTCTGGCCCGTAACTATTAAATCTAGAGCATGATTTAGACAATGAGTAAGTCCTAAACTCGTGTTGTCTTACCCCAATAGCATTCAAAATGTCTTTGAAAGCTGATCCCGATGCATATTAAAATCATATCAACATGGATATTAAAATCTCCAATGATTAAACAAACAAACAAACAAGGGAAAACGCTCGGAAATGGTAGACAGGCTAAACAAGACTCTGCAGAGAGTGAGAGTGATTGTGGAGCTTATATGTGTGTGTAAATGAGGTGCAGGTGTGGCAAGGAAATGGGCTGATGAATGAGCTGCAGGTGTGGCAAGGTGATTGTGATCCGGTGGCTCATGGGAGATGTAGTTCGGGTGTGGTGTAACAGTATGAGAGGTGCTAGTGTCCAAGTGATGATATGGTGACATCCGGTGGTTGATGGGTGGAATGGTCCTGAGTTGAGTGCCCTCTACTGAAGTTCATGGGCACTTCAGCTAATGCTCGTGACATATCCAATATCAGATATATGGTGGGAATTAAGTTTATATTTATATTTATATATAGGTTTGTCTGTATGTGTTTTCAGAGCCAGTGAGCAACAGCCTTTCAAAATAATAACAATAATAAAAGCGTATTATTTAATTATATTTATATTTAATACTACCTTTTAATTTTAAATAGTATTATCACACATTATGATTTAGCTTATTATTTTATCAAATTAATGAAAAATATAATAAAAATAATATATATTAATATAAAAAATATTATTATCACTAATAATAATAATAATTATATATATATATATAGGTCATGCTATATACAGTGTGTTGACCAAACCAAATCTCCAAAAAAAAAAAGAATTGAAGCACAGAGGATCATCACTTATCACACAATTTACACAATGCACTTACATCTTTAAAGAAATCTGCAAACAAATCTTAGAGATTTTATTTGTACAAACTTCTCTTTTGTGAGCCATTTTTACAGAGAGCTTTAAAGGAACAATCCATCCAATAAAGAATATTGTCATGATTTACTCACATTTATGTGGTTTCTTTCTTTTGTGTAATATAACAGAAGATATTTTGAAAATGGTTGATATATATGTAAAAGTATGATGACAATACAATCCTGGGTGTACTATCACTTTTTATTTTACTAGTCAAAGTTCTTGTACTTCACTGTGGATATGGCATCATGTAAAAGCAAAATATTTACATCCTTACCTTGATTTATGGCTCTTGTGCACAGCAATTTGACTACCAAGTTTGGAATTATTAAAAGAAGACAATTGCATCATTATACAGCATCACTGTGGGCGGTAGATGGGTTGGTCAATCTGATCTAGACACTGTATAAATGAAAGGACAGTAAGAAGAGCAGAAAAAACTCAGAACAGGAGAAGATTTACTCATGGTCTATGAGACAGAGGATCATGAGATTCAATACTGCTTTCCCTCCATCAACTCATCTTGTATCAAGGGAAAGCGCTCAAGTTATGAATACAATATCATGTATGTATTTTTTTCATTGCTGTCAGCGTGGACTGTGTTTCTGAACCTGCTGGTGATCATCTCCATCTCTCACTTCAAGAAGCTTCACACTCCAACCAACCTGATCATTCTCTCTCTGGCAGCAGCTGATATGCTTGTAGGCCTTATTGTCATGCCTGTGGATGCCATCAAGCTAACTGAGACATGTTGGTACTTTGGAGACACTTTCTGTGACGTGTTTATTATAATCATGGGACTGCTCACCTCAACATCTATTTGTAATTTAGTTCTAATTGCTGTTGATCGTTATATGGCTGTGTGTCATCCTTTACTGTACCCAAAGAAAATAACAGTGACTAAAACTTTAATAAGCATCTGTCTCTGCTGGTTGTTCTCCTCAAATTACAATATTGGCTATTTAGTAAGTGGCAGATATTTTGCAGCTTCCCAAAGATCAGATGGGTGTTATGGAAAATGCTATTTAGTAATAAGTTTTTCTGGGACATTCAATGACCTTTTCTTTTCCTTCTTGTTACCTTGTACCATGATCATAACTTTATATTTGAGGATTTTCTATGTTGTACATCAGCAAGTGAAAGTTATAAACTCCCTGATGAAGAGTGGTAAATGTGTAACAGAAGGATCAGTGAGGAGGAAATCTGAGAGCAAAGCTGCTCTGACATTAGGAATAATTGTGACAGTTTATCTGCTTTGCTATATTCCCTACTATATATTGTCTGTAACAGGTACTACAGTAACATCTTCTGCCACAGTAACATTTCTATTATGGACTTTGTATGTTAACTCTGGTCTGAATCCTCTTATCTATGCTTTATTTTACCGCTGGTTTAAAATATCAGTAAAACACATCTTAACATTTAAAATACTCGACCCAGCATCCTCTCTTGTGGACATTTTTAAAGATTAATAATGATTTTTGTGTAGGATAAAGCATAATTTCCAATGTTAACATACAGTTCTAAAGTCTTAGTTTGAGTTTTAAACTTAAAGTGGAGACATTCAAATAAACAAGTACTTACCATGATAACTCTTGTGTTTCATTCTATGGTCTTGTCATGACCTTTTTTTTTTTTTTTGGCTGAGATGATTTTTTAAATTGCAACATGTTAACATGTGGATAGTTTTTTTATTTGTTTAATGTACATTCACCATGTGTGATGTAAATATGTATCATATATTGGCAGTGTTGGGAAGGTTACTTTGGAAATGTAATAGGTTACAGATTACAAGTTACCCTATTTAAAATGTAATAGTAGTGTAACTTTTTTAATTACTTTAATAAAGTAATGTAACTAATTACTTTTGAGTACATTTTGATTACTTTTATAAATTTCTAATGAATGTTAATTTGCAACTGTTAATCATCTTCAACCATTTTACACCATGCAGGTTTAACCTTACAGTAGTGCTCAATACTGTCAGACTTTCACCATCCTTCATCACCTGAATTAAGATGATCACATTTGAACACATCCACCACACAATCAGACTTTAGTACTGCCTTTTACTTAGAGATTGATCTGAAGTTCAAAGCAGATTTAAAATCAAAAGAAACAGTTTATAGATACTGTTTTTGAAACCAAATCTTTGCATAACTACAGGCATCTAACTGCATCTAACAATGGTTTGGGGAAAAATAGTTAATAAAAAAATAAAAGCATATACATCAACTCAAATACGGTTATCTAATAAGCATGTGTCCTATTTTGTGTACTAAACTCCTGAAACATTGGTGTCTTTTTGAAACACTGCTGTCTCTTTGTATATGATATGATGATAGTTTCTCAAAATAAGTAAAAAATGCTCATGAAGTGACTGTTCTAGAGATTAATTTCCATGAGGGGCGGACTGGGAAAAAAAATAGGCTGGGAAATCTCACACTCATACACCCACAACCCATTCTGAAACATGGACAACCCTATTTTTTTTTTGGACCTGAAAAAAGATTTGAGTTCTCTCCTGAACTGCACCTTCACTTCCATTATCCACCCATCTCTCTCATGACTTTAATACTGAAGATTTTTATTTGACTTTTACCATGTTTTGTAAGTGCAATTTTGTTTTTTTGGCAAATGAATTACCACTTGTATTTATTTTTACTACAAATTCCATAGTTAAACCACGGTTAGTGCCATACCATAGGCTACATTAATTTTCCTAAGCGTTGTGTTTTTGTATGCACTAGCTCCCCCTATACCTATGATAAAATATGATGATTTGTCTGCTAACTTACTACTGTAACATTACAATAGATAATAATGACGTCGTTTAGCTATACAGTATTTTGAGTGAGTGTGAGCAATGTGCTGTTGCTGCTGCTTGACTAAGTAAACAAAGACAAAACTACATTAGCATATTTACAGATGAAACTGACCTGCACCTGAAACCCTGAACAGAAGTGTCGCTTCTCTGCTCCAGCTGTGCGCTTACACAGTTCACTCCGGTCTCTCTCTCTCGCATTGATTACTCGGAGTCTGATCCAAACCGTTCGGCGGAGGCGCGGAGAGCGCGGGAGCCCAACCATTGCCAGTCACGACTAACCGATTCATGATTTATTAGAGATTTAATTATCGAATGGCGGATTCGGAAATAATCGCTTTAGTATATTCGGCCTGCAATTATACAATAACAATATTAAAGTAGAAGTCCAAATCGTCTGCCAGGCCACCGGGAATAGTCCCGGTTCTCCCGATGTCCAGTCAGCGCCTGATTTCCACAGACACGCAGAACGTGCAGGATTCATATTCAGTCTTTTTGCGGCTTAATATTCACAGACATCAGTCCATATCGGGTTTTGATTCAAGTGTACTGACCTACTTTTGATTTATTCGTCCAAAATGTGGCATATTGCGTCCGCGTTATAGGCTGAATTCCATTTTTATGACTGGATTCTACGAATGTGTTTTCCGCGTCTCGGAGATTATGGGCCATATGTCTTAGTGCAATTTGGGAAAGAAATAAGCTGTATGTGGATTTTTGTAAATATTCAAATGTAATCCTCTTTGTAATCGTTACAATTTTCATAAGTAACTGTAATTTAATTACTCATTTTTTCTTAGTAACTGTAACTGATTACTGTTACATTTATTTTGTAATTAAATTACGTAACGCCGTTACATGTAACTAGTTACTCCCCAACACTGTATATTGGTCTGGACAGTCACAGACACATTTTATTCAACAATGTGACCACTGAATATGTAGTGCAGATATTTTCTTTTACTGTGCCTACAGAGCAGAGTCATCAAGGTCCATGATAAAACCATTGAATAGTGTGTGGATTTGGATATTTGTTTAATGATGTGCATGAAGTTACATTTTATTGAAAAAGGTTTTGACTGCTGTATTACCTGTCATTTACAATGATATGTGCTTGTAAGTTCAATTAGTCTATTTTAAGGCCAGTGTGGTGATTAATTTAGTTTTGGTTATCTGCGTAAAGTTAAATTTGGGTATAATTGATTTTAATAAAGTTTATAGTAATTTACATTTTATATAACATTTATATTTTAATAATTATAAAATAAATGTTAAAATGTTCATAATAAATAGAATATAAGTTAAAATATATAGCACCAAAAATATATTTTGAGTTGTTATTCCCACTCCTACCTCTAAACTTAACTGTAACAATTTCTTAAAAATATGTACAGGTTTATAGAAAAACAGACAAGTGTACCAAAATTAGTCCAAATGATGATGTGATGCAGTCACAGTTTTCTCTGGCAGAATACAATAGTTTTGTGTAAGGAAAAGAGCAGAATTGAAGTTGTTAATGGCTGAAAATTCTATCCCGAACCATTCGATAAAAGCACATATTTCTCATTCACTTCACCCTATTGACAGACACAGCTTAGAATGGAGATGAAGACTGTTGAGTAATACACAGACATGCATGTATATATTTTACAAATCAAATATAATTAATATTATATATATAAATATTAATATTTTATATTAATATATAAGTGTGTGCATTTATATATTCGTAATAAATATACACATTAAACATACAAATATTATGTAAACAAAACCTTTTATTTTGGATGTGATAAATCATTTGATTGTACTAATAATAAAGTTC
This sequence comes from Carassius carassius, assembly GCF_963082965.1. Classification (NCBI taxonomy): domain Eukaryota; kingdom Metazoa; phylum Chordata; class Actinopteri; order Cypriniformes; family Cyprinidae; genus Carassius; species Carassius carassius. The sequence continues at coordinate 18,002,224 of NC_081803.1, forward strand.
ATGTTGACCTGCCAACACATTTAATCAGTTAAACATTATGTATAGGATTTAAATACAGCTGGCTCTGAAACAAGTCAGATGCAATTAATAAAATTGTATCAGACTGGTTTACATACAAAAGGAATAATTTACCATAGGTGACTGTACTGCACAGTGAGCTGTGTAAAGCGGCTTTGGTAGTGCACGTGCAAAAAAAAGTAAAAAAAAAAAAGCAGTGCCAGAAGAAGCGTTCTGAATCACCTTACCATTTTGAATCGGAGCAGCCTGGATCATCTTCTATTTGCAAGATAAGATATATCTTATATGTACTCCATGTATATTATTTGATACAGTAGATTTCATTATATATACATGTATTATTAGTGCAGTTGATATATACTAATATCAACGCACAGACTGTTTATTTATTTCACTAGCTAACTAATGCTACTAATTAGGGCTGGGTTGAAATCTGATTTTCGATTTTAATAATTTCTCATTGTTACAGTTATCTCAGTGTAAATCCTAAGAATTGCTAGATGCTGTTTTCACTTGATGCATGAACAAAAGTTAATACTACATTATAAATCACAGTCAGTTTTATTACTTGTGTTATGAAACAAAGTGTCAGATATCAGATTCTGCCAATTGTTTCACTAAAGTTAAACAGTTACAGTTCCTCTTCAGGAACTCGAGCCGTGTTGAAAACGCTTTTGGGAACGTGTTTAGCATGAGCGACTCTTATATCATATCATATCTAATCTGTCTTATAGAAGAGCGTGACGTCACAGGCGGGGTGATGTAAGCGACCAGGAAGCTAAGGCACGAGCTGCACAGCTGGCGTCAGCTTTGCGTACTTCAGCAAGTGCTCTGTGTGTGCATGTCATTCTGTCTTGTCAGTCTTATTTATTGTTGTTTGTCACTATTAGCTCCTCAAAGAGTAAGCAATAGTCAAAGAGCAAAGCTAAGACGAGACATCTGAAAGGCGAATCAAGATCGCATTTCAGATTGTGTGTTCATCACGAGTGGGGATACATGGTCTGTGCGCCGTCTGTCTAGGATCGAGGCACGCTGTTTCGGCTCTTGAGGGAGCCGACTGCCTGCACTGGTACAAGCCGGTGTGGACGCTTAGATCCCGGAGGACTCTTCTCGAGAGGGAGTCTTCGCCAGCGTTCCTCGCGGTGTTGGTCCCGCTTTCGCCGAGGCAGAGCGGCGCCTGCACTCGCTGGTTTCGCAAGATCTGCAGGAGGGTATGGAGACAGGCGCATCCCTGTCTCCTACCTCACCCGCCAGATCTGCCCGATCTCCGGGTTTCGGAAGCCCGATTGTTGCAGTCCTTCCCCCCGAGTGACGGCCGTGACGCCCTGCCTTTCTTTCTCCGAGGATATTGAAACGGAGGGCGTCAATGAGCTCGCAGTTGCACAAACATAAGCTGCATAAACATCAGTTGCACAGACAACAGTTGTACAAGCATCAGTTTCACAAGCATATTATGCCTATCTTTATAACGAGCAGCATTAATGAGGAGCACAGCCCACGCAATCAGCTCTCCGGAAAAATAAGGGGGCTGACTGTGCTTCTCGCATATCTGGGGACGGGTTGAAGACGGCTCTGCCTATCTCCACCCGTGTTCCCTAGATCTAGAGTTCATTCTCGAGGTTTGGAAGCATGCGCAGCAGTTCCTTCCCCCTCTGTGAACTCGCAGCTGCAGCTACTTATCTCCGAGGAGATTAATATTGTTTGTGTGACTAAGCGGCTCGTGTGTTGCCGAGGCAACGCGTATATTACATAATTTTTAGTTTTGATGCTAATCTTACCAAAACCAGACCGTCTTTACTCGTCTGATTAAATTAAATTCAGTATCTATCTGACTATGAGAAGTTAGATATGAATTATATCAACAAGGCAGACCATGTTTACTCGTCTGATTGTTTGTTTGCATTAAATTCTGAGGAATATAATGACATTTATCTCACTCTGAGAAATTATATAAAGTCGTGGCCAAAAGTTTTGAGAATTACATAAATATTGGAAATTGGAAAAGTTGCTGCTTAAGTTTTTATAATAGCAATTTGCATATACTCCAGAATGTTATTAAGAGTGATCAGATGAATTGCATAGTCCTTCTTTGCCATGAAAATTAACTTAATCCCAAAAAAACCTTTCCACTGCATTTCATTGCTGCCATTAAAGGACCTGCTGAGATCATTTCAGTAATCATCTTGTTAACTCAGGTGAGAATGTTGATGAGCACAAGGCTGGAGATTATTATGTCAGGCTGATTGGGTTAGAATGGCAGACTTGACATGTTAAAAGGAGGGTGATGCTTGAAATCATTATTCTTCTATTGTCAATCATGGTGACCTGCAAAGAAACGCGTGCAGCCATCATTGCATTGCATAAAAATGGCTTCACAGGCAAGGATATTGTGGCTACTAAGATTGCACCTAAATCAACAATTTATAGGATCATCAAGAACTTCAAAGAAAGAGGTTAAATTCTTGTAAAGAAGGCTTCAGGGCGTCCAAGAAAGTCCAGCAAGCGCCAGGATCGTCTCCTAAAGAGGATTCAGCTGCGGGATCGGAGTGCCACCAGTGCAGAGCTTGCTCAGGAATGGCAGCAGGCAGGTGTGAGCGCATCTGCACGCACTGTGAGGCGAAGACTTTTGAAAGATGGCCTGGTGTCAAGAAGGGCAGCAAAGAAGCCACTTCTTTTTAAAAAAAAAACATCAGGGACAGATTGATCTTCTGCAGAAAGTATAGTGAATGGACTGCTGAGGACTGGGTCAAAGTCATATTCTCAGATGAAGCCCCTTTCCGATTGTTTGGGGCATCTGGAAAAAGGCTTGTCCGGAGAAGAAAAGGTGAGCGCTACAATCAGTCCTGTGTACTGCCAACAGTAAAGCATCCTAACACCATTCATGTGGGGGGTTGCTTCTCATCCAAGGGAGTGGGCTCACTCACAATTCTGCCCAAAAACACAGCCATGAATAAAGAATGGTACAAAACACCCTCCAACTGCAACTTCTACCAACAATCCAACAACAGTTTGGTGACGAACAATGCATTTTCCAGCACGATGGAGCACCGTGCCATAAGGCAAATGTGATAACTACGTGGCTCGGGGACCAGAATGTTGACATTTTGGGTCTATGGCCTGGAAACTCCCCAGATCTTAATCCCATTGAGAATTTGTGGTCAATCCTCAAGAGGCGGGTGGACAAACAAAAACCCACTAATTCTGACAAACTCCAAGAAGTGATTATGAAAGAATGGGTTGCTATCAGTCAGGATTTGGTCCAGAAGTTCATTGAGAGCATGCCCAGTCGAATTGCAGAGGTCCTGAAAAAGAAGGGCCAACACTGCAAATACTGAATTTTTGCATAAATGTCATGTAATTGTCGATAAAAGCCTTTGAAACGTATGACGTGCTTGTAATTATATTTCAGTACATCACAGAAACAACTGAAACAATTATCTAAAAGCAGTTTCGCAGCAAACTTTTTGAAAACTAATATTTATGTAATTCTCAAAACTTTTGGCCATGAATGTATACTAGAGGTGCTGCTGGGCGGGAGCAGCCCTCTCAGTCTATCGTCAGAGCATTGCAACGCATAGCAACGCTCTGAACCAGGGTTTTCCCAGCCTAAGGCGGATCTGAGGGCCGTACTTCAGGCTGGGAGGCTCTCGGCTAAGTAGTCCTGACACGTTTCGGTCACGACTGCAGAGGGCGGCCCCTACTGGGGTAGAGCGGTTGTACAACGCATTACATGGTGCCCGTCTCACCTCAGTGCCCTCTGGGGGCCGGTCTGCCAACCCTGCCAGAGTTCCAGGGCGCAGCGGCCTCCAGCGAGCAATGTCCTCAGTATTTTCCGCCCGCGTGTGTAGCGGAGCTGAGATGCTCGCCGCCCCTTCGGGGGCCTCTTACACCGGAGGTCAGTCTCGAGAGACTGATTCCCTTGATAGATTATTTAGCAGCATGGAAACTACTGCCAAATGTATCTCAATGGTTCATGCGCACAGTAGAAAAATGCTACCGTATTCAGTTCGGCCCTCCACCGCCAAGATTCAACAGGGTTACTCCGATGTTAGTTTGCCCCGAGCAGGCTCTGGTTATGGAACAAGGAGTGAAAACCCTATTAGGGGGAAGGCCATCGAGGTGGTACCTCCTCAAGACAGGGAGTCCAGGTTCTACAGCTGGTATTTCATAGTTCCAAAGAAGGATGGGGGGTTGCATCCGATCATAGATCTGCGGGTCTTAAATCGATCAGTTATGAAACTGAAGTTCAAAATGCTCACGATCACGCATGTTGCAGCTTAGATCAGGTCCGAGGACTGGTTTGTCACACTAGATCTCAAAGATGCATACTTCCACATATCCATCCTTCCACAACACAGGAAGTTCCTGAGGTTCGCTTTCAGGTGCGAAGCAGGGCATCCACATTCTCCACTATATCGACGATTGGTTGATTTTAGCTCAGTCAGAGAAGGTTGCGGCTCGGCATTGAAATGTCGTTCTGACCATGATGCAGGCACTATTGTCCCTTGCTCGTATCGAGTCAATCCTCATCTCAGTCAAGAGAGTCAAAGAAGGCCAGTTACTCACTGTCAAACAATTTCAGAGATTGTTGGGTCTGACGGCAGCTGCATCCAATATGATACCTTTGTCCTGCTGCACATGAGACCCCTACAGTGGTGGCTCAGGACCAAGGGATTTTCCCCAAGGGGCAATCCACTTCGAACTATCAAGGTCGCAGTGCGCTGCCTCCGTGCCTTGGAAATGTGGAAGAAACCTTGGTTCTTTAATCAGGGCCCGGTGCTGGGAGCTCCTTGTCGCTGTGTAATACTAGCGATGGATGCATCCCTCACTGGTTGGGGTGCAGTCATGAGCAGCCACCCTGCCCTTGGTCTGTGGAGTGGTCGCCATCTGACATGGCATATCAATTGTCTAGAGATGCTAGCAGTTTATCGTGCACTGAAGCACTTCCTCCCAGACCTAAGGGGTCATCATGTGTTGGTGCACACCAACAACACATCAGTGGTCTCTTATATCAACCACCAGGGAGGTCTGCATTCGCACCCCTTGTAGCAGTATATTTTCCTGGGAAACTAAATATGGGAGCAGACATACTGTCGAGGCAGGGGCAGAGGCCCAGGGAATGGAAGCCTCACTCCGAGGTGGTGAAGCAGATATGGAGAGGTTTTTGGCAGAGCTCAAGTAGACCTTTTTGCGACTCAAGACATCACAATGTCCCCTTTGGTTCTCTAGTTCATCCAGCTCCTCTGGGACTGGATGCTATGGTAGAGACCTGGCCGAGGCTTCATCTGTACGCCTTTCCCCCATTGTTCTGCTCCCGGGAGTTCTGGCGAGAGTACACCGGGACGGGGTCCGTCCGTTATTAGAAGCCTCATTTTGGCTGGGCCAAGTATGGTTCGCAGATCTGGTCTCGCTCCTCGTCAGCTCTCCATGGGAGACACCGATCAGGACAGACCTACTGTACTCTCACAGGCGCAGGGCACGATAATTCACCCTCGCCCGGAGTTGTGGAAGCTGTGGTTGTGGCCCCTGAGGGGGCAAAACTAATAGCATCCGGTCTCTCAACCGAGGTTGTTGAGACCATCCTCCAAGCCAGAGCTCCCTCAACGAGGAAACTGTATGCCCTGAGGTGGAAACTCTTCACCTCATGGTGCAGAGACCGCCAGCTAGACCCAGCAAACTGCCCAGTTGGTACAGTTCTGGAGTTTCTACAGGCCAGGCTCTCTGCAGGGTTGACCCACGCCACGCTGAAGGTTTACGTGGCGGCCATTGCGGCCTACCATGCCCTTCTCGATGGTCAGTCTTTGGGAAGACACCCCTTAGTTACACGTTTCCTCCGCGGTGCGCTGAGGCTGAGACCTCCAGTACGGTCCCGTATTCCCCCGTGGGACTTGGTTGTGGTGTTAGAGGCTCTGTGCAAATCTCCGTTTGAGCCTATTCAAGATATCTAAGACAGACATCTGACTCTTAAATACCGCCTTTCTGTTGGCCATTTATTTTTTTATTTATTTAACCTTTATTTTTCCAGGAAGGTCCCATTGAGATTAAAAGAAATCTCTTCTTCCAGGGAGTCCTGGCCAAGATGGCCGTATTAAAGTTTCACATAATTACAAAACACATAAAACAATTTCTAAACAAACAAGGTAAATACAAGAACATTAATCAAATGTCACCACACACTTCATTCATTTTACATCGCAATATATTTTTAAACACATTCAAAAAAAGGAATTCTTTCTAGTTGAGCAATAATCTGAAATTCATTCCACAGCCAAGGAGCAGAGTAGGAGCTGATTTTTCATGTTCGGAGTGTATCCTAGGTACTTCTAATTTAATGCCAATCGATGATCTAGTGCTAAAGTTCTTTTTATACAGGCATAAAAGCCTAGTAATGTAATTTGGCAGCATACCCAGCAATGCCTTTACTGTAAATACTAATATATGTGATTTCCTTCTTTGATGTAAGGAGGTCCAGCCTACAAGGTTATATAACAAACAATGATGTGTACGTGAACAAGCATTTGTTATAAAACGCAACGCAGCATGATAAATGCAATCTAATCTTTTTAATAAATATAAAGAAGCATGCATATAAATAACATCACCATAATCTAAAATGGGTAAAAAAGTACTATGAATAATTTTCTTTCTAGCTCCAAAGGAAAAACATTTTTTTTGCCGAAAGAAAAAGCCCAATCTTGGTTTTAATCTTTTTACTAAGTAATCAATATGAACATCAAATGCCAACTTCTCGTCTATCCATATTCCCAGATATTTGTATGTTGTTACTCTCTCTACATGCACGTCATCAACAGTAAGAATAGACAGGGCAGTGATCATGGAACGATTACGTGAAAAAACAATGTACTTAGTTTTATTCCCATTTAAAATTAATTTTAATTGGAGTAAATTACGCTGAAAAGTATTAAAAGAATCCTGTAAAATTTCAATAGCTTGTGAAAGAGAGGCTGCAGCTGAATAAATTATTGTATCGTCAGCATAAAAATGTAACTTTGCGGATTTTATTACCTGCCCTAATTCATTTATAAAAATAGAAAAAAGAAGTGGTGCCAGTAAAGAACCTTGCGGGACACCCTTCTCAACTGTTAATAAGGATGAAACATAATTATCTATAGCAACACATTGCGTTCGATCAAATAAATAATTTTGAAACCAACTCAAGGCCGAGTTACAGAGGCCTATACTTTTAAGACTCTGTAACAGTAAGCCATGATCCACTAAGTCAAACGCTTTTGTCAAATCAACAAACAAGGCCGCACAATGCTGTCTCTCTTCGAGAGCGAGGATTAAATCATTTGTAACAAGTGTAGTAGCTGTTATCTTACTATGGCCCGCTCTAAATCCTGACTGAAATGCGTTTAAAATATTTCGACTAGCAAGGTATTCTTTCATTTGATCATTTACTATAGATTCAAAAACTTTTCCTAAAACCGGTAATTTAGAAATAGGGCGATAATTATTCAAATCAGAAGGATCTCCTCCTTTTAATAATGGCATAAGCATAGCTGATTTCCAAGATGTTGGAATTACATTAGTGGATAGACTTAAATTAAAAATTGATGCAATAGGTTCAGCAATAATATCCGCAGAAACTTTTAAAAAACTGGTTCAATTTTATCAAATCCACCTGATTTCTTACAGTCTAAATTTGAAAGTAACTTATTAACTTCGGTGGGCAATATAGGAGTAAAAGAAAATAAATCTGATTCATTATAATTTGTCTTCTCATCAATTTCCTGTTCATCAGTGATCAACGAATTATTGGTACCAGTTATCAAACTAGCTGAAACAAAATGATTATTAAAAATATTAACAATATCAGCCTTGTTTGTAATTAATCTCCGGTCCACTTTTAAAACTTTAGGAAAGTCAGTAATTTATTTGTTCCTACAAGAGATTTTGTTAATTTCCAAAATTTAGAAGGATCGTTCATGTTATTATTAATTAGATTAAGATAATATTGACTTTTAGAACTTTTTATCAATTTTGTGAACTTATTTCGTAGAAATCTATAATTGGACCAGTCCAAGTGAACTTATCAATTGTTCCAAACACAAGGAGTTACATATGTCCTTAAATGAATCCGATGACTGAGACAACCAGTCCCAGTTTAAATCTCCCATTAAAACCAAAGTTAGACCAACTGTGCAACATATCTGTAAGCAATGAAATTGCCTCACTTGAAACTGAAAGCAGGCGGTAACAACCGACCACCATCATGTCAGACCCATTAGGTAAAAAAAATGTAATAGCTAAAAGTTCAAAACATTTTAAAATACTAACTGACTCGGTACAAATACAATTCATTTTTACTTTAATATAAATTGCAACCCCTCCTCCTTTTTTATTACGATCTGCTCTAAAAATATTATAACCATTAATATGCACCATATCATCTGTAATTGATTTTTTCAGCCAAGTCTCTGTGAGAATTATGATATCAGCATCGGTTGAATCTGCCCAGATTCGAACTGCGTCCAATTTATTTACCAAACTTCTCACATTAAGATGGAAAAATCGTATACCATTACTTGATTTTAGTTCCTCTGGTGTTCGAAGCTGAGCCAACTCTGGGCCTGGGTTGGGATGAATGTTACCTGAAAGCAGTAGCAAAAGCACAAACCATTTTCTCTTCACCGCCACGCCACAGCTCGGACTGTTGCCGCTGCAAATAGATGTAGCATAATGGGTCAGTTTTCCATATCCTCTGACCAAAAGGCAAAACAACCTTTGTGGTGGATCACCAATCCAAACGGGCCATAAAGAGGAACATTCAAAGCCTCTCAGCGACACAGCCAAATCTTTGGTTCGTTCTCCAGCGGTCTCAGCACTTGATACCCACAGACACAGCCCAGGTGTGTGACTCTCGTGACCAACAGACGACATTTCATCCACACCAACCATTAACGGCTCCCAGATCCGCTCCGTAGTGGCTTCACTACGTGAAACCCATAGACATGGCGCAGGTGCAGGTGCACGTCCCTCTCGTTCAACAGCGAAAGGCCCGCCGCCAACCAATTGCCTTCTCCATATCATGGAGCAAAGTAGGCATATCGGTATAAAAGTTCACATTTTTCAAACATGGGATGTTTACCGTCTCCAATTAATTTATAGAAATAAAATTAAGTGGCATAAACACAACACTAGTAATTTTAGTAATCTTCAAAACGACTTCAAGTGGGATATGTTCCTAAGGTTCCCTCTGACACACCACAACCTGTAGTCCTGCAGGCCTACTGTCCTCCTCCCTTTTGGAGCTCGACCAAGAGAAGCTAAATTGTATGTGTCCAGTTCGAGCGATGGACTCATATGTCCACAGAGCTGCCCTGTGGAGAAGAATGGACCAATTGCTTGTATGCTACGGTCCCCCCAAGAGGGGTTTTCCTGCTTCTAAGCAGACTATTAGTCATTGGGTAGTTGAGACTATCAACGCCACCTATGAGTCCTCGGGTCGTCCCCCGCTGCCGGGAGCCTAGGCTCACTTTACACAGGGTATGGTGGCCTCCAAGGCCTTTCTAGCAGGTGTGTCCATGCTGGACATTTGCAATGCTGCGAGGTGGTACACGCCTTCTGCTTTTGCAAGATTCTAAGTCTTAGACATGCCAGTCACTCCAGGCGCTTCAGTCCTCTCGTCCTAAGCTGTGCTCTTCGGATACACACTAGGCAGGGGTTTGGTAGTCTGGGAGCGTTGGTACTTGTTCCACAAAGCGTTTTCGATGCAGCTCGAGTTCCTGAAGAGGAACGTCTCTAGGTTACGTATGTAGCCCTAGTTCTTAGAGGGAACGAGACGCTGCGTCTCGAGGCCATACCCCCGCTTGCTGGTACTCGAAGCTGACGCCAGCTGCACGGCTCGTGCCTTTATAACTTCCTGGTCGCTTATGTCACCCCGCCCGTGACGTCACGCTATTCTATAAGACAGATTAGATATGATATTCAGAGTCACTCAAGCTAAATGCATTCCCCAAAGCGTTTTCAACGCAGCGTCTCGTTCCCTCGAGGAACGTCTCGGTTACGTACGTAACCCTCGTTCCCTGATGGAGGGAACGGAGACGTTATGTCGAACAACATATGGGGTCTCACTTGGGAGGCCAATCATCTCTGAATTTAAGAGAAAACGCCAATGAAAATTGGCTAGTGGATTAACACACCTGAGCCACTCCCCGATCCACGGGTATAAATAGGGAGACAGGTGCATCCACTCATTAGGTTTTACGCTGAGGAGCCGAGAACGTGTCCCGGCAACAGCGAACGGTTCAAGGCTGTGGCATGGGGACATAACGTCTCCGTTCCCTCCATCAGGGAACGAGGGTTACATACGTAACCGAGACATTCCCTATCTGTCGGTCACTACGAGTTATGTCGAACGACATATGGGGTCCTATGGAAAACGCCACAACCTGAACATCGTCACAACCCTGTGGCGCTGCAATTGTCGACAAGCCCTGGCGTGCCACAAAAGCTACGCTTAAGGTCGTAACCTTCCCAAAGCCCCAGTGCAAATTCACTGACCTTGGTACCGAAGGGGCCAAAGGGTGAGTACATCGCTGCTGGAGAAGGCCACGCTGCTGTTCCGCCCACATAAGTTAATGGGATTTCAACCTTCAGAGAAAGATTGCTTCAAATCTTCCCTATTTGTTCTTTCAGCTTTGGCAAGACAATGGGGAAGCGAGCCTAGGAAAAGGTCGCTACGGAGACCACATCCTACCCGTAGGGAGGTGACATGTGGATATACCGATATGGACTGACCCAGGGGGCAGTACTACATATGGAAGGGGTCTCTGAGGCAGGTCCTACCTTGGAGTAGGGATGGAACGGCTGCCAGAAGAGACTGACAGAACGGGTCTGTCAAGGGAAGACACGGGTTTGCCAAGAGGGAAACCTTACCGTGGAAGAATACCCATATGGGATTACCCGCAGGGAACCAAGCCATATGAACACCTAGCCCAGTACAGGGGCTGATCAGAACTCCGGGCATGCCAACGCCAGTACTGGGCCTGGCGACAGACTGCTCCACCAAGTCTGACTGCCGAGGGTGCTGGAGGATGCTCGACCAGGGTACGCCAACCGGGGAACTCTACTGGGAGAAGAAAGGCGCTCACATCCCCGTGTTAGGGGGAATGGCGCAGCAAGCGTGACACCCAGCCAGCCCTTCCCGCCAATTACCTGTTACCCAACACACGGGAAGAAACTGGCTCCACACGGAGGTTGTAAAACCTCGCAAAGGTGTTAGGTGTCGCCCAGCCCGCAGCTCGACAGATGTCTGCCAGAAAGCATCAACCCCGGGTCGGTACCACCCTGGTGGATTGCTTTGAGCACCTTGGCTTGGTGTACCTGCAGGATAGCCATGGCATGCAGGGCAGAGGCAGCTTGGCCCGCTGCAGTGTAAGCCTTGGCAGCGAGCGCGGCCGACAGTTTACAGGCCTTGGACGGGAGACGCGGACGATTCCTCCAAGTGGCGGCGTTTTGTGGGCACAGGTGCACCGCAACCGCTCTCTCCACCTGGGGAACATCCACGTACCCCCTGGCTGCCCCGCCATGGAGGGTGGTGAGGATGGAAGAGGGAGACGAGCGGCTTCTGGCCGTGAAAGGGGCCGTCCACGACTTCGTCACCTCTTCATGCACCTCCGGGAAGAAAGGCACCGGAGCAGAACGAGGTTGTGAGCCGCGTCCCGCGCCGAGAAACCAATCATCCAGCCGCAAGGGCTCGGGACTGGGCGGTGTAGTCACCTCCAGCCCGATACTCACGGCTGCCCGGGCAAGCATGGCCGACAGCTCCAAGTCAGATTCGGCAGCAGCGACAACACCCGAGGGGGGCAGCCCGCCGAATCCTCATCCTCAGAGGTCGATAACCCATCCCCCGATGCAGCGATCGACATCTGATCTTCAGGCGGCGCACCGAAAGACACGCTGAGACCGCCGTGAGACGGCCCAGCAGAATCAATCGGCAGCTGCACGGGACAGGCGCTGCGGGAGGAGTGAGAGGTCCGTGGGGAGTGGCCCGGCGGAGAAGCTCTCACTGTAACCCTCAGATCTCCCAGAGCGCCAGCCGGCGGTCCTCTGCTCGAGCCAGAGAAACCGGGACGGGTGGCGACAGAGGGGTCTGCTGCACTCCCCTTGAGGAGTGAGAGACGCGATCGCAGCGCTGCCATGTTCATACGCCCACAGTAGACGCATGATTCATCCACGAGTGCAGCCTCAGCGTGTTGGACACCCAGACACTGCAGACAACGCTCGTGACCGTCCACCGAAGACAGGAAACGACAGCATCCAGAAGGACACGGACGAAACGGCATCTTGAAAAAGACGCGAATCGCCTGTGATTTGCTCTTTTAGAAAACTGTCTCTTTTAGCCGAAGCGCCCAGGGGAATCGCCGTCACAGGGACACCGCTGTACCGCGCCGTCACACCGACCAGGAACAGCTTCTTTAAAACAAAGATGAATGGCTTTGTAGTGACTGCTCTCATCGACTACTCGGCTCCGAAGCAAAAATCTAATGAGTGGATGCACCTGTTGCCCTATTTATACCCGTGGCTCGGGGAGTGGCTCAGGTGTGTTAATCCACTAGCCAATTTTCATTGGCGTTTTCTCTTAAATTCAAAGATGACTGCCTCCCAAGTGAGACCCCATATGTTGTTCGACATCACTCGTAGTGACCGACAGATAGGGAACTAGGGTTACATATGTAACCTAGAGACATTTTGCTGTTTAATGCAAGGTGAAAAATGATTTTAGCGCCTCAGTACAAGCAGCAGTGCAGAACTCATATGAACCGATCATCTCTTCCTCCTTACTTCTAGCTACCACAGCAAATAAACATGAACCATCATCAGAAGTGTTGAGAGAAACAGAATCACATCTCTTGTAATTGCTCAGTCAGAGTTTGAAGATGTCAAACAATGTCCCTGAAAAGCCTTTTTGTGAGTATAAACTCTAAACTCTTTACTTAACTATACTTAATAAATAAAATAAAAAGGGTAATTCTGCTAAATATATGCAATTAGATGACATTCATTATATATATTTATTTTATTATTATTTTTTGTTTTACTTAACCTCTTCTTCAATATATAGTGTAGCGTAATGAAATAAAAAGAAATGACATCCACCATTTAAATGTTTGTATTTCAGCAAACTGGAGAAGAAACATAAAATCATAAGAAATGTATTTAAAAATATATCATATACAATTTATAAAACAGCTTTACATGCAATGGAGAAGGTTTTTTTTTTTCAAATCAATGTACTAATTGACAGGGTTTATTGTAAAGTTGCAGCATTAGTTGAGTGAGATTTAGCTTTATTTCTGAGTAAATCAATGACTAATGTTGTGTTTTTTGGGATCTTGTTGTTCTGCATGTTTAAAATGAAGACTAAAATCAACTGCAATTACATCCCAAGGGGCTCAAGTGATGCCCCAATGAAGACATACAGACAGTATTAAAGAACGTGGTAAGTGTATGTTAACCTGCTCTTTTTACATTAGAAATGTGTTATGGATATATTTACATTGATAGCAATGTTAATTCTCTTATTGACATCACAGTTTCGCTTTGCCCATGAGTGTGTAGTATGCAGCAAATTATCTAACTTTTGATCTGATAAAACTCTGTATCTCTTAGTAGGTAACTTCTAGGTCACTAGAAGTTAGTATGAAAACTTGAGTATTGGTAACTGTTTAACAAGTTCAATCAACTTTAACTTTAAGTTTTAAGTACATTGAATTCAAAACAATTTTCTTAACAAGCTTGTTCTCTAAAGTTCATCTGAGAAATAATATCACATTCGCAGCTGTTACAAATGGCAATGCAGAGTAAGTTTAAGTACAAATAATTACAAAGAAAGATTGATTCAAAGATTTAAAAAAAATATGACATTTTGAAGTAAAATACTGAAATAGTGGTTTCTTGTAAAATGAACTCAGTGTTCATATACCCTTTATTTCTTCATTTTTTTTTTTTTTAATATGCAGTGCAAGTGATATCAAGCCACTTGACCGTCCTGGAACCACACAAGTGCTCATGTTTTTTAAGATTGGCTGGGTCTAGTTCCAACAGGCTATACATTTAATTCTTATTTTATACTGACAGGCCAAAAAGGTAGCTGTCTGGATTTAAATGAGGAGAAAATAATTGCTATTTAAGGATTGACTCAGTACTTGAAGTGATTAATATGTTTCTGGCATGTTGTGTGTTTGACAACAATTATTTAAACCCTAACTGATGCATTGTGTAGCCTTGTATTTCAACAACCAGGTTGGAAGTCGTATCCATGTCTATATTCCAGGATAACAATGTCAAGATTCATCAGGCTCAAACTGTGAAAGATTGTCCTCCACAGAGTCCTGGCTTAATCCCTATTTAAAGTCATCAGAATGTGCTAAAGTTGACTTAACATAGCCTGCCAAAAAAGAGAGTTGCACACACTTTAATATTTCATTGGACCACCTATATCTGTCATAACATTGTGCTTGGTTGTGGCATTGTTTAAACAACATTACGCAACATCACAACATTTATTTGCATCAAGAGTTGCTTTTTTTTGGGGGCCTGGATGTTGTGTTTACAATGGAAGAGTCTAGCTAGTCTGTAAAGGTGACTCCAGCACATCCTCAAGACATTCAGTAAAGTTAAGCTCAGGACAGGTGATCAATTCATACATGAAAATGATTCCAGCATGAAAATCCATGCTGGAATAATGTGCACATTGGCACATCCTCCAACACGCTTGATTAAGAAATGGAAAGCTAGACACTGCCTCAGTTCGGGCTAAAATAATAATTGGCAAACATACTACAAGACGTAAACAAAAAAATCACTGCAATAATCATCCAATATATATATATATATATATATATATATATATATATATATATATATATATATATATATATATATATATATATATATATATATACAGCAAAATCCCCAGTGTTAATTTAACACTCTGAGTGTGGACACATATAAACACTGAAGCAGTGTTAAAAGTAACACTGAAGCAGAGTTAAAATTAATGAGATAATTAAGAAGTTAATTGAGTTATGATTGACCATTATTGAAGACACCTGATGTTAACAGGCAGAATCACCAACCGAGAAAATCACAATTTGTGTGTCACCATCATAGTGGTCAGTGTTTGCTTTAGTTGGGATCTTGGCTTGTAACTTTTTAATTTTCAAATTTGTGTGTCAAGCCAAGAACAAAAACCATTTGGTGGTGATAATTATGTTTTAATGTAATCATTGCTTGCCTTAAACGCTGAACTCATTTACAGTCTCTTCTCATCAATCATTATCAATTGTAACCACTTTGATTCCACAACGAAAGAGTCTGCTTTTTCTATACATTTTGTAGGCATCTCTTATGCTTTTTATTTTTGTCATTAAAGAGTTTTAGTTTTAGGCACACACAGATAACAAAAATCAGCGTATGAATCTCAACAACGGTGACAAACAGCATATTCAGATAAACAGATCTGCTCTGAACATCAAAAAACTAGATACTAAAAATTCACATAAAAGCAGCAAAAATAAAATATAGTTATAATAAAAAAGTAAAAAAAACAGTTCAGCTCATAATTTATTCATGCCGCAATGCATGATGGGAATCATGGATGAGTTTTTATTGGCTACAACATGCTTTTTTGATGGTCACCATTGTTGTGATGCTCACGCTGATTCTTGATGTCTGTGTGTCTAAACTAAAGAAAGCTTTCCTTATGTAGAACTAACTTTTAAAAACATTTCATATTATGGCAAAAATGCTGGATCACTTTTTTATCCACCTAATTTACGTACACAGTAAAGAAACCCGAACTCAGGCATTCAGGTCACCCCGTGACAATTAGTCCAAGCCACAATCTATACCATAAGATTGCTTTGGCTCTGGTCCGTCTGTATGTTATAACTGAAGGGTCAAGATCCCAACTAAAGCAAACACTGACCACTATAATGGTGACACACAAGTTGTGATTTTTTGATTTGTGATTCTCGGTTGGTGATTCTGCTTGTTAACATCAGGTGTCTTCAATAATGGTCAATCATAACTCAATTAACTTCTTAATTATCTCATTAACTTCAACTCTGCTTCAGTGTTACTTTTAACACTGCTTCAGTGTTTATATGTGTCCACACTCAGAGTGTTAAATTAACACTGGGGATTTTGCTGTGTGTATATATATATATTTATTTATTTATTTTTTTTTATTTTTATTTTTTTTGACCAGGCAGTGTACATTTGAATGATTCTACATATCCAAAATCTCAGAGTTTGTAAACATTGTAAACCTAATCGGCTCTGCCCCTAAGCCTGCCAAATGCCAGGCCAAGCGGCGTTCCTGAGACGGGCGACCCGGAGTTGGAGACGTCAGCTCATCAGGAGATGGTAGCAGAACCACTCCTTCCCCCGGAGGAGGGCCGGGGAAGAATCCTTTGTTCTCGTTTTCTTTTTTTTCCGCCACTGGCCTTGCGGCCGGTGGTACCCAAACCTTCACTAAAAGAGCTGTTTCCTCTACCTCCGGGTCCCAAGAGGCCACGAACAACAGTTGGCGACGTGCTTCCTCACCGCTCTCGTTCTCCTCTCTCCTTGCCATTTTCCATGCAAAGCCGGCTCAAGAACGCTTCGCCTCTTTGTTACTTGGAGTCAGACGATTGCCCGCACTCCGCCCCCGCTAAGGGACGCTATGCCTCCCATGCTGGGGTTGTCTGCTCCACCACGCTGCCCCACTGTGAGTACGCCTGTAGTCCCCTTGACCCCGCTGGTTCGGTTCCTGGGAGCCTGGCTAGAGCTCCCCAGGCCTTCCCGCTGGCTCATCCGGACGCTCAGGCTCGGCTACGCAATTCAGTTCGCCTGGCGTCCCCCAAGGTTTCAGGTTGTCCATGCGACGATGGTGGGCAAAGATGCCCCTGTCATGCGTGCGGAGGTCGCGACCCTGCTGGCACAGGCGCGATAGAGCCGGTCCCTCCAGCCGTCATGAAGTCCGGCTTTTACAGCTCTTACTTCATAGTACCCAAGGAGACAGGTGGGTTACGGCCAATCCTGGACTTGCGTGCCTTGAACCGAGCTCTGCACAGATGCTAATGCCCAAGCGCATTTTCGAATGCATCCGTCCGATGGATTGGTTTGCAGCGATAGACCTGAAGTACGCGTACTTTCATGTTTCCATTCTTCCTCGACACAGACCGTTTCTTCAGTCTGCTTTCGAGGGGCAGGCATATCAGTACAAGGTTCTCCCATTCGGGTTGGCCCTGTCTCCCCGCGTCTTTACGAAGGTCGCGGAGGGAGCCCTGGCTCCTCTCAGGGAACAAGGTGTCCGTATCCTCAACTACCTCAACGACTGGCTGATCCTAGCTCACTCTCGAGAGCTGTTGTGCGAGCACTGGGATCTGGTGCTCAGACACCTTGCCCTACTGGGTCTTCAGTTCAACTGGGAAAAAAGCAAGCTCTCCCCTGTGCAGAGGATCTCTTTTCTCGGTATGGAAATAGACTCGGTCGCCATGTTCACGCGACCGTAGCATACATCAACAGCCAGGGTGGTCTACACTCCCGCCGCATGTCGCAACTCGCTCGCCATCTCCTCTTGTGGAGGCACAAGCATCTGAGGTCGCTTCGTGCCATTCACATTCCGAGAAGGCTCAATCATGCAGCCGACGAGCTCTCACGGCAGCAGTCTCACCCCAGGGAATGGAGACTCCACCCCCAGTCGGTTCAGCTGATTTGGGAACAATTCGGAGACACTCAGGTAGACCTGTTTGCCTCTCCAGAAAATTCCCACTGCCAGTTGTTTTTGCCCCTGACCGAGGGCACTCTTGGCACGGACGCCCTGGCACACAGCTGGCCGCTGGGCCTGCGCAAGTATGCGTTTCCCCCAGTGAGCCTTCTTGCACAGACGTTGTGCAAGATCAGGAAGGACGAGGAGCAGGTCCTCATGGTTGTGCCTTTTTGGCCCGGCCGGACCTGGTTCCCCGAACTTGTACTCCTCGCGACAGCCCCTCCCTGGCCAATTCCTCTGAGGAACGACCTTCTTTCTCAGAGACGGGGCACCCTCTGGCACCCACGTCCCGATATGTGGAACCTACATGTGTGGGTCCTGGACGGGTCACGGAAGGTTTAGGTACCTTGCCACCACAGGTGGTAGCTACCATAACTTCAGCTAGAGCCATGTCCACTAGACACGCCTATGCTTTGAAGTGGAACCTCTTCGTCACTTGGTGTTCTTCACAGTGTGAGGACCCCTGGAAATGTCTGATTGGGTCAGTGTTTTGGAACAGGGGTTGGAACGAAGGCTGTTTCCTTCCACCCTCAAGGTCTATGTGGCCGCCATTTCGGCTCACCATGACCCTGTTGAAGGTAAGTCTCTGGGGAGGCACGATCTGATCATCAGGTTCCTGAGAGGAGCAAGGAGGCTCAATCCGCCTCGCCCTCAGCAAGTCCCCTCTTGGGACCTCGCAGTGGTTCTATCAGCACTGCAGAGGGCTCCCTTCGAACCCTTGCTCTCAGTTGAGCTAAATTTTTTATCATTGAAAACTGCGCTCCTGACGGCTTTGGCTTTGGTGAAGAGGGTCGGGGACCTGTAGGCATTTTCAGTTGACGAAGCGTGCCTGGAATTCGGGCCGGCTAACTCTCACGTTATCTTGAGACCCCGGCCTGGGTACGTGCCCAAAGTTCCCACCACTCCTTTTAGGGATCAGGTGGTGAACTTGCAAGCGCTGCCCCTGGAGGAGGCAGACCCAGCCCTGGCGCTGCTCTGTCCAGTACGTGCGCTCCGCACCTACTTGGACAGAACTCAATGCCTTAGGACCTCAGACCAGCTCTTTGTCTGTTACGGAGCCCAGCAGAAGGGAAAGGCTGTCTCCAAGCAGAGGTTGTCCCACTGGATAGTGGATGCTATTGTCCTGGCTTTTCAGGCTCAAGACCTGCCATGCCCCCTAGGGGTGAGAGCTCACTCAACTAGGAGTGTAGCTTCCTCCTGGGCGCTGGCGCATGGCGCCTCGCTTACAGACATCTGTAGAGCTGCGGGCTGGGTGACACCTAACACATTCGCGAGATTTTATAATCTCCGTGTAGTTTTTAAACTCAAACTGTTTGAAGCAGTGGGAGTGGAGTTAATTTCCATGGTAGGATTATGGTAAAACACTGTAAAAAAATTAAGAGTTGTAAATTAATGTCTGAGAGCTATAAATTATCAGTACCTTACTGGCACCCCTGCTTCCAGTAAATTACTGTAATTAACAAGTAGGTTTAAATATATGGAATACTTTGGATTTATTGATAAAATATATGCACTTTAAATACATTAGGTTTATTACCTAATAACAAATAAACATGTTTCTTATTCATTTTAAACAAATTGGATTTATTGGTAGTATTACATAAATCTTATGACTTATTTGTTTCATTTACATAAGGTTGGCAAATTTGCATCACATAAAGTGTATTAGTTTGTTTAGGTTAAAAATATGTAATCAAAATGGATGGAAATGTTATATGAAATTGAAATACCTAAATATTTTTTTTTTGAGTGAAGGCTTTGCAAAAAGATAGGTGACATCATGTCTGATAAAACATATCCATTTTTCCTTTTGACCAGTCCCCACAAAGATTTGTTAGGCCCCAAATGGAAACAGAATAAATCATAGTTAATTTAATAAAGCTTATTTTTTTGTTAAATAATAAAAAAAAAATGTTTACATTTTTTTGCACACCAAACACAAATGAAAAACACTCTAACAAACAACTGATCTAGCAGTTTTTAAAGCTCTTCTGTACGATAGGGTACTTTCCTATCTATACAAATACAATGTAATTGCAAACAACAATTACATGTTTTCCTCCAGCTGCTCCCTTTAGGGTGCGAGTGTGCTCATTATACTACGGTGTCAGACTTTAAGCGTAAAGGAGCAACCGTATGTAAAATGCTAGAAAAGAGATAGTCCATAGTTTCTGTTACGTCAGCAAGTTGTTCTGAGGTTTTGGATATGCTAAGGAATTGGGATAAATCAGGAAGATTACCTAAAAAAGGTTTTGTGTGTGTGTGTGTGTGTGTGTGTGTGTGTGTGGTAGAAGTGATGGTTCTACCATACTTGTAACAAGAAATAGAATTTAGTTTTAGCTATATGTAGTTTGCACAAAACTAAACATTGATCTGCAATATCATTGCTTGGCTGCATAATTTCAACACCTTCAACATCAATTCCATGTGACAGTATGAAATCTAGAATATGATTTTGACAATGAGTAGGTCCTAACATATGTTGTCTAACACCAATAGAGTTCAAGATGTCTGTGAATGCTGATCTCAGTGGATCTTTTTCATTATCAACATGGATATTAAAATCACCAAGAATTAAAACTTTATCTCCAGCCAGCACTAACTCGGATATAAAATCAGCAAATTCTTTAATAAAATCTGTATGGTGCCCTGGTGGCCTGCATACAGTAGCCAGTACAAACATCACAGGGGATTTATTATTAACACTTGTTTCTCTGGATAATGTTATATGAAGCACCATTACTTCAACGAGAAATACTTGAAGCCCACCCTCTAAGAAATACTGAAAACATTGTTATAAACTGAAGCAACACCTCCCCCTTTACCTTCCTTTAATAGAAGAAATTTTGAAAATGGTTGATCTATATATAAAAGTATAATGAGAATTTTCAATTCTGGTTGAACAATCACTGTACGTAGCTGTGCTCCTTTTTAAGTTGTATTTTACAGGTCAATGTTCTTGGACTTCACTGTTGATATAGCATCATGTAAAATCAAAATATGTAGATCCATACCTTGATTTTTTTGCTCTTGTGCACAGCAATTTGACTATCAAGTTTGGAATTATTAAAAGAAGATAATTACATCATTATACAGCATCAGTGTGGGCGGTAGATGGGTTGGTCAGTCTGATCCAGACACTGTATAAATGAAAGGACAGTAAGCAGAGCAGAACAAGCTCCTAACAGGAGGAGATGTACTCATGGTCTATGAGACAGAGGATTATGAGACTCAATACTGCTTTCCCTCCGTCAACTCATCATGTATCAAGGGAAAGCGCTCAAGTTATGAATACAATATCATGTATGTGTTTTTTTCATTGCTGTCAGCATGGACTGTGTTTCTGAACCTGCTGGTGATCATCTCCATCTCTCACTTCAAGAAGCTTCACACTCCAACCAACCTGATCATTGTCTCTCTGGCTGTGGCCGATATGCTTGTAGGCCTTATTGTCATGCCTGTTGATGCCATCAAGCTAATTGAGACATGTTGGTACTTTGGATACACTTTCTGTGACGTGTTTATTATAATCATGGGACTGCTCATCTCAACATCTATTTGTAATTTAGTTTTAATTGCTGTCGATCGTTATGTGGCTGTGTGTCATCCTTTACTCTACCCAAAGAAAATAACAGTGACTAAAACTTTAATAAGCATCTGTTTCTGCTGGTTGTTCTCCTCAACCTACAATATTGGCTATTTAGTTAGTGGCAGATATTTTGAAGCTTCCCAAAGATCAGATGTGTGCTATGGAAAATGCTATTTAGTAATAAGTTTTTCTTGGAAATTCACTGACCTTTTTTTTTCCTTCTTGTTACCTTGTACCTTGATTATAACTTTATATTTGAGGATTTTCTATGTTGCACATCAGCAAGTGAAAGTTATAAACACCCTAATGAAGAGTGGCAAATGTGTAACAGAAGGATCAGTGAGGAGGAAATCTGATAGCAAAGCTGCACTGACATTAGGAATCATTGTGACAGTTTATCTGCTTTGCTATATTCCCTATACACTGTCTGCAACAAGTACTACAGTAATATCTCCTGCCACAGTAACATTTCTATTATGGACTTTGTATGTTAACTCCAGTCTGAATCCTCTTATTTATGCTTTATTCTACCGCTGGTTTAAAATATCAGTAAAACACATCTTAACGTTTAAAATACTCAAGCCAGCATCCTCTCTTGTGGACATTTTTAAAGATTATTAATTATTTTTTGTGGAGGATAAAGCATAATTTCCAATGTTAACATACAGTTCTAAAGTCTTAGTTTGAGTTTTAAATTTAAAATGGAGACATTCATTAAAAGAAGAAATAAAACAAGTATTTACCATGATAACTCTTGTGTTTCATTTTATGTTCTTGTCATGGCCTTTTTTATTATTATTTGGCTGAGATGATTTTTAACATTGCAACAAGTTAAAAAAAAAATATTTATAATATATATATATATATATATATATATATCATCAAAAAGATATTTTGATTTGTTAATCCCACTCCTACCTCTAAATTTAACTGTAACAATTTCTTAAAAATATGTACAGGTTTATAGAAAAACAGACAAGTGTAATAACAAATTGGTCAGAAACAGTAGCAAAAGTAGTCCAAATGATGATGTTTTGCTGGCACAGTTTTCACTCAAATCATAATATTTTATAGTAAATGAATGTACTCAATGAGTATACACTGTTTACAAAAGTATTTTTATTTAATTTTATTAAGTGTTTATTTAATGCATATCGGCAAATAAACCAAATATTTTACAGAAATTATGTAAGATTAAACAAATGGTTTAAACTGCAATGGTGGCTGGATGCTGCACCGGTGGCAGGAGGTATGGGGGAGATATCCTCTGTCTCCCAGCATTCAGCTATCACCAAAGCCATGCACCCTCTTCAGCCACCTGGCAAACAGGCCATCACCCACCACCTCCATAAATTTCAAACAGCATAATAATGCTGTTTAGCTAACAACTGGATTTAAACCATTGTTTCTTCTTATTGCCCTCTGAAGATGTGAAGGCTGATGTAAGAGGACCAGGCAGGAGGGGGTCTGATGTTGAAGGGCCAGACTGGTGAGGGCCTGATGTTGGAGGGCCAGACTGGAGGGGATCTGATGTTGAAGGACCAGATTTGAGAGGGCCTGATGTTGGAGGGCCAGACTGGAGGGGATCTGATGTTGGAGGCCCAGGGTGAAAAGGCCTGATGTTGAAGGGCCAGGCAGGAGGGGGCCTGATGTTGGAGGCCTGAATTTGAAGGCAAAGGCCTGGTTGACGCACATGTATCTATACCTCCAATGATCCTTCCAATGCAACAGGCCCCAGGATAGCCAAAACTTTCTCTTCCTCTGTAGGGAGAGGGGGAACTGAATTGGTGCCCCATCAGTCTTGTTTGCTTCCCTCTTACGTGTCTTAGCTCTCCGATTTGTCACACTTGCAAAGTCCCTCCACTTATTCCTGACTTCTTCTGGGATTTGTTCGTACCCATAGCCAGCATCATTTATTTTTTGAGTGATTTCTGCCCAGATTTTATATTTGTCTGCATTTGTAATGCTATTTGAAAATAGCTGGACTTTATTATTTTCCTACTCCTCCAAAGGAACTGCAGTTTCATGCTTTGAAAATTGGGGTTTTCGTGTAATTTTCATTAACACATGGCAGGAGATGGCAAGGAGACTTAAATAGGAAAAATTTAGCAAAATAAGCAACATGTGTCCACAACACTACATCACATTTTTTCAAAACCCATCTTTTTTTTCAATTGTTTAAGTAGCCTATCAATATTAAATAAGAAATAGTATTTATATGAAATTATGAAATTATTGACATTGGGATCAGAAAAGGGCACATTTTTACATTGTATATAATGTATTGCAGAACAAATGAATGATTCATTATTACTCGACTCTTACATAACGTCATTTCAAAAGCATAATTCAAGTCGAAGAAAAGAGAAAATAAAACCAAATTACTGTAGGTGGTGGTATGTGCTCATGGCTCCAGTCAGCCATTAGATCAAAGAAGAAGAAGAACGACAGCTCAAACCAACATAGTTTGAACCATGGAATCTGTGACATGTACCATGGTTTCGGGAAACATGTTGACCTGCCAAGGCTTTGCAAAAACATATGTGAAATCCTGTCTGATAAAACATATCCATTTTCCCTTTTGACCATTAGGTAAAAATATACTCCAAAGAAAGAAAATCACATTACTTTATGCCACTCTGACACTATTGTTTATTAGAGATCCTATTGTTTATTAGAGATCCATTTATTTTACAAGTCTCCCCTTTTTACTTTTTTTATGATTTTTGCTGTTATTTTCACTAAATATGAATCCCCAAACAATTCAAACTGTAACAATGGCCCTTAAGACGTTTAATTCAGGATAAGTAAAAAAAATTAAGCTAACAATGTACAGGACTGAGCTAGTTGCATACAAAGCTGTATCTACAGCCCTCACATTCTTACTGTCCTCAATTAAAGTTTGGATGCATGTCTCTAATACTGAAACCTTCTCTGTCAGCCTAACTATTTCCCTGCAACCATATATCACATGACAGAGAGAGCTAAACTATACATGTGGCAAGCAGAGCAAACAACAATAGCAGGAGAAAAAGCCATTACTCACCGTAACTGAAGAATGATTCTGACTTACCACTGCTTGATGCACTCGTGAAAAATGTCACAAGAGAGAAAAAACGAAACGGTAATAGATGCGAATAGAAATGCAAATGGGAATGTGAATGACAAGCTAACCAGCTAACGATTGATAAAGCACTGTACGTATGCTGCCCTCGTGATTTAAAATTTAAATCTTCAGCGACGCTTAAAGCGGAAGCGTATATACTTACTTACCGGCAACCCGCCAAAATAAAAGCCTGCTCATTTTAAATTTGAAAATTATGAAAATTCTAATAAAAATAGTAGTAAATATTAACATTTTGTTTTTTTAGTTTACTAAAAAATAAATGTATTTATATTTAGTACCTTTTAATTTCAAATAGTATTATCACACATTATTATTTGGTTTATTATCTTATCAAATTAATGGAAATATAATAAAAATAATATGTATAAATATAGAAAATAATATTATCACTATTATAATTTATTTTTTATTTTTATTTTTTATATAGTTATATTTAATGGGTCACGCTATATACAGTGTGTGGACCAAACCAAATCTCTCTATATATAAAAAAAATAATAATAATGTAAAAGCAAAATATTTAGATCGATACCTTGATTTTTGGCTCTTGTGTACAGCATTTTGACTATCAAGTTTGGAATTATTAAAAGAAGATAATTACATTATTATGCAGCATCAGAATGGGCGGTAGATGGGTTGGTCAGTCTGATCCAGACACTGTATAAATGAAAGGACACTAAGGAGAGCAGAACAAGCTCCTAACAGGAGGAGATGGTCTATGAGACAGAGGATCACGTGAGTCCAAACTGCTTTCCTGGCATCAATTCATCATGTATCAAGGAAAAGCGCTCAAGTTATGAATACAATATCATGTATGTATTTTTTTCATTGCTGTCAGCATGGACTGTGTTTATGAACCTGCTGGTGATCATCTCCATCTCTCACTTCAAGAAGCTTCACACTCCAACCAACCTGATCATTCTCTCTCTGGCTGTGACTGATATGCTTGTAGGTCTTATTGTCATGCCTGTGGATGCCATCAAGTTAATTGAGACATGTTGGTACTTTGGAGACACTTTCTGTGAAGTGTTTATTATAATCATGGCACTGCTCATCTCAACATCTATTTGTAATTTAGTTTTTATTGCTGTTGATCGTTATGTGGCTGTGTGTCACCCTTTACTGTACCCAAAGAAAATGACAGTGACTAAAACCTTAATAAGCATCTTTCTCTGCTGGTTTTTCTCCTCAACCTACAGTATTGGCTATTTAGTTGGTGGCAGATATTTTGAAACTTCCCTAAGATCAGATGTGTGCTATGGAAAATGCTATTTAGTAATAAGTTTTTCTTGGAAATTCACTGACCTTTTTTTTTCCTTCTTGATACCTTGTACCTTGATTATAACTTTATATTTGAGGATTTTCTATGTTGCACATCAGCAAGTGAAAGTTATAAACACTCTAATGAAGAGTGGTAAATGTGTAACAGAAGGATCAGTGAGGAGGAAATCTGAGAGCAAAGCTGCGCTGACATTAGGAATCATTGTGACAGTTTATCTGCTTTGCTATATTCCTTATACACTGTCTGCAACAAGTACTACAGTAATCTCTCCTGCCACAGTGACATTTCTGTTATGGACTTTGTATGTTAACTCCAGTCTGAATCCTCTTATTTATGCCTTATTCTACCGCTGGTTTAAAATAACAGTTATACACATCTTAACGTTTAAAATACTCGACCCAGCATCCTCTCTTGTGGACATTTTTAAAGATTATTAAGGTTTTTTTTTTTTTGGTGGATAAAGCATAATTTCCAATGTTAACATAAATTCTTAGTTTTTAGTTTTACATTTAAAGTGGAGACATTCATTAACAGAAGAAATAAACAAGTACTTACCATGATACTCTTGTGTTTTATTCTATGTTCTTGTCATTTTTTTATTTTTATTTTTCTTAGATGATTTTAACATTGCAACATGTTAATATGTGGATAGTTGTGTTTATGTGTTTAATGTTCATTCACCATGTGTGTTGTAAATATGCATCATATATTGGTCTGGACAGTCACAGACACACTTTTTGCAACCAGTGACCACTGAATATGTAGTGCAGATATTTTCTTTTACTGTGCCTACAGAGCAGAGTCATCAAGGTCCATGATAAAACCATTGAATAGTGTGTGGATTTGAATATTTGTTTAATGATGTTTATGAAGTAAAATTTTATTGAAAAAGGTTTTAACTGCTCTATTAACTGTCATTTACAATGATGTGTGCATGTAAGTTCAATTAGTTTATTTAAAGGTCAGTGTGGTGATTAATTTAGTTTTGCTTATCTGCATAAAGTTAAATTTGGGTATAATTGATTTTATTAAAGTTTATAGTCATTTACATTTTATATAACATTTATATTGTAACAATTATAAAATAAATGTTAAAATGTTAATAATAAATATAATATAAATAAAAATATATAGCACCAAAAATATATTTTGAGTTGTTAATCCCACTCCTACCTCTAAACGAAACTGTATCAATTTCTTAAAATTATGTACAGTTTTATAGACACGGATGATCCAGAAAAGCATACACATCATAGGGTTGATTGGCTGTGGGTTAGTGGCACCTTGATGGGGCCAAAAGGACAATTCAGAGTTTCACGATTAGGGGCAGGAGCTCAAAGCTGGAGCAGAATATTTGTGTGAATGAATGGCCAAACTACTTGGACCTCTGCTCGGGTACATCAAAACTTTAGGGGAAAAAAAACATGGCGGCAGGTGGGGCAGGTGTGGTCAGAGGTCTTAAGTCTGTTTGTTGGTTTCATACCATCTAAAGTTGATTTAGATCTAAAATATGCTGGCAACAGGCAAAAACCTTTTGATGAAAAAAAGTGTGTCAGCAGCATGGCTGTACTTTAT
The DNA here is from genome assembly GCF_963082965.1 of Carassius carassius. Lineage (NCBI taxonomy): Eukaryota > Metazoa > Chordata > Actinopteri > Cypriniformes > Cyprinidae > Carassius > Carassius carassius. The sequence goes on from NC_081803.1 coordinate 18,029,600, forward strand.
AAACAGACAAAAAAACTAGACAACTTCACGTCTACCATGAACTAATACACTTATCATAACAATCTGTTTGATATTGTCTGGAGACATACATCCATGCCCAGGACCACACCACGAGTATGGCCAATGTCAAGTATGCCCAATGTATGATGCACTGCAGTGTAGTCCTGTACATTCTAACCTTTCCCGTAAGTCGTCTTCGCTTCGCTAAGGCTAAACCAAAGGGTGGCCAAACATTAGAAGCATATGGTTGTAATGGCCTAAGCCTTCTGAGTGTTGTATCTGTATGTTGTGTGTATTTGTTTGTGATCTGATTAGTCCTTTTCTCTTCTGAGTGTTAGGCTCCGCCCCTGCACACCTGTGTCCTGTTGCTCTGATGGCTCAAACTAGAGTATAAGAGAAGTGTGAACAAGAATGAGATCATGCAGCTGTGAATTCCGTGCGCATCATGATGTCCAGCCAACCTTTCAAGAAAGCTGTGTTCTATTTTATGTTTATTTGGTTTGATCTATTTGTCAGTGTCTGTTAAGTATATTCTTTGACTTTGGTATAGTTTAAGTATTATTGTTACATGTGGAGAGCTGAGGTGAATGAGAGATGTGAGTTTGAGTAATCATTTATTAGTCCTATAATAAATGGTTAAATTGTTGTTGGCCTCATGTCTCCTTTTATGTTGTGGACCCCTTTCTCAACGAGCATCTTATAACAGGGGTTCGTAACACTGTCTAAAAGTGAGCAAAGACAGCATTTGTTAATGGATTCAAACCTGGACTATTTATGCTTATCTGAAACCTGGCTAAATCAAAATAGTCTGTTAGCAGCTCTGAATGTTCCTGGTTATAACTACAGGAAAGACAGGGGAGATCAAAGGACGGAGAAGTGATGGTTTATATAAGTACATTACAGTGTCTCAAAATCCTGTGGTCAAATTGTAATCTATTAGAATGTCTAGATCTCAATGTTATCACAAATAACATGATGGTCTATGAGATAACCTTTCATCACAAATGTCCTTGGTCCTTGTAATTTACAGACCTCCCTCTGCAGATAACAGCTTTTATGATATATCTGAAAAGATGTTAAAATAAATTAAATCTTGATAAAGAAATTATCATTATGGGGGATTTTAACTGGGAGGACAAACCCTCTAGAAAAAAGCTTAAACAAATCACAGATAGTTTGATCTAACACAAGTTGTCCACGGGCCAACAAAAATAACTCTTGCAAGACACAAATCTATCTACTTTTTACCAATAGGCCAGAAAGAATTGAAAATAATTTAAAGCATGTTATTAAAGCAGTGATATGGGAAACTGCTGTTACTCAGGCATGCAGTGCCCAAACTGCCACAAACTTCACATGTTTGATAAGAGTCCTTGCCTGAAGACATCTACATTCCCATATTTGGTTATAATCATAACGTCACCTGCTGGCAACAGGAAGTGACAAGTTTTACACTGTTATGGACTAGAGCTGAAGATCTTTGCCCAAACCCGACGGGCCCGTTCGGGCTTAATTTATATCATCTTACACGGGCTCGGGCCGGGCTCTGGCTTGCGCTCCGCTTTGCAAGGTAAACGAGCGGTCATGTGATGTGTTTAGATTAGCACGAGAAAGATGCGAAAATGGATGCTGAGTAGGTGTAACGGAGGCTTGCCTCTAGTAATTACGTTTTGGTTGCACCAGCAACTAAAGCAAAGTCTGAGGTGTGGAAAAATTTTGACCATGTTTATAATGAGTGAATTATGACGCACCATCAGTGAGCGCAGGAACACGCTGAAGACATCTACAGTGGATTCAATAATTTTCCTCCACAAAAACATGTAGGCCTAGCCTAATCTCTGTGAGTAAAGGTTTTTCAAACGATAACTAAATATTCATTGAGTCTTAAATGCATAATGTGGACAGAGTATATATGCTAATGTGGGCATTATTCTTTTATTAATTGTCAGCTGCTAGTGGCGAAGCAAATCCGGCGGAGCCTTTATCTTAATTTCGTTATTGCCAAATACCCATCTTAATTATTAGTATGGTTGAACTGGTTCATTAAAGGTTAGCAGCAAAGACACTGTTAATAAAATGGGAATAGATACATTTGTGTTATTTAATATATTTAGTTATAGCAGGTTTGCGTCATATTCTGAGTTTGCATTTCACAGTTTTGATTAATTTTGATGAATACTAAATCTGTGTTGTTTTTTGTTTTTTTGTGAGTGGGATGAATTAATGCACATTCACATTTAGTCTAGAACTACAGTAACATGTTCACACAGCGCACACAATGCCTCCATACTTCCGATTTCTCCCAATATGGGAACAGGAGGCTTGTCAGTCAAAAAATGGGAATACAAAGTAACTGGCGTTACTTTTTTGAAAAAGTAACTCAGATATTTGCTTGTAAATTAAAAAGTAATGCGTTACTTTACTAGTTACTTGAAAAAAGTAATCTGATTACGTAACTCACGCTACTTGTAATGCATTACCCCCAACACTGATGTTAAATCTAAATCTAAATGTTGAATCTAAATGTTTCGGTTGAAACTAAATATTTAGCTAATATGCAAATTCAAAATGCCGGAAGTGCCAAAATAAAAGCTCGATGAGGTCAGTGTGTGTTTATAGCATCGTGTTAAATAAGGAACGAATATAAATCATCCCATCCGAGGAAATTGACTCGTGGACATGGATTATCTTGATAATGACTACCTAAAATAATAAACACGTTTGGAGAAACTGTATTTGAAAAGTACGCTAGTCTATGTAGATATTAAAGTTAGGGAACAATGTCAGTGATGTGTACATTTAGTAGGAAAACATATTATCTGATCTACACTCCGGAACAGAAGAGGGCGGTATTGAGCCAATAAGCTGGATGCCAACCGTCGTTAAACTGGAAAGAAGACGAATATGACGGCTTGCTGTGAGTTACAATGGTGAGAATATATTTTTTTCACGAAATATTTATTTAAATTTAAGAGTACAAGTTATTTTCATACAGTGGTATTGATTTTGGAGTTAATAATCTATTAAATCTAAGGTGTAAAGTCGCTATCCTCCGGTTTCACAGGCAAGACTAATTGAGCCATGGCCTGATCCTAGCTTAATCTAAACCCTGTTTGTTACTTACATAATATAGCATATTTGTGATTGTGCTGTAAAAACACGTTTTATAATCAATAACTAACAGGGGAGCTCCATTAAGTACAACCATATATACATCTTGAAGACTTTTACTAAATGTCTATCATCTGACAGGATAGTCTTTGATAAGTATTGCAGGTGAGCACATTTAACAGACATGAAACAGGCATCTGAGTTCACTCATTGTTGTCAACACTGCTTTAGATGAGTGTAAGTCATGTAATCAAACAAATCTACATACAGTAACTAACGCAGGTTATCTATTTTATTTGTCCATTTGCAATATTGATAATTTTAGGAACATTTGTTTTGGATAAAAAGTGAGATACATCATTTACTAACTCAACATGCAGATGCAGTATATTACAGATAAATCACAGAAGAGACTGACTCTTGTCTGGATGTTACAGGAACAGATTATGTTTATCTGCTGTAGAGTGACTGATGAAGGAATGCTGCCATCAAAGGATTTGTGTAAGTACACTACAAAAATAAATGAAACATTTTAATTAGTGTAATTTCAAAGAGTTATAACAGCACTTTTCTTATTGTTGATTTCTGTGCATTTGCTGCAGATTTTTTGTGGTGGAGCAGGACCTGCAAGGAAAGGGGAAAAAAAGGAAATACCTGAAACAAAAGAATAAAGTAATGACTTTTTATATTGTGTGTGTGTATGTGTGTGTGCGTGTGTGCGTGTGTGTGTGTGTGTGTGTGTGTGTGTGTGTGTGTGTATGTATTTGTGTAGGTTATGAAAATGTCTGCAGACTGGTGTGTGCACTGAGGATGGAGAAGTCCACTGCAGCATCCGGAATTGGTCCAGAGATATGGATGAGATGCTCCATCACTCCAGCTCTTACTGTCTCATCAGGACCAGATGCTGCTGTGGTCTCTTCCTCATCGGTGGCCCGAGCAGCGAGAGCATCTAGAGAAAGACCAAAAGACACCGAGGATTTGATTTGACAGCAGTCAGATTGTTCTGCACGTGTTCTTCTGCTCTCGCTTCAAGGTTGTGTGGTTCAGAGAGCCGACATCATGGTCTTCCTCATCCTGTTGCTCAACGACATCCCCGTTGAGAAGAGTGAGACTGTGAAGCACAGCGCAGCAGCAGAATCAGAACAGCTGTGTTGAGATGATAGTAAGATGTGGGGTTCACCATCTGTAAATACATGATTGTTAGAACAGTAAGTTTGAATGAAGCTTTGTTTCATGTGTTGTTGACTTGTACATGTATGCATTTATTGTGATGCTAACATTTATACTTTCTTTTAATCATTTAAACATGTTTCTTGTTATCAGTAAATAAAATATAAATATTTTATCTATTCGTGTATTAATTGCTTGACTGAAAACTTATGCATTCACATCAACTGCATTAGTGTATATTCATGTATAGCTATGTCACGACAGAAAATACATTTAGCTTCTTTTACTAAAATGAAATTTTAAGGAAAAAAATGTATATAATTATTGGTTGGCATTTATCATTATTATTGCATGTAAGTATTGGGTTGGGCAAAGGATGTCGTTCATTATGGGGTAATCTTCATTTTTGAGTATAAAATCATCAGTCTTCTCCAAAGGTGAGATCTTCGAGCAGCTGTTCGACGTGTGCAGACATTGCAGAGTCGCTTAGAGAAACTGTACTGGACTGTTGAGTTAGTGATGTAAGTAAGTAAGTAAGTAAGTAAGCAAAGTTTATTTCTAAAGCGCTTTTCACAGATAAAATCACAAAGTGCTGTACACAAGAAAAGTAGAACAAAACAATAAAAATGTATATACATAAGTCAAATCAAAGTGACACTAGTGAAAAAACCCATCAATCAAAAGCTTTCTTAAATAAACAAGTCTTCAAATGATGCTGTGAAGTGGTAGTGCACCTGTACCTCTTTTTATTATTATTGCCAAACTTATAACATAAAAGATCAGGGTAAGACGGTTGTATTTAACAATAACAATCATAACGCCATAAAACAGTAAATAAAAATGTAACGTGTTCATATCATATAAGATCCTATACAAGAAAAAAAAATCACATAAAATAATTGAAAAAATATTATAGAGATAACGATTTGGGGTTTTCTAATTCTATATAAAAAAAAATCACATTAGTGGAGTTAAAAATATAAAAACTAGAGGAGCATTGAGCAGCATAGACGGTCATGTCTTCTCTTGGTTCATGTCAAATAAATTTTGATAAGTCGCATCAATGGATTGAAATGGATTATCACGATAATCCATGTCCAAGAGTCAATTTACTCGGATGAGATGATTTTTATTCGTTCCTTATTTAACACGATGCTATAAACACACACTGACCTCATCGAGCTTTTATTTTGGCACTTCCGGCATTTTGAATTTGCATATTAGCTAAATATTTAGTTTCACCCGAAACATTTAGATTCAACATTTAGATTTAGATTTTATGGAATGCCAGAGCTGCCAATTTTAAAAATAAATAAATACATAAATAAATATACAAATAAATGTAAATAAGAATAAATAAATACATAAATATATAAATAAATATACATAGAAAAGCAAAAAAACGAAAATAAATAATTATTTATACATTTATTTCCATATTTATGTATATATTTATTTTTTGCCATATTTATTTATTTATTCTTTTATTTATTTATACATTTATTCATTTCTACATTAATTTATTTATACATTTATTTATTTATACATTTATTTATTTATTCATTTATTTATTTATTCATTTATTTCTTCCTACATTTCTTCCTGCGTAGGGTAATGAGGAGGGCATGGTTTACCTCAGACATAGCAATCGAGCTCAGAGTAAGCGAAGGCAAAGGGTTGAGGCCACAGTGATGCCTATTGTGTGGCGAAATACAATTAGTATAGCTCACTGACGTTGATACGGTCTGTGACTGCGAGGTATATGGTCAAAATCCTAAATCTTACTGTGTGACATGGATAGGCTACTCTTTATTCCGGACATGGCCGTAGAACATCGTTTGGTCTGGATTTGTAAAATGTCCTGGGCTAACAAACATGAAACAGGGACTCTGCAGTGCTTAATTTGTAAATTGCGAGGTCCCGGAACAAAGCGAGGTAACGGATGCCGGATACATGTGATTACAGGAGGGAGAGGTGACGGAGCACTCGCGCAATCACATTGGTCAGCAGTTTAAGTGATTGACTGCATGCATCAGTTGCTTTTAGGGTCTGTATGTTCATGAATAACATGGAAATGCCATGCAGGCCTAAAAACGTTTTGAAAAAGTTGTGGAATTTTATTTTACAAATCTCTGTATAATAGAGTCCTAAATTTCGGTGGGGGACAGTGTATCTATGTCGCATGGTTTTAATAATTCTCGCGGCTTTCAAGTTTATAATGAGGAAAATTCCTGCATTTATTCAACAAAGCTTGTAGGTTTGAATAATAGAATTAGTCCACACAAAATGTAAGATTAAATAATTCATTCGAAACCAGTCTTCGAATCCATGAACTCTCTCGCGCGCTTCTCATCAGCGCATCTCGTCTGCACAGTGACCAGCAGCACGCGCCGACACAAGACTTCACTCGCATCTCGGGACAGCTGACAGAACTGTCACTTGACTAATCGGGTCATTGTTGCATTGTCACAAAAATGTATAATTTGCACACATTTTTCAGTATTTTAAGCCATATGGTACTCGCGCGCTCCGAAGGCTGTATTATGTGCCCTCACAGTCATATCCAAAGTTCATGCATATAAAGCCGCCTCGCGAGTAGCCTATTATATGAGTTATTTTTCGTAGTTTGTTAAGCTTAAGCAATCAAATACACACAATATGATGTCTGTTGTGGGTGTTGAAAAACAAAACAATTTAATGGCACACTCTATACTTAAACACATGGGGAAAAAAATAAAGAAAAGGGGAAAAAAATCAATAATTAAACAACACTGAGTCGTCAGTGTTGGTATTGTATCGGACACTTGCACTTAACATGAGGCTATATGAAATACAAGCTCAAATGGAGTAAACAGGTTTTTGCTGGCGAATGAGGAGATCGCATCTGAGGCAAGTGCATCGCATTATACGCTTTCATCAACTCTTACGGGTTATACAACCCGAATTCCGGAAAAGTTGGAATGTTTTTTAAATTTGAATAAAATGAAAACTAAAAGACTTTCAAATCACATGAGCCAATATTTTATTCACAATAGAACATAGATAACATAGCAAATGTTTAAACTGAGAAAGTTTACAATTTTATGCACAAAATGAGCTCATTTCAATTTTGATTTCTGCTTCAGGTCTCAAAATAGTTGGGACGGGGCATGTTTACCATGGTGTAGCATCTCCTTTTCTTTTCAAAACAGTTTGAAGACGTCTGGGCATTGAGGCTATGAGTTGCTGGAGTTTTGCTGTTGGAATTTGGTCCCATTCTTGCCTTATATAGATTTCCAGCTGCTGAAGAGTTCGTGGTCGCCTTTGACGTATTTTTCGTTTAATGATGCGCCAAAAGTTCTCTATAGGTGAAAGATCTGGACTGCAGGCAGGCCAGGTTAGCACCCTGACGCTTCTACGACGAAGCCATGCTGTTGTTATAGCTGCAGTATGTGGTTTTGCATTGTCCTGCTGAAATAAACAAGGCCTTCCCTGAAATAGACGTTGTTTGGTGGGAAGCATATGTTGCTCTAAAACCTTTATATACCTTTCAGCATTCACAGAGACTTCCAAAACATGCAAGCTGCCCATACCGTATGCACTTATGCACCCCCATACCATCAGAGATGCTGGCTTTTGAACTGAACGCTGATAACATGCTGGAAGGTCTCCCTCCTCTTTAGCCCGGAGGACACGGCGTCCGTGATTTCCAACAAGAATGTCACATTTGGACTCGTCTGACCATAAAACACTATTCCACTTTGAAATTGTCCATTTTAAATGAGCCTTGGCCCACAGGACACGACGGCGCTTCTGGACCATGTTCACATATGGCTTCCTTTTTGCATGATATAGCTTTAGTTGGCATCTGCTGATGGCACGGCGGATTGTGTTTACCGACAGTGGTTTCTGAAAGTATTCCTGGGCCCATTTAGTAATGTCATTGACACAATCATGCCGATGAGTGATGCAGTGTCGTCTGAGAGCCCGAAGACCACGGGCATCCAATAAAGGTCTCCGGCCTTGTCCCTTACGCACAGAGATTTCTCCAGTTTCTCTGAATCGTTTGATGATGTTATGCACTGTAGATGATGAGATTTGCAAAGCCTTTGCAATTTGACGTTGAGGAACATTGTTTTTAAAGTTTTCCACAATTTTTTTACGCAGTCTTTCACAGATTGGAGAGCCTCTGCCCATCTTTACTTCTGAGAGACTCTGCTTCTCTAAGACAAAGCTTTTATAGCTAATCATGTTATTAGACCTGATATCAATTAACTTAATTAATCACTAGATGTTCTCCCAGCTGAATCTTTTCAAAACTGCTTGTTTTTTTAGCCATTTGTTGCCCCCGTGCCAACTTTTTTGAGACCTGTAGCAGGCATTACATTTTAAATGAGCTAATTAAGTGGATAAAAGTGTAAAATTTCTCAGTTTAAACATTTGCTACGTTATCTATGTTCTATTGTGAATAAAATATTGGCTCATGTGATTTGAAATTCCTTTAGTTTTCATTTTATTAAAATTTAAAAAAGGTCCCAACTTTTCCGGAATTCGGGTTGTATAACATTTATTGTTGCTGCCATAGTTTGACCAAACTACCCGCCACAATCATTTCCTTTAAATAAACTCCATAATGGTTTGCCAGCTGATGATGATGATGATAACAATAGCCTAATAATAATAATAATAATAATAATAATAATAATAATAATAATAATAATAATAAAAAGAAATAATAATAATAATAATACAAATTAAAAAGTTATGTAGGCTACTAGCTATTTTTTAGTTATGTTTTTGGCAGTTTTTGGCCTACAGAAATTTTTACAAAATTTAACAATAAATAGCTTCGATATTTGATCACTATGGTTGGTTACAAAGACTTTACTATTCTGAAAATAATAACGAGATACAAACCTGTATTCAATCGACTTTTCTTAAATTCAAAACAAAATATTAATGCATTCGTAATTTCCATTTCTGAATAGTTGCTATATGGTCACGCAGGTTTGCGCATTAAACTCATGTCCCCGAAAAATAGTCTATCAACAATTATGTTGTTTCCCTGAACATGACCCCTCTCTGCCAACTTTTTTAACATTTGGTCATTTATTTATTATTATTATTATTATTATTATTATTATTATTTAAATAACGCATAGGCCTAAATAGAAATGATCAGAAACAAATCCAAAGCTGATCCGCTTCAACGCGTCGAGTTGTTTTTGATTCGGTGTATTTTAAGGAATCAAACGAGTGGCTTGAACGCACACATTAAGACAGTGTCTTTCTGCCACCTGGTGTCTGTTTTAGTTTCATATTAAACGTAGGTCTATCGCTTCATTGATTCCATCATGTCATATTTATGTCTTCAAAATGTAAAACACTTCATAATATTTCTATGCACGTGTAGGCTAATTGCTGTGTAAATGCATTAAGATCTCTTCTGTATTGATGGCTCTGATGAAGCTCTGGTTGGATTTTAGTGGTAGGCTAACTGCCCTACAGTCTTATCCTCTAACTGAATTTATCGATGTGGATTAACATGACATTTAATAAGGTTGCCCCTGGACATGAGTTATGGAGGTAGGCTAAAGATTACCACCGCTTAATAGAATAAAAAAAATGTTCAAAAGCATTGGTCAGTATGCTTGCGTCGACTTCACTGTAGCCTAAATCTGCCCTGCTTCCTTTCCGTGAGTTCTGACCGAAAAATGGAAAATATCAAGCGCTTCAGTCTCAGAGTCCCAGGGCTTAATTTGTGCCGCAACACGCCGGATCCGGAACCTCCGAAATCCGATCCGGCACCTCATTTTGGCGGATCCCCCTCCTCCAGGGACGGCGTTTCCATATGGCAGACAGAGAATAGCCAGATGTGCCGTGAAAAACTATCCAAAATTCATATCTCTATTATAATTGGTTATTATTATTTATTTTCTTTACTCAAACACTATGTCTGTAAAGGCTAATGTTTTTGTGTGTTTGAAGACTGGTTTTTCGCAAGCCAATATAGCCTACTTTTGTACGTTTTAAATGTCCTGTGCATAAGCGCTTAATCGTTTATATCATGAGATTTTGGCCAAGTGAATTAAACAACAAGAAAAACAAATCACCCATATAGCAACAATAAATGTTATATAACCTGTAAGAGTTGCTGAAAGAAAGCGTATAATGCGATGCACTTGCCTCAGATGCGATCTCCTCATTCGCCAGCAAAAACCTGTTTACTCCATTTGAGCTTGTTTTTCATATAGCCTCATGTTAAGTGCAAGTGTCCGATACAATACCAACACTGACGACACAGTGTTGTTTAATTATTGATTTTTTCCCCTTTTCTTTATTTTTTTCCCCATGTGTTTAAGTAGCCTATAGAGTGTGTCATTAAATTGTTTTATTTGTCAACACCCACAGCAGACATCATATTGTGTGTATTTGATTGCTTAAGCTCAACAAACTACGAAAAATAACTCATAGGCCTATAATAGGCTACTCACGAGGCGGCTTTATACGCGTGAACTTTGGATGTGACTGTGAGGGCACATAATATAGCCTTCGGAGCGCGCGAGTACCATATGGCTTAAAATACTGAAAAATGTGTGCAAATTATACATTTTTGTGACAATGCAACAATGACCCGATTAGTCAAGTTACTGTTCTGTCAGCTGTCCCGAGATGCGAGTGAAGTCTTGTGTCGGCGCGTGCTGCAGGTCACTGTGCAGACGAGATGCGCTGATGAGAAGCGCGCGAGAGAGTTCATGGATTCGAAGACTTGTTTCGAATGAATTATTTAATCTTACATTTTGCGTGGATTAATTTTATTATTCAAACCTACAAGCTATGTTGAATAAATGCAGGAATTTTCCTCATTATAAACTTGAAAGCTGCGAGAATTATTAAAACCATGCGGCATAGCTACACAGTCCCCCACCGAAATTTAGGACTCTATTATACAGAGATTTGTAAAATAAAATTCCACAACTTTTTCAAAACATTTTAGGCCTGGAAATTGTTGTTTTAAAATTGCATGGCATTTGCATGTTATTCATGAACATACAGACCCTAAAAGCAACTGATGCATGCAGTCAATCACTTAAACTGCTGACTAATGTGATTGCGCGAGTGCTCCGTCACCTCTCCCTCCTGTAATCACATGCATCCGGCATCCGTTACCCCGCTTTGTTCCGGGACCTCGCAATTTACAAATTAAGCACTGCAGAGTCCCTGTTTCATGTTTGTTAGCCCAGGACATTTTACAAATCCAGACCAAACGATGTTCTATGGCCATGTCCGGAAGAAAGAGTAGCCTATCCATGTCACACAGTAAGATTTAGGATTTTGACCATATACCTCGCAGTCACAGACCGTATAAACGTCAGTGAGCTATACTAATTGTATTTCGCCACACAATAGGCATCACTGTGGCCTCAACCCTTCGCCTTAGCTTACTCTGAGCTCGATTGCTATGTCTGAGGTAAACCACGCCCTCGTCATTACCCTACGCAGGAAGAAATGTAGGAAGAAATAAATGAAGAAATAAATAAATGTATAAATAAATGTAAAAATAAATAAATGTATAAATAAACGTAGAAATGAATAAATGTATAAATAAATAAAAGAATAAATAAATAAATATGGGAAAAATTAATATATACATAAATATGGAAATAAATGTATAAATAATTATTTATTTTCGTTTTTTTGCTTTTCTATGTATATTTATTTATATATTTATGTATTTATTTATTCTCATTTACATTTATTTGTATATTTATTTATTTATGTATTTATTTATTTTTAAAATTTGCAACTCTGGCATTCCATAAGATTTAACATTTAGATTTTACATTTAGATTTAGATTTAAGATTTAGATTTAGATTTAATATTTAGATTTAACATTTAGATTTAGATTTAACATTTAGATTTAACATTTAGATTTAGATTTAACATTTAGATTTAGATTTAACATTTAGATTTTAGATTTAGATTTAGATTTAACATTTAGATTTAGATTTAGATTTAACATTTAGATTTAGCATTTAGATTTAACATTTAACATTTAGGATTAACATTTAATATTTATATTTAACTATTTAAAATATCTATATTTAACTTTATTAAGCTTTACAAACGGCGCCCGATAGTCAAGCACAATCTACTACATATAGTCAATGTCATTTTAATGAAAAATAACAAATGAAAAAATATGTAATCATAATCTTTGACAAATATACTATTATAAATTAGGTTAATAATAATTGTATAAAATCTAGTTAAATATTTATTTACAAATAAATCACATTGAGTGATTAAGTCTTAAATATGGTAAAATGTTAAACATTGCTTTTTATATTGTTGTAAAATGCATTCATAAAAAAAAAAAAAAAAAAAAAAAAGTAAATACACTCATATATAAATATAAAATACATTTAGTTTAAATGTATAGCACAATAATAAAGGCAGCCACATATGATAGATAGGACAGAACAAAAAAAAGAGTTTTAATAATCTTGGTTGGTTGATTGGGCAGAAAAGTATTATAATACTGAAGGCGCCAATACAGAGTGGCACAGAGCGCTTATGTGCAGAATGATGCGCTTGAAACAACACAGAGTCACAGTGTGCAGGCTGCACAGTATGAGACGGCACATAGGATTTATAGCAAACTTCGCTTACGAATACATAAATACACAATACATAAAACATGTGCATATACACCTATAAATTACTCACATATAGATGCATACTATTGGATGTTCAAAAATACATACATGAAATACACCTGCACACATTTATATGAAATCAATACCAATACATATTATGTTAGCAATGAATGCATATACACTTGTGAATAACTTCCGTATACATATAAACTTGAGGCATGCATACACCTACAGACAATTGCGTATACTGTATTTATAAACTCGATCTATACATATACACCTACACACACTCGCACATACATATAAATTCGCTGCATACAGACACACCTGCACATACTCGCATATACAGTCATGCCCAAAAATATGGACACCTTTGGTAAATATGATAAAAGAAGCCTTTGAAAATTTATCTGCATTATTAATCCTTTAGATATTTTATTTTTAAAAAAATGTTTAAAAATCTAACCTTTCATTGGATAACATCAATTTAAAATGGGGGGAAATATCATTATGAAATAAATGTTTTTCTCTAATACACATTGGCCACAATCAAGGACACCCCTAGAGTAAAATAACACTGAAATATATGACGCCATGAAGTGAAGTACTGCACAGGGGAAAATGGCCGTTTGCAGCACGACAGGTGGTAGTGCAACCTGAAGTGCGTTACCCACTAGGTCTGACGTGACATCGAAAGTGACTGACTGAAATGGTACAGAAAGTTACTGTAACTCAGGCATGCAATGTCAAAGCTGCCCCAAACTTAACAAGTTTGATATCAGTCCTGGCCTGAACACATCTACATGTCCATATTCGGTTATACTCATAGCGCCACCTGATGGCAACAGTAGGTGATCTTTAACATTGTATTATACTTTTAGAAATATGTTAAAAAGTATCAGGAATTGTTAAATAAGCTAGCAACATGCTAGAAACATGGTAAAGTATGTTAACAACACTAAAGCATGCTATTAATTCAACGAAACAGGAAGTTACTATAACTCAGGTATGCAGTCTCTAATCTGCCCCGAACTTAGCATGTTTGATTAGAGTCCTGGCCTGAACACATCACAAGGCCAAGATATTGTCATAGCACCACCTAGCTAGCAACACTTACTAAGTGCTAAAGCATGCTATTAATGTCATCACACAGGAAGTTGTTGTAACCAGTGCTCGAATTGAGTCAAGTCTTATGGGGGGTCCCCAAGTTTATTTGGGCGGGGGGTTGGTTAGTCTCGCAATATACACTTTATACAAAATATACAATATATTTGATCATAATATGCATAAATATATACTATTTATTAAAAACGCTTGAATTCACATACATACATATATATATATATATATATATATATATATATATATATATATATATATATATATATATATATATATATATATATATCTTCTTTTAAATTACTTACTTGAGTATTATGGATTTAGAGGGTGACAAAGCAGCAGACTCAAAAGGGCAGCTACGGCAAATATACCAGGGCACTACATATAAGGCACTTGAACACCCGTAAAAGCAAGTGACTTCAAAATACATTGAAATGTCTCAAAAACAGTAGAAAATAATCAGATGGCTTCCAGACTCACTGGATGGTATCACTGTCAGATTCAACAGTGGCACAGGGATAATTATTTCATAATGTCTCTGAAAGCAGTGAAAAGAGAGCAGTCAGTCATTTTATTTTTCAGGATTTTTTGATGAATAGAAAGTTCAAAAGAACAGCATTTATTTGAAACAGAATCTTCTGTTACATTATACGTCTTTACTGTCACTTTTGATCAATTAAATGCAACCATACTGAATAAAAGTATTAATTTCTTTCCCAACATTTTTTTATAAATTCTAACCACAAGCTTTTGAACGGTAGTGTATAATGCTACAAAAGTTTATATTTCAGATAAACTTTCTATTCATCAAACTAAATTTTTTTTTAAATACTGTAAATAACGGTTTTCAACATTGATATTAATCATAAATGTTTGTTGAGCATCAAATCATCATATTAGAAGGATTTCTGAAGGATCATGTGATGAACACTTGGAGTAACGATGGTGAAAATTCAGCTTTGATCACAGAAATAAATTATATTTTATTGTATTATTATTTTACATTGTAATAATATTTCATAATATTACTGTTCTTACTGTATTTTGGATCAAATCAATGCAGGCTTAGTGAACAGAAGAGACTCTTGAACTTTTGAATAGTGTACATCCAACAGAATGATTCTAGCTTTATTTACCAATGTAGTATTTACCCTAAAAACAACTGGATGATTGATGTGACAATGTTTGTTCCAAAAGACTTGATTAAATGCATGAAACTTGTTTATTATAAATTGTGGCAAAACATGCTGTCAGCCTGTGCATTGGTTGGGATTTTTCAACTATTTCAGCACATACGATTTTTAAATAGTTACGTCCAGTAGGTGGCGATAAAGCACTGTCATAAGTGAGTGAGTCAGCAGACTATTCAACCATTTCAGTGAAAAAGGCTGCTTTATTCATAAACAAACAATACTATGGCAATCAAAATAAATCATTGCTATTTCAAGAGTGAATCCCGCATAAATGCGTATGTAATTCCCAAAACTTTGCCGTGTTTATACAGCCTTTGGTCCTAGCAGCATGAAAAACAAGTCATATACAAATAAATACAAATTCTGAATGGATATTAGAAAGCATAGAAAGCGCACAACGAGCGCTCCCTTTATAATTACTAAAAATCTGTTATCCATCTTCATCGAGATCTCTAGCACTAGCACTCCTGTAGAACCAGGACTGTTAATTATGAAAAAAAATAGTAACGTAAGCCTAAATGTTTCCAATATATGCTAGGAATATAAAAGCCCCGACATGGAGTGGATAACTGTTAGATATAAAGTAGAAAGATATATAGCGAGAGACAATTACCCCTCAAAAAAGTCAGTAAGAAGCTTTCTCTTCCCGACTGCGAGTGGAGGTTTATTTTTCTCCATATTTTAAAAGCTAAAATTAGCTTCACCGGAGCAGCGCCAAACAAACAGTCCTGTCGACGATGTCATGCGCGCGCACAGCGCTCTTTAGGCGGGCCGTTTACATTTTAAAGAGACATGACAACTAGCCTATAAACACACTTAAAATAAATTATTGTAAATAATCAATTCACGATATTTACTGTATCCTTTGCATGCATTTATTTTGATTTGTCATTATTATTTTTACTAAAATAAAAATATCCGAGGGACCCCCCTAATTCTATTTTTTACTTCTTATGGGGGGTCCCTAATACCTTATGGGGGGTCCCGGATCCCCCCAGCCCCCCCTCAATTCGAGCACTGGTTGTAACTCATGCATACAATGTCCAATCTGTCTCAAACTTCACATGTTTGATAAGAGTCCCTGCCTGAAGACATCTACATGATCATATTCGGTTATAGTCATAGCACCACATACTGGCAACAGGAAATGTCATGCTTTACACTAACTCAAACATACCATGTTCAATTTAAAATGAAATTTAAATTAAAATGTAAAAATTAAATTTATGCATTTAGCAGACACTTTTATCGAAAGCGACTTACATTGCATTCAGGCTATCAATTTTTACATACCATGTGTTCCCAGGGAATCAAACCCCCAACCTTGCGTTTGATAGTGCAACGCTCTACCAATTGAGCTACGGGAACACTAACATTTGCACCAAACTTCACAGATTTGACAAAAGTCCTGGTCTGAAGACATCTACATGCCAACGCTCAGTTACAGTCATAGCACCACCAGCTGGCAGCAGGAAGTTTTGCATATATAAATGACTTTGATATTTTCTTCCTATATTTATCACTTTAAATCAGGGGTGGCAAACCTTTCATTAGGTTTGGAGCTGAACTCTGCAGGGCTGCGGGTTAGTATTTGTATTATTCAGCAAGGATTTGTTAAATTGGTAGAAACAGTGATAGTAAAGATAGATATAGTTAGAAAGCGTCTCAGGTTACTTATGTAACCATGATTCTCTGAGTAGGGAACAAGACACTAAGTCCTCTAGGGGTCGCTATGGGGAATGCCTCATCATGACCCGTGTCTGAAGCATACATTGAAGACACCAACAACATGTTTGCCGCCGACAGCCTATGACGTCACTACCAGTGCGACTATAGTATAAATAGGCACCGGGAGAACCCGTCATTTGCTTGTTCATCTGAAGCTTACGTCCGAATCATGGCAAGAAACCTAGAAGACACAGTGACTATTTAATTAACCATGGTTCTGTAAGTAACCTGAGATGTTCCCTTTCAAGGTAACTTTGAACTGTATCCTCTAGAGGTCGCTATTGGGAACGGTATACCCATGCCACCATGCTGAGGGGTGTGCAGGCCAGAACCATGGCGAGCACTAAGTACCAACTCTACCATTCCCATGGGAGTTGAGGGAAGCAATGCTTAAAGTGTATTAATAAAGACACACTGACTGAGTGGAGCCCAAAGAACCAAGATCTAACCAACTAAAAGAAAAGGAATGAAGCTGAGTGCGTAACCCTTACCAAACAGGATTTCAGAAAGTGTGCAGAGTCTTGCGGCACGCTTATCACCTATGTGGGTTTTAGAAAGTGTGCAAAGTGTTCAACATGCACACTTACCACAATGTGGATTCAGAAAGTACACAGAGCTTAGCGTGTGAACTTAAAGCTACCCAAGCATCATAGAGGTGCTGAACCAAATCTATCTATAGTACTATCATACTGGCTGGTGAAGTATCGACAAGTAAAGGATCACAGCAAGTCGAGCACCCAGTTCTAAAATCCAGCTAAGGTCCTTAGAAAGGACAGAAACCCACAGGTCCCAGAAAAATACTGCAAATAAATATATATACCTAACCTCAGTCAGGTGGAGAGATGGTGGAATTAGGAAGGGGAAGATAAGGCAGATGTCAACCCCCTGAATGAAATTAGTAGATATTCAAGTATCACTCTAATCCAAAAGAAAGTGCTGAAGCATCGTTTAGGTCACATTTTTTATCTTGCTTACCTCTCTTTGACACGCGATTACTTCTACCCGCAGGCGGGGCAGGGGCACGAGTCATAACACTATACTTCTGTGCCCATTTCTGATCCTCAGATCGAGAAGGGCCATGACACCTGGGTTGTATGGGCTCAGACCTGGACCTTCGTTGAACGAAGGATTTGAAGGCCACTGAGCACGCATCCACCTCTCTGAACTTCTCAATCACTGTTTTGACAGAGGTATCGAAGTTTAAAAGGTGGGATGTATCCTAAAAGACTTACATTTTAAGATTGTCACGCATCCCCTCGATGTTGGCATATCTAGTATGCTGGAATCCATGGATGCAGATTAGAATGTAGAATTTTTATGTTTTATTTTAAACATTTTTTTCAAGCAAGAGTGCAGCATAAACAAAAGGAAATTACTGATAGGGAGACATTTCCCTGTCAGATCTTTTCAATGTTTTCAGCGAGATGCAACGAACAGCATACATTCAGCTCCCGCGAGAGAGTAAACACTTACCACAGAAATCAAGCATGAGCAAAACTGCTGCAACTAATGCATAGCTACTCCCGCCAAAGGTGAACACACTGATGCAAATGTTGTCTACAAACTCGGGTAAATGGTGAAATACTCACATCCCCTCAGTAGTCTCTCAAATGTATCACAATGAGCGCAGCAGAGCACATTCAAATCCCTCACGAGCTGAGCGATTGCGCTTGCTCTTCACTACACACACACACACACACCCACAGTATGCGATCCATGTGAACTGCAGGTATCAGAGCAAAGCCTCTGGCGAGAAACATGCATTCCTAAATGCTGTATGCTTCACACAAAACAGTCAATGAAGACGAAGAAGAGAATGACGTCTTCTCCCGGTACCTATTTATATTATAGTCGCACCGGTTGTGACATCATAGGCTGTCGCCGGCCAACATGTTGTTGGTGTTTTTCAATGTATGCTTCAGACAATGAAAAACACTAACAACAGGTTGGCCGGTGACATTATTAAATTAATTTGTCAAAAAAGAAGTACAGAGAAGTATCAGACCTTTAAAAGAGTTGAATACTCACAACAAACAATGGGGGCTCATCAACAGTGACAGTGATTTCAGTAACCCTAAAGAGTAGAGATGCACCATAGAAAAATGGCCAAAAATATATTACACTCCGGCGTTATACTAGGACAGTCTCTGGATCAGTTGTGTGAGCACAGGGACCTGGTGCTCCGGCACCTCAGCCAGTTTTGTTTTTCAGGTCAACTGGGAAAGAAGAAAACTCTCCAAGATGCAGAGGATCTCTTTTCTCGGTATGGAGTTTGATTCGATCAAACAGACAACACGCCTCAGAGAGGAACCTCTGCTTAAGACATCTGCTGATCTGCTTGAATTTATTCAAGGGCAGGACAGCGGATCCACTGAAACTATTTCAGAGGCTCCTGGGGCATATGACAGCTGCAGCAGGGTGGGAACGTGATTAGGGTCATGTTTTTCTTTTTGCAGCAATGCGATTGCTGCTAACCTTGACACAGTGGAATGGAAGTCAGTAGGGAAGCATGACATGGTCATCAGGTTCCTTGGGGGGCAAGTATGTTAAATCCTCAATGGCTCCCCTCCATATCCTCTTGGGACCTGTCTCTGGTGCTTAAAACACTACAGCAGGGCCCATTTAAACCTTTGCAGTCAGTTGAGCTAAAGTTTTTTTTCAATGAAATCTCTGCTCCTGCTTGCACTTGTCTTCATCAAGAGGGTAGTGGACCTGCATGCATTTTTGGTCATCGATTCATGCCTAGAGTTTGGGCTGGCTGACTCCTAGTTAATTCTGAGGCCCCAGCCCGGCTGTGTGCCCAAGGTTCCAACTACTCCCTTTAGGCATCAGGTGATAAGCCTGCAAGCGCTGCCCCTGGAGGAGGCCAGACCCAGCCCTAGCTTTGCTCTGTCCCGTCTGAGCCTTGAGATGCTACATAGACCAGACACAAAGTTTTAGGACCTCAGACTAGCTCTCTGTCTGTTACGTGGCCGGCAGAAGGGGAAGGCTGTCTAAAAGCAGTTTGTGGATGCCATCCCCCTGGCTTATCAGGCACAGTGTGTGCCCTGCTCGCTCAGGTTGCAAGCTTACTCTACTAGTGTTGCATCATCCTAGGCACTGGCTCGTGGCACCTCACTGACAGATATTATTAGACCAGCTATCTGGGCGACCCACAACACGTTTGCTAAAATCTTTCATGTGGAGCTGGTATTCTCCTGTGTTCTCACCTCAAATGGGTAGAGGCACTGAAAGGCCCCAGTTTAGTGTCAGCTTGCTAAAACCACTCCAGAGTGTCCATACTGTAGACCCTGTCGAGCTCCTCCATCCCGTTTGTGCCAGGCCCTCACTCAATGAATCCTTGAGAACTGATAGAGGGCTGGGTGGTTCCTATATGTTTAAAGTCTCCGGTATGGCCTCAGAGACATTTATATTCAGAAGGTCATAAAGGTAAGAAGATGTCCCATTAAAAGCTTTAAATACAAAAACTAAGATTAAATGTCAGTGTTTGTATTTATTAAATATTTGCCCACTCACAAATATTATATTATAGACACCATCTAATTCATCATTGAATGTTATGAATATTTATTTAGTAGGTGGGTTTAATTCCGTAAAATCCAACCTCACATTTAATGGGATGTCCTTGTTTTCTGTACATATAAATTAGAATCCAATCAGTGATAGAAAGTAAAAAGTCAAACTGACAACTGAAACATTGTACCACAGCTTTGAGGAACACTGTAAACAACAGAGGCAGGCTACAAATGAGGATATAATCAATTGTAAAAATATTTGACCAGACTATCATGGAGGACGACAGTCAAGAAATCCAATATTGCTTTCCAAACAACAATTGTCATGTTTCAGACAAATCAAACATGTAGTGGAGTATGTTATTTTAAAAATTTTCATTTTTTATTATCAGTGTTCACTGTGTTTCTGAACCTGCTGGTGATCATCTCCATCTCTCACTTTGACCAGCTCCACACTCCAACCAACCTGCTCATTCTCTCTCTGGCTGTGGCAGACCTAATCGTGGGACTGATTGTTATACCGATAATGGACATCACATTCATAGAATCATGCTGGTACTTTGGAGCGGCATTTTGTTCTCTTGTTTTATTCATTGCTTTTATGGTTGTTTCATATGGAAGTTCTAAGCGGCCATGCATTATAATTTTTTTCCCTTTTTGTTTTCTCGTTATAACCAGTGTTGGGAAGGTTACTTTGGAAATGTAATAGGTTACAGATTACAAGTTACCCTGTTTAAAATGTAATAGTAGTGTAACTTTTTCAATTACTTTATTAAAGTAATGTAACTAATTACTTTTGAGTACTTTTTGATTACTTTTCTAAATTTGTGAAAATTAAAGAATAATAAATAAAAGCATATACATCAACTTAAATACAGTTATCTAATAAGCATGTGTCGTATTCTGTGTAATAAACTCCTGAAACATTGGTGTTTTTTTTAAACTGCTGTCTCTGTATATGATGATAGTTTTCTCAAAATAAGTAAAATGCACATGAAGTGACACAGAGCAGTTCTAGAAATTATGTTTATGTGCTCGTGTACTCCTATATTGAGGCAGCAGAGGTTGAAAACACTGCGAGCTTCAGTAGGCCTATGTGTAGTAAATGAAACCATGTCTTTGCCATTAATTTACAGGAGGGGCGGACTGGGAAAAAAATTCAGACAGGAAAATTCAAACTCATACAAACAAATTAATGGACAAAACTATTTTTTGTATGGACCTGACATAAAAAAGGTTTAAATCTTTAATTTGGGGACATGCAAAATAATTAAAAGTTCTCTCCTGAACTGCACCTTCACTTCTATTTTTCTCTTCAGTCTTTTTATTTTGCCCTGTTATCCATCTCTCTCATGACTTTAATACTCAAGATTGAACAAAACTATACTTTACAATACAATACTCTACAATACTACAATATCTTTATTGAAAAATCCTAATACTGTACACGAGTCATGTTTTTCCCTTACAAAAATTAACCATGCTTTTATTAGCCTATATAAAAGTAAAATAACCTTTTTTTATTTTATTTTTTATTTTTTTTGCAAATGGATTTGTATTTATTTTTAAATAAATACATTTGTAAAATAATTTTACATTTTTGGTTACCACAGTTAAACAATAGTTACAATTTTCTCTGGATTTATAGTTAAATTTTAAAATGTTAATTTTCGTTAGGGTTGTGTTGTTGTCTATCGTAGCTCCCCCTAAATCTATATAAAAAAAAAATCTGATTTTTTTTTCAGCTAAATTACTACTGTAACATTACAACAGATACTAATGATGACCTTTATATAGTATTTTGAGTGATGACTGATGAGCAACGATCTGCTGCTTGATTTAAAAAAAAAAAAAAGCATCTTTACAGATAAAACTGACCTGAAACCCTGAACAGTAGTTCTGCTTCTCTGCTCCAGCTGTGCGCTTCCACAGTCTCTCTCTCTCTGTCTCTCTCTCTCTCTGTCTCTCTCTCTCTCAGTCTCTCTCTCTCTCTCTCTCTCTCTCTCGCATTGATTACTCTGAGTCTGATCCAAACCGTTTGGCGGAGGCGCGGAGAGCGCGCGAGTCATGACTAACACTTCATGACTTATTAGAGATTTAGTACATTCGGCGTGCAATTATACAATAACAATATTAAAATAGTGGGGCAAATCATCTGCCAGGCCACCGGGATTTGTCCCGGTTCTCCCGGTGTCCAGTCCGCGCCTGATTTCCAACACGCAAAATGTGCAAGTCATATATTGGATTTTTTGTGCTTAATATTTACAGACACTAGTCGATGTCATGTTTTGATTCAAGTGTACTGACCTACTTTTGATTTAGTCATCCAAAATGTGGCATATTCCGTCCGCGTTATAGGCATTACGTTTTTATGACTGGATTCTACGAACTAGACTGTATTTCCGCATACAGGAAATTATTAGGATGTATGTCTCATAATAGTCAGTGTAATTTGGGAAAGAAATCAGTTAAATCTGTATGTATTCAAATGTAATCCCCTTTGTAATCGTTAAAAATTTCATAAGTAACTGTAATTTAATTACTATTTTTTTCTTAGTAACTGTAACTAATTACAGTTACAATAATTTTGTAATTAAATTACGTAACGCCGTTACATGTAACTAGTTACTCCCCAACACTGGTTATAACGACTTAATTTTCTCGTTATCTCAACATAACGAAAGTTGTTTTCTCGTTATAACGACTTATTCTTCTCGTTATCTCGACATAACGAAAGTTTGTTTTCTCGTTATAACGACATGACAGTTTTACTGTTGCTATAGTAACGAACTCAACTTTGACAGGCATCTGATGGACAACCATGCAGGCGCTCTTACTGTAGCATATATTTCAGCAAATATTGCTTCGCCTAGGTAATAACGTCTACAATACTGTACATAAATGAAGGCTGATCAATCACTGTTGATTTTTCCAGAGACAGTACACCAAACTTTTTGTTTTTGTAATTAACATGTTTAAATGGCAACACCGCGAACACAGACGGAGTGCCTTCAGAAGGATGCAGAACTATTCTAAGATGTTGAGCTGCTTGGATTAAACTCACTTTTAATTTTCCATTTATTTGAAATAAAATTATATATAATTTGTAATTTTTATAAGTCATTATATGCTGTGGCAGATATCATGTGCATTACAAGCTTCTGTTTGAAAAGATCGTTCATGTGCAGTGTATCTGTGTGTGTGCAGAAAAAAAAATGATTACAACATTATAGAACAAAACTGAATTAAATTAGCCTATGCATTTTACATATAAATCACATTTCTCATCAATATGGTTAACAATAAAGATTATAAGGAAAAAAAGCACATCACAAATAGCCTACATCGTTAAATCCTGTCCTACTGTAGATACACAGAACATTTCTGCTAATTAACTACCTAATCATGTGCCTAAAAGAAGCACAAATAAAGATATAGGTGCAAACAGAATACAGTGACATCAACCTTGGTTTTGATAAGCAGTTATTTTATGACCCAGAACGCATTGGTGAAACTCATGCATCTAGCAAGAACTTAATACACAAAATAATCATGTTGATTAAAGCATTTACCATTTATGAATTAATTAAATATCAGTAATGAACAAGACTGCACAAATTATAGCGATCACGAGGAAGGTCCGCGTTCAGTAAAGTGGACAGTGTAGCTACAACACCCCATCAGTTATACTCAGGTTTATAGTGCCACCTGCTGGCTCAGTTTTGTAACTTATTAGAGAAAATTAAGTCGTTATAACGAGAAAACGACTTTCGTTATGTCGAGATAACGAGAACATTAAGTCGTTATAACGAGAAAACGACTTTCTTTATGTCGAGATAACGAAAAAAGTTAAGTCGTTATAACAAGAAAACAAAAAGGAAAAAATTATAAAGCATGGCCGCTTAGAACTTCCGTAGTTTCAGCACCCTTGGTAATTTAGTTTTTATATCCATAGATCATTACAATTCAGTGAGTGACCCTTTGAGATACAGAGTAAGGGTCACAACTGATAAAGCTGTTTTTTGTATTATTATAAACTGGCTATGTTCAAGCATATATGCTTTCATTATCTTATATAATTCTATATTCTATCCAGAGACGCAAGACAGGTGTAATGGAGACTGTTCAGTTTCTTTCAAATTTGAACATGTTGTCACAGACCTCATAGTTACTTTTGTTGCCCCTTCTTATGTAATAATGTCTATATATTTGAAAATCTTCTTTGTTGCAAAATAACAGGCCAAGGTTGTACATTCTGTCACAGGTGTCAACAGATCACAAAGAAAGGCAGCAAAAACTTTGGGGATTGTGGTAATGGTTTACTTTATGTGTTACTATATAGTGAGTCTTACTGAAGGAAATAACTGTTGAATTTAATGTAACATGCTGGATTTTGTACATGAATTCCTGTATGAATCCGCTTATTTATGCACTGTTTTATAAATGGTTTAGAAAATCAGCTATACACATAATGACTCTAAAAATATTTAAGCCATCATCAGAATACTTCAGTCTTTTCCCAGAGGATATGTAAATCACCAGTTTATTTTTTTTTTTCTTTTTTTTTTCTTTCTATAGTGAAAGTTACTTTGTATCTGAGGATGTTGCACATCAGCAAGTGAAGGAATGGTAAACGTATAATGACAGGTTCAGTGAGGAGGAAATCTGAAAGCAAATCAGCTCTGACATTAAGATTAACTGTGACAGTTCTTTTCTGCTTTGATGGACTGTTGTCTTAAAAAAAAAAAATCTCCTCCACCATATCACAAATTCTAACATGGACCTAGTGTGCTGACCTGAATTCTATGTCTGAATCCTCTTTGTTTTATTTTACTAGCTATATAACATTATTAAAACACATCATAACTGTTTAGAATATTTGAATTAGTATGATCACATATGTACATTTTATAGACATTTTATGTTTGTGAGGATTTCATTTATTTTTTTCAAACTGATGTACACAATCCAACGCTGGCATCTCTGTGGTATCCATGTTGCTGCAACCAAGGCCCCAAAGATGATACACTCCGTCAGCACTAATCAAAATTACCAAAGAGATTCATGCTTTCATCATCCTGTTTAGTTTTCCATTTTTTCCTTTATGTTTTTCATTTAATAAAATCACCTTTACCTACAATAGAGCTTCACCTACAAGCAGGGGCGTCGGACTGGGGGGGTAAAGGGTACCGAGTACCCAGGGCCCGAGGCCGGGGGGGGGGGCCCTTAGAAGTCAGTTTTCTATACATACATATTCATGCACTAACATTTTTATAGCATTTATGTACAACTAATAAAGTTCCTGTGCAAAACTAAACTTGTAGTTAGGCGCTGGTTTGGTATAAAAAAGTCATTTGCATGCTGTGCAGGGCCCCACACCCCTCTCGAATCAATGCAAATGGTACGACCCGCAGGTCAGGTGCTTCTGCTGCGGACCCGCGGTGATTGAATCAGTTGATGAGACAGGAGCTGGAGTGAGCCGTGAAGAGTCATGTCTCTCCTTAAGAAAGGAAAATCAGGGGCTCAAAAACGAAGCAGAAGCAGAATAAAGAGAGAAGGGCAAGCAGTTGCTCACAAATTTTTTTGAAAAGAGAGGTGAGCTCCAAATGCATCATCAAGCATTGACATTGTTTTAACATATCTACTCCCGATAGAATAGCATACATTTATGTTTGCATTTATGAATAATATACCAATACTTTATAGTATCACACCCTTCATAGCGAGCAAACAATGTTTCTGATTATTACATGGCTTGGCTGAATTCCAATGTAGAATGCGGTCTGTTTCGATTGAAATGTTTGTCCTGGTTCTCCGAAATGTACACAAGAAGCACGGGCATCGCTAGGCTTTTTTAGCGGGGCTGTAGCATTTAGCTCCATAAACTGTATACAAATTTGTGATCGCCTCAGAGTCAGTCCCCTTAAGTTTCATATGAAACCGGCGTCAGACCGGTCTCCTCTCCGTCTTTCAGCGCGCTCTTCAATCCGCAGACCGCGGCGGAGCAGTGCGAGCGGAAACAAACACAGAGGACACAAGGTATGTGTTTATCGAAAGATTGTTAGAATATCCGTATCTGTGCAGTTCTTTGTCATAAATACAGTTTACAAAAGGTCACGAGGGAGCAGTCGGTTTCTCATCTTCTGTAAAGTTTTCGCTGCGTTCACCGCTCATCACTAAACAGCTGTTTCCTCCAGCAAAAATCTAGCCCTTAACACATATGAACGAACACTCACTCTTATTTAAATATACTTAATTTAATCGTACGTACTTTATACATACACCAGCTACTGTGCAAAAGTCTTGGGCACGTTAGTATTTTCACTAAAGAATGGTGTTCGGCCAGTTATTTATATACTTTGCTGTTTCAGTATAAAATATCTGTTTAAATTTCCAAACATTCATTTCGCCGTTGTCAGACTGCTTGTGCATTCAAAATCGCACTAGATTATTAATAAAATTAATGGCAAACTGATATTTCCTACTGACACACTACAGCAAAAGATATAAATAACTGGCTTAAAACCCTTTTTTGGTGTGAAAATACTAATGTGCCTTAGACTTTTGCACAGTACTCTACTTTACAAACGACTGTTGCTACTTTATAAAGAATGAGCATACAGTCATTCACAGAACTGATTAAAGACAGAGACAGACAGCACTCATCTTAACTAAATATCAGAGTGAGTGACAGAGATACAGTCGAAACATTATGTGTGGTTTTTGTGTTAAGTATAATGACCCAGATTATGAAATACATTTATTAGCCTTAGATTAAGCATAACTTGGGAAATAAGAGCATCCAAAGTGAAAGCTATGTATTTATTTTAAATATTTGTAATGTTCTTTAATGTTATCCATAGTTTTTTTGTGGGTCTTTTTTTTTAAAGTATCGCTTCAGGCACCGTTTAGGCGCCGGTACCGTTTTAAAAGTATCAAAATGGCACTGGATTATTTCTCACTGGCTCATTTACCAAATGGGTGCTTTCTCTTCGTCCTCCACAAATTAAGCTACTGTAGGTAGTTCGGTAGCGAGACGTTTTAATAAATTATCGTTTGCGATTGACGACGCGATTGACAATGTTGTGATAAGTAGGCTATACCAACTTTGTAACTCGTTACCCCCCCCCCCCCCCCACACACACAGACTGGACATAGCAAATACAGGAAGCTATCAATCAAGAAGGTATCAGGATTATGAGTTATTTTTTCATTTTTAGTTTTTGATTAATCACTTGGATTAATCATTCACTTTGACAGCACTATAATCTTTCTTGTATATAGACAACCATACAAGACTAATTGTTTTTTAGCCTCCACCAATGTTCTTGTCCATTGCCCTCGCAGATTCCTGCAGCTAAACTTGGATGTACATTTACATTCCATTAAAGGTTATTGATGACATGCCTCTGAAGTTTGACTTTTTGCACTATAACAATACTTATAGGCAACTATAGAGTGACCATATGAGCCATTTTCCCAGGACACGTCCTTACCAGGATTTTTATATTGCCTAAAATATCCAGATTTTGGCTGTTTGTGCTTTGCAGATCGATCATTGTATGGCATTCATAAGAGCTATAGAGAGCAGAGCAGATGGCTCCTTATGCATTAAAACCACTCTCTTGGTACTTTGGTGTCATACAATGATCGGTGCGCAGCGACGCTTCAAGTTGAATGAACGAACAAACACCTAACATGTACGTGTATTTGCATTACTCTGATCGTTCTCTGTAGATCTCACCTTATCACACGACACGACTGGTTGATTATGTAACATACCTGCATGTTATTGGTCAAACTACTTTGGATGTTTTAGGCAATATAGAAATTCTGGCAAGGACGCGTCCTGGGAAAATGGCTCATATGGTCACCCTAGGCAACTAGTCATCATATCTCTAGTTCTTTAATGTATTTGCATTGTACTAAAGTACGTTCATTTTTTCAATGGGTAATATGCGGCTGAAACAGGTAGCCTAGTGCATCCCAAATTTTTCAACATGAACATTTTAATATAACATTATAGTCATTATGGCCTATGGCTTTTAGAATAATGTTTTTTTGAGGAGGTGGGGTAGTGCACAATAGGCCACTGTGGTGGGGCCTAAGCTTTTGTTCTAAATGGCATTTTTTTCCCTTACATTACTTTTACTTTTATACTTTAAGTAGTTTTTTAAACCAGTATTTTTACACTTTTACTTGAGTAAAAAGCTTGAGTTGATACTTCAACTTCTACAAAAGTCTTTTTAAACCCTAGTATCTATACTTCTACTTAAGTAATGAATGTCAATACTTTTGACACCACTGGTTATTTCTTGATAACAGACCGCTGCGAAGTATAACAGACCGTTGCCATGAAAAACAGCGCGTTGCTATGGACGCGGAACGGACTATTTTCTTTGGCGGAAGCAATACAATTGTTTTTAAATCAATAAACTCCCTTTTAAATCAATAATTCGTGGCAAATTATTTATTTATTTTGTGGGTAGCCATGTAATAAGCGGGATAATGTATAGAGAGGCGGTCGTTATAGCGAATAACAACCCCGACAGGCTGAACAGGACCCCGACACGAAGCGGAGGATAATGTAATCTAACGTTATACATTATCCCTTACGTAAATAACAGGGAGTGAGAAGCAGACGGAGCTCAACACACTGCCACTCCAGGCAGCTGCCTAAACGCTTGTCTCCTCTTCTGCTGCAGTTCTCCCCACTCTCAGAGTCAGAAGTTTACATGAAAACACTGTATATTTCCCTCCATTGTCAAAATCTAACACCCGAGAAAACACAGATCGTTAGCGCCTATTTTACCGCATTGTTATGCAAATTAGCTCGCACACGCTCTTACATTAAGTACAGGATTGTTCTCAGTATAATAATGCACATCTTAATGATTGAAAAATGACTTATTTTAAAACATAATTCAAAGACTGAATGTCTAGTTTGGCGGTTAGTTTACCCTGTGATTCTATAGTCTAGTCTGCATTTATTTTAAACAGACAAATAATCATCAATTATCTTGTACTTAGCCTACACTTTAAAAAAAAAGGTATTGTGACAATAAAGGATATTTAAGCAACCATTTGAAGCCATATATTTCAGTTTCCGAGTCAGACCCTGCAGCAGCAGGCCCCTCATCATGGCTAGGTGAAAGCAGTGACAGTGAGGTGGATGTGAGTGTGACAGTGAGACAAGGTGAGCTTTTTAACACTTAGTAATTAGTAATTAAGTGTTAAGAGGAAATAAGCAAAATTAGTACATTGTTATTGTACACATTTAAACTTTAAAGTGTAATTACTAATTACAGTTTAAAGTTTACAGTTTAAAGTTTAAATGTGTACAATAACAATGTACCCATTTTGCTTATTTCCTCTTGTAGCAGAGGCAGAAATAGAAGATGAGGTTGATATTCATATAAGTGATCAGAGGGAAAGTGAAGAATGTGATGAAGGTAGTCAGGAGCAGGAGGACAGAGCTGAAGAGGAAAGAGAAGAGAATGAGAGACTTAGGGATACTGGAGAGGGATTGTCAGAGGACCCAGGATTATGGCCAACAACTCTTACTGATAAGCACAGGAAAACTATTGTTCAAATGCTAGCAAAAAACTGGACTTTAAAGACCTGATCAGCAAATTTGCGCATGCAAAGACCCGTCAATGGGCATTTAGTAAAAACTGACATTATTTAGTTTGTGTTTCAGACCAAAGTTTTTCTCATTTGGTATGGTCATTTTCAGAACTGCTTTACAGTATATTTGATTTAGTCCAGGTTTGGACCTGCTAGACCTTTTGTCATCTCAGTAAGTAGTACTTTCGACAATAAAACAAAAATATATTAATCAGAGTGTGGCCTATTTTGTTTACATTTTAAGTGTTTTTATGATAAAAATGCAATACCTTACCCATTGGTATCACTATGGTATTGGGGGCCCAGCAAGATGGTTTGTACCCAGGGCCCAAAATTTGGTGCTACGCCCCTGCCTACAAGACTTACAGATCATGATCAAGATCATTTAGAAAGGGTTTTAAACAACAAATCACACTCATTTACACATATTTATAAATCGGAATATCAGATTGGTCATGTCCTGGTATGCAAATTTGTGAATATTTTAAATAAAAGCAATCCATTTGTCATACAGTGTTTTTTCAATTTGCATGTGTTTTCTGCAGTTGAAGCGCGTTGAGCTCTCTCGGCCACAGTATATATCAGATACACACGGTGTAAGTAACTATAAAGTTCACTCTATTCTTCACCCAGTTCACCGGCCAGTTACTACTTGTATTTTGGGAGAAATTGATGATTTCACATTCTGTAAATCCGACTGACAGGACTCACTGAACTGCAGCGTGAACAAACATGGCGGCGCCCATCTCACATTACAGATCACGATCAAAAGATTAAACAACCCAACACACTCATTTACACATATTTGTGAGTCGGAATATCAGATTGTTCATGACCTGGTATGCAAATTTGAATATTTTAAATAAAAAATGAAAAATTAAATAAAAGCGAATAAAGCCCGATGTGTCGCTATGGGAACAGCAAGGGGGAAGGTTTAAAAAAACACTCTGCTAGAATATTCAAACCACTGAAAAAAGTTAATACATGAGTTTCACAATTTGAGTTGAATTACTGAAATAAATGATTTTTTTAAATGAACTAGTATATATATTAAATGCTATATACATATATGTGGATTTTCTGTATCGTGTAAACCACGATTATTCTGAAATATCAAAAAGCCACACAAGTGGATTTCTTTAGATGATTTGGTTCTGTCTGATATTATTAAATTAATTTATCAAATGAAAGGAACTGTCTATATGACAAGTCAACCCATGTCATGTTTCTTTTTAAAAGATGCATGCTGTCATGCAAAGAATCACATGACAGAGAAGTATCAGACCTTTAAAAGAGTTGAATACTCACAGCAAACAATTGGGGCTCATCAACAGTGATGTCAGTGATTCTAAAGAGTAGGGATGCACCATAGAAAAACGGCCCAGAATATATGGCATTCCACATATGGCATTGTTCTATATTAATTAACACATTTCTAGACAATAGCAGGATCACAGCAGATTAGCAGAACTATAACATGGCTGCACTGAGTGTATACACAACACAAAAAACTATATGTTATACATTAGATCTGTGCATTAGGTTTTAAGACTGGAACACGCCAAGGCTGTTGGTTACAACCAATCTTGGACCTGTGTCTTCAACCAGGCCCTTCACCAGTTACCGTTCAAGATGTTGAAACAGAAACGCGTCTTCGGGTGCATCCATCCCCAAAATTAGTTTGCAGCTATCAACCTGAATGATGCATACTTTCATTTGTTGATCCCTCTGCACCACAGACTATTTTTGTGATTTGTGTTAGAATGACTTGCATACCAGTCTTCCTGAAAATCACCGGGCTCTTGTTCCCCTCAGAGAGCAGGGTTTTTGCATCCTTAACTATCTCAACGATTGGCTTTTGCAAGCAAAGTCACAAGATCACTTGTGCGAGCACAGGGACCTGCTTTGGCACCTCAGCCAGTTGGGTCTTTGGGTCAAAATTATAATTTTTTCCCCTTCAAGTTTGAGCAGCAGCACATCACCGGAACAGAAAAATACACTCACACTGCACTGATACAAACTTCTACACATGATTCACTGATAGTTTATAGCAACTAATGTTGCTATAAACCTTAAAATCAATCATAAATGTATTTAGCATTCATGAGAGTAAGTTGATACATGCGGTGCTTTAGTGACCTTCTTTGCCCTATAGGCACAAACGATGTCTTATACAGCTATAATGAGAAGCACAGAATAAAATAAGTTACAGTTGAATTGTTAATGATGGTACTTTTTCTATGAAATATATTCATATATTTAAACATTAAAAAACAAATACATATTTATTCTCTGGAAGTTGAATAAACTGCATTCCTGACAGCGGCAAGATGGCAATGCGAACACATAGCGAGGCTCAGCGTCTTACCAGATTTCGGAAAATAGTGTTAATTTACCTGGTTATTCCCTTTGTGCTCGATTCAGTAATGCAAACTACAGCTATAGTAAACAGTCAATTTTGGACATCAACAAATGGTGTTCCAACATAGTTTTAGATCATCCTTTTGACTTCAGCGAACTCCCGCCGGAGCTACAGAGATCACAGCGGACAAGTGGATCACTTGTACCGACCGGAAGTGTTCGGCGTCAGCGTCAGCATCTAGATCGCAAACAAAGATGCAGAAAGCGTGGAGGGCTGCGTGCTAAGCTAAGGCTAAACCCATATCGACCAGCTCTGCCTAGCATCTTCCTTGGCAATGTACAGTCTCTGATGAACAAGATGGACGAACTAAAGGTCTGGACCCTTACACAGAAATGACTTATGGACTGCAATGTTATATGTCTTCTTAATGTCTTCACTGAAACATGGCTCTGTAATGATGTCCCAAGCAGCGTGGTGCATATGGATGGATGCTCTTTCTTCAGTGTTGACAGAGTAGCAGCAACTTCTGGTAAATAAAAAAGGGTGGTGGAGTATACATTTATGTAAATAAATCATGGAGTACAGACTTTGTCATTGTTGATACCTACTGCTCTGCTGATCAGAAATTCCTGATTATCAAGTGATTATCAAACCATTCTATCTACCACATGAGTTTACTGGCATTGTTGCTGCTGCAGTTTATGTACCGCCGGATGCTAATGCTAATGTGGCTATGAAAGAATTGTGGGCTGCTATTAGCAAAGTACAAACCTTGCAACCACATGGAGAATTTATTGTTGCTGGGGACTTTAATCACTGCACTTTAAGATCTGTTCATCCTCAATTTCCCCAAAATGTATCCTGCTCTACAAGGGGACATAAAACATGGGACCACATATATACTAATGTGACTGATGCCTACAAAGTCACATCCCTCACCCACCTGGGTCAGTCTGACCACCTCTCTTTGTTCCTGCTCCCCAAGTATACCCTGATTATCAAATGTGTGAAATAAACAAAAATCAATAAGAACTGTTAAAATCTGTCTGGAAGGTGCTGACTCCACACTTCAAGTTAGTTTTCTGCCCAGGCCACCACAAACTCTCAGATCAACATTGACACGTACGCCAACTCTGTCTTGGAACACATTAACAAATGTGTGGACAGAGTGACCACACAATTTTTATTTTTTTTCCCCAGTCAGAAGCCCTGGATGAACAGTTCGCCTTCTCGTCAAAGCAAGAGATGCAGCCTTCAGGTCTGAAGACTGGGAGGCTTACAGCTCAGCCAGATCCAACTTGAGGAAGGGTATCTGCCAGGCCAGACTCACACACACAAAAAGAAGACTGAAGAACACTTAAATTCTTCAGACCCCAGGGTGTATGTGGCAAGACATACAAACTATCACAGACTACAAACCACCTAACACTGTGCCCCCCTCAAGTTCTGCCTCCCTCCCTGATGAGCTCTGATGATCCCTCTTGAGAACATCTGTGTTTTTTGTCTTGTGAGTCGCAGTGTTTAGTACGTCTTCATCGCCTCTACCTGTCTTTAAGTGCGCATAGAGTCGTGAGTTTCTGCTGGATGTCAGCAGAACCGCATTTTTAGAGTTAAACTGCATGCAGGCCTACACCATCACCGACATACTCTACTGCATCTCGCCCACAGTGGAGGCGCCACAATCGGCGTGAGAGGAAGCAGAAGAGGGGTAAGTGCGGAGGTATCCGTGCTAGGCTAATGGCTAACCCACACAAGTCATCTATCCCCACCATCGTACTGGCTAACGTATGCTGTTTGGACAATAAACTGGACTACATCCGACTACTACGTTCAACTCAGAGGACTGTAAGAGACTGTTGTGTTTTTGTGTTTACAGAAACATGGCTTAGCAACAGCGTTCCAGACAGTGCTATTCAGTTCGATCAGCTGACATGATATCAAGCAGACAAGAGCTCTCAAGGAAAAACCTGTGGCAGCGGGCTTTGTGTTTACATCAATGATGTGTGGTGCTGCGATGCTGTTGTGGTCTGCAAACACTGCTCACCCCTGGTGGAGTTTACATTTATTAAGTGCCGGCCATTCTATCTGTTGAGGGAATATACTCCAATATACTCCAAACAACATCAACAGCAATAGGAATGATGCACTAAATGAACTGTACCAGCACATCAGTGAACAGCAGACAGCCCACCCTGATGCTTTTCTCATCATAGCTGGGGATTTCAACCATGCAGACCTAAAGAGTGTGTATAAAAAATACACCAACACATTGACTTTAGGTAATAACATTTTAGACTTTTTTTTACACCACACAGAGAGGAGCCTACAAAACCCTGCCCCTTTCTTACCTAGGAGCCTCAGACCACATCACTGTCATGCTAATGCCTGCATACAGACCACTCTTTAAAGTCACCAAACCAGTTTGAAAACAGATACAAGTGTGGCAGGAAGGGTCGTCAGAGGCTCTTATAGACTGCTTTGACACAAGTGACTGGAATATGTTCAAGCAGGCTGTCACATACAATAACACCACAGAGTACTCCGAGACTGTCATTGCCTACATCAACAATTGTATTGATGATGTAACAGTCACAAAGACCATCACTGTCCAGGCCAACCAGAAGCCATGAATGACAGGGGAGGTCTATAGACTCCTGAAGATACGGAATGCTGCCTTCAGAGCTGGAGATGAGGTGGGCCTGAGAACAACCTGTCCCGCGGCATCAGAGAGGCTAAGAGACAGCACTCCAGGCAGATAGCCCATCAAATTAGCGACACCAGAGAAACTCAGAGCCTGTGGCAGGGGATACAGACCATTACGGACTACAAGCCCCCACCACAGACTTGTGACAGCAACATCTCTCTGCTGAACGAGCTGAACACCTTTTTCGCTCGCTTTGAGAAACAAAACAACACCACTACACAGAAGACTCCACCTACTCCCGGTGACCAGGCGATGATGCTGACCCCAGACAGCATGAGGAGATCCTTCAGCAGGATCAATGCATGCAAATATCACACATATTGACACAATCATACCTCAACAGCTCATTTACAAACTGGTCTAGCTGGGACTCAACACTTAGCTGTACCACTGGTTGTTGGACTTTCTGACTGGAAGACCTCAGGCAGTACAGGTCAGCAGCAACACATCCAGCACCATCACACTGAACACTAGGGCCCCCCAAGGATGTGTGCTGAGCCCCCTTCTCTTCACTCTGCAGACCCACAACTGCACACCGTCACACAACTCCAACCTCTTCATTAAGTTTGCGGATGACAAGACTGTGGTGGGTCTTATTAGCAACAAAGATGAGACCAACTTCAGGAGCGAGGGGAGCCGCTGGCCGGGTGGTCCAGTGACAACAATCTCTCTCTGAATGTGGAGAAGATGAAGGAGATGGTTGTTGACTTCAGGAAAGCACACACTCAGCATGCTCCTCTGATCATCAACTGTGCAACTGTGGAGAGAGTGAGCAGCACCAAGTTCCTGGGTATGCACATCACAGAGGACCTCTCCTGGACTGACAACACCGCAGTACTGGCCAAGAAATCACAGAAGCATCTTTACTTCCTCCGCAAACTGAGAAGAGCCAGACCCCCGCCCCCCATCATGTGCACTTTCTACAAAGGCACCATCGAAAAAAATCTAACAAGCTGCATCACTGTGCTGGAAGAATCTGCCACTCATAGTGAGAGCAGCTGAGAAGATCATTGGTGTCTCTCTCCCCTCCCTCCAGGACATTTATGGAACCCTTCTCACCAGCAAAGCCCTCTGCAGGTTATCCCACACACCCATCACACAGCTTCTTCAGTCTGCTGCCATCAGGGAGGAGACTGCGGAGTCTCCAGGCCAGGACTATTTCTATAAAAATATAATTGCACTACTGTTATTTTGCATAGAATACATTGTTTAACAATACTATTGTACACTCAACCAACTGTATTTATTACCACTGTCTTACGTTGATGCTGTTCATAATGTATATATAATCCTACATTGCATTCCCATGTATATTCTGTACATACTCTGCTTAATACTGTATATAGCAACTCCACTGTACATTCTGTAAATCATAGCTTCACTTACTCTGCACTTATATGTATATACAAAACTATATTCTTGGACTTCTGGTTAGATGCTAACTACATATCATTAGCTCTGTACTTGAACTCTGCATAATGACAATAAAGTTGAATCTAATCTAATCTAATCTAATCTAATCTAATCTAACCTAATCCTGACATGGGTCGGTCCCTCAGTTATCTCTCAGATACCAAATACAGACATTGCTTGTAGCATAAAATACAAGAATAGATACACTATTTCTTATAAATCTTAGGTGGTATCTCACTTGTCAGTAGGATTCTACTTTCAGGAATGTCTACTTGTCAATAATTTGTCAAATGAAAGGCACTCTGACTATGACAGGTCGATCCATGTAATGTTTCTTTGTAAAAGGTGCATGCTGTCATGCAAAGTATCACATGACAGAGAAGTATCAGACCTATAAAAGAGTTGATTACTCACAGCAAGCAACT